>NW_006408520.1:32067310-32120807 GCF_000296735.1 Chrysochloris asiatica | reverse complement strand
ATATATACCTCATTAGTTCTGTTTTTTAAAGAGAACCCTTAGTGAGACCCACTGTATGAGTAATAATATAAAATAGTCATACGAATGTCCTTATTGATATTCTCTGGAAGTCCATTTGACATAATCATAAATACAATTCCAAAATAGCTATTAAAGAAATGATTGGTTTAAGATGAATCATTACAAAAGCTAAACAAAAAAAACCACCCAAATATTTATGTTCTAGCAAGGACACACTTGACATAAGAAATGAAGAGCAAAGAGCTATTTAAACTACTCACGGTAAGTCCTTGTTTTCCTGGCAGCCCACCTTTTCCAGGGATTCCTGAGATGCCATCTGCTCCAAGGTACCCTTGCATCCCTTTTGGCCCAGAAAGGCCTGGAAGTCCCTTGAAAATTAAAAGGTACTTGAATTATAAATAGATGCTGATAGTTATTTAAATAACAAATCATTGTTTTTAGAAGAAAAGTATAGATCTTTTTAATATCGTGTCCCAGGGCAAGTTTTCCTCTGTTTCCTAGGTTCCTACATAATGATTTACTATTTGGATTCAAAAGTGCAGGTCTTTCTAAGAGTTTTCAAAAGTTCCCTAAACAAAAATGCCAAGCCAATTTACAGCAATTTACTGTGTATCACCTTTTTAGCTTTAGTGTAATTCCCTGGCATTTCTCACTATACCAGCCCATGTTTTGCCCAGCTATGGAGAAAATAACAAACAGCTTTATGTACCTATCAGCTTAGGGTACAGGCTGCCATTCATTTACTTCATATAGATATAATTTCCCCAAGAAATAAATCATGGTCTTTTTACTGTAACTCTGAATCAGATAATTATATGATGGAGAAAAGGACTTAACATTTTGTTTCCATTCTTGGGCAATTGGATTTTATCTGTAGTATAATCTGATCTGAATGTGCTTATAATTTATGATTATTTTCTATACACTTTTGAGCCAGCACAGGCCACCCAAAGCATGCGTCTAATTTCTGGCTAAAGGAGACGAGCAGGAAGTCTTTGCTAACAAGTCTGTCAACACACACCTTCCTGGCTAGAATAGGTTACTGATGACTAATGCAAAATTAATCTTTGTTCTGTGATGGGAAGATAATTTTTAATTTTTCTAAGACCATTTGTTCTATCTGTCAGAAGAATGAGAGGTTGAATCCTCCAATTAAAATATAGAGCATGACTTTTTAACTATTGCTTGACGACCTCTGACCTATATCACCATGTATTTGTTGTGATTCCAAGTTCTCCATTTCTCAGTGGTTCGTCATCAGCGGTAGAGGACCACACAACAAAGGAAAGGAACATCCTTTGATTGTAGGGGCTTGCTTCTGAAAACAGCAAGCTTGATTTTGGGCAAAATAGTCATATTTTGTTCCTTGTTTAAGCAAGAGTTTAATTTTTTTACTGTAATCTGATTTACACACACTTATCATAATTGGCTCCAACATTTTCTTTTTGCTTGTTCAAGTTGCCTATTGTATTAGAAAAACAAGGATGATGAAAAAGGCTGATTACTTACAGGAATCCCAGGTTTCCCAGATGGACCAGGTGCTCCATTTTTCCCCTTAGGACCCTAGAAGTGTGAAGTACACTTGTCAGCTGATTGTTAAAAGCATGAACTAGAGGCAGAGATAAACACTCTGAGATATGGATGCTACTGCAAATTCTGCGAATTTGTTGTGTGTCATTGGGATCGCCATTTAACTTTTCTGAAAGTCTCTTCTTGTTACAATGAGAGAATTAGACCAGATAATCTATGCATTTCAGTCTAGTTCAAAATTATATGGTTTAAGAAATCATTGTTTGTTGCAGACCGTGTATGACAACTATGTCGAGGTCAGACCCCGACAATTGTTCTGAAAGGATATATTATTTAATAAACATTCACACTTCCAGGCAGGACATTGGTATCCCTCCAGAATTGGCTAAATACTTAATTCAAGAAACATTTATTGAGTCTATTGTATCAGGGACTATGCCACAGACTGGAATGCAGAGCAAAGATTCTGCTCACGAGGTACTTCTGGGAGATGAAACAATGGCCTACCTACAATATTATTCTTTGGATGCACAGAGCACATACTTATGAATCAAGGAAAAGATATCGTTCCCCACAGAACTGTTTGTTTTTCCATGTATGAAATGTTTTCTATCATAATGGATTCAGCAGTAACTGGCCTGCCTGGGTTGTTAGTTAGGAACTTTGCCCTTGCACATCATACCATTGTGCTGATGATATCCTAAAATTATTTTCAGAAGAAAAATATGGAAAAGAATGACCTAGTTCACAAATAAGAAAAAGAAATATATTGTTACTGAAGGAATGTTTCTCAAGAATCACAAAAAATTCTCAAAAACAGAATCATTCCATCAACATGGTTAGTTTAAGTCATTCAGATCAAAGACAATTTGTGTGTAAGATCCAATTAAAAATAGAAATAATTTCAGATGCTATACTTTCTGAAAATGATCATCAATATTTTAAGAATTAATATATGTAGTCACAATAAAAAGGGCATTTTTTTGCAACAGATAAAAATCCAACTGTGTTAGCAGCATTTGGTAACCTGAGTCCTGGTGTGGCGTTGCAGGATTAATGCACTGGACCACAAGGTTGGTGATTTCAACACAGGTCACTATGAGTTGACATTGATGCAAGGGCACTTAGGCACTTAACAACAACACATGGATCAAAGGCTCCTGGTGTGGCGCTGTAAGAGCAGCACTGGACTGTGAACCACAGGGTCGGCGGTTCAAATTCCCGAGCTGCTCCTCAGAGGTCACTGTGAGTCAGAATAGACTTGATGACACTTAAGAACAACATACGGATCAAGGGTTCTACCTCCAACTTTCACTTTTCTTAAAAATTTACTAAAACAAAGTCTTTCTAAGGGTGAATGTAAAAGTTATGTGTCAACTAAAAAGCCAATCTTTTTCCTTGAGGTTGTGGTCTGCATCAAATATATATGGATGTTAAGGCTAAGCTCATTCTCTCTTTCGATCCTGCATCAAAGTCATCATCCTCTGACCTCCCATTCTTGGCATATGAGTCGGAAGCCTACTGTCTGACATACCAGTGTTGGGTTCATCAGCCCCTGCAACCAGGTGACACAGGAGAAATCTTTAGTCTTTAGACTGACCTACAGATTTGGGACTTGCCAGTCCCCACAATTGCATGACCTATTTCCTTGAAATCTCTTCCTCTCTCTCTCTCTCTAATTGCTGTTGTTATATGTTGTTGAATCAGTTCTGATTCATTGAAACCCTGTATGGGTTTCAACCACCAACCTTTTGGTTAACAGTCCAATTCAGTGCTAAAGTGCTGATCCTATAAAGGACTCTCTCACTCTCTCTCTCTCTCTCTCTCTCTCTATATATATATATATAGGCTCTCTGGTCGCATAGTGGTTACGAATCGGGCTGCGAACCGCAAGGTCAGTAGTTTGAAACTACCAGCTGCTCCGTGGGAGAAAGGTGAGGCATTCTGCTCTTGTAAAGATTAACAGCCTTGGAAACCCTGTGCAGGGTCGCTATGAGTTGGAACCGACTCCACGGCACACAACAACAACATATATATATATATATATATATATGCTAGACTTCAAGGCTGGCAGTTCAAACTCACCAGGCGCTCCTTGGAAACCCTGTTGACAACTACATATATGATATTACATTGTTGATGATGTTAAATATATATGTTCCTGTTGTTAAGTGTCATCCAGTTGGTTCTAACTCACAGTAACCTTGGATAGGGATTCTAAAGAGCAGTTGGGCAGTTTGAACTACCGACCCTGTGGTTAGCAGTCCAGTGCTTATCCTATAGTGCCACACCAGGATATATGGCACTGTGAGATAAGCACTGGACTACTAATTATAGGGTATTCACTGGGGTTAGAGAATAATAATAATCCACTGATTATTTTTCAGTCTTTCTTATCTTATTCATTGTCAAACATTCACATGCATATGAGGTGAATGAAAATACCACAGCTTTAGGGAGGCATAAAGCCGTTTGAAATGCAAGGTCAGTGGTTCAAGCTCACCAGCTGCTCCTTAGAAACGCTATGGGTCAGAGCTGAATTGAAGGCACTGAACAACAACATCTTTCTCTTTAAAGTTACATCTTTGCTCTTTAGCAATTTTTTAAAGAGGTCTTTTGCAGCAGATTTGCCTAATAAAATGTTGTTTGATTTCTTCACTGCTATTTCTATGAGCAATGATTATGGACACAAGTAAAATGAAATCTTTAACAACTTTAATATTTTCTCAGTGTATCATGATGTTATTGGTCCAATAGTGAATTCAGAAATTTTATATTTTCTTTACATTGAGATGCACTCCTTACTGAAGGCTGTGGACTTTGATCTCCATCAATAAGTACTTCAAGTCCTTTTCAAGGCTAGTAAGCAAAGTTGTGTCATCTACATATTGCAGGTTGTTAATGAGTCTTCCTCCAATCCTGATACCATGTTCTTCATATAATTCAGCTTCTTGAATTATTTGCTCATCATAGAGTCTGAAAAAGTATAATGGTACAAACCTCTCCTGAATGGAAAGCATTCAATATTCCCATGTTCTGTCCAAACAATTGCCTTTTTCAGTAGATTTGATCAGTGATTTCTTGACTGCTGCTTCTTTGGGCAGTATTATCCCAAAACCAAAACCACTGTCATCAAGTCAATTCTGACTCACAGAGATCCTCTATAGAATTTCTGAGGCTGTAAATCTTTACAGGAGCAGAAAACCTCAGTTTTCTTTCTTGGAGTGATTGGTGAGTTTGAACAACCGGCCTTACAGTTAGCAATTCAGTGCTTACCCTACAGTGCCACCAGGAATTTTTGCATTAATTAAATGGAAGTTTTAATTAAAAATGATCAAAATATGTCAACCTGTGTTTTGTTTTGTTTTGTTTTTCTTATACACTATTCCTATTTATGTACAGATAGCTCTGCTTAAGACTTTTGATTTTCACAACAAACTTTTCCTTGTATTATAAATTTGTTTATTGTGGTGTGGGTTGTGGTGTGGGCAATAGTTTGAGAGGAAAGTATGCGGCACTGTGGGGTAAAGCATTGGACTGCAAGGTTTGAGCTACAATGTCAGCGGTTCTAACTCACGCGCCACTCCTTGGAGACCTTATACACTATGGCACTGAACAACAACAAAACCTGACTTTTAAACATTAAAAGTCAATTCTGAGTCTCAAGAACCAAGGTCATAATGGAATCAAATCATAAAATTTATACCAGAAAGAAGAGATTTATAATAATGATAACAATGTAAAAGAGAGTTTTCTATGTGAGGATTTATCAAGATTTTCCAGTTGAGGACAGGAAAGAGAAAAATCAAAAAACACAAGACTGTTACACACTGAGGGACATCTCTGACAAGACCCTTTTGCCCCAGTCTACCCCCAAGTTCTGGCGTGGTAGAAACAGTAACCTCTGTTAAATTGGGATTCTGGGCTCAGAGGGGAGGGCTAGGGAGACTAAAGGTCACGTTGGGAAGTTTATATACTCTGTGCACTACGAGTCAGCAATAGAGCAGACGTTTCTGCATGATATGTATAGGTCAGTGGGACTGAAAGTCTTTCAAATCTAATAAGCACTAGCACTGTCTGAGAAGGCAGCAGAATGTTATCTACATGTGACCAAGAACAGCATGGACATGGCAATGAGAGCCATCTCTGAGGAGACCACAGCTGAGAGGACCAAGTTAGATGCCAACTTGGTAGGAAGTAGAAACCAAAGCAGGCTGCCACATCTTTCTTCTGTGGAGTGACTGGTGAGTTTGAGCCATCAACTTTTTAGTTAGCATCAGAGTGCTTTAATGACTATGCACCAGGACTCAATTTAAATATCAGCATCTCATAAATAGACAGATTTTTCTCTTCTTATGATACCCCATGACCTTGAGTAGATTCTCATTCATAGCACCCTAAAGGGCAAAGTAGAGCTGTCTTACAGGGCTTCTGAGGTTGTAAATCTTTAAGGAAGCAGACTGCCACATCTTTTTCCTATGGAGTAGCTGGTGGGCTTGAACTGCCAATCTTTTGATTTGCAACCAAGTGCTTACACACAATACCATGGAGGCTCCTTGTTATAATAGGAAAGATGAGTGAATTTTATACCTAGTATTTAAGTTGCTGTTGCTAAGTGTTGTAGTGTTGGTTCTGATTCACAGTGACCGTGACCCTGTGTAGGGTTTCCAAGGAGTGGCTAGTGAGTTTGAACCACTGACCTTGTAGTTAGCAGTTCAGTGCTTATCCTATAGTGTCACACCAGGACTTCATAGTGCATATAAAATTACATGACTCATTTACATGGCTAGCTTTGGAATCCATTAGAAATCAGATCCATTTAAGAGAGTCTTCTGCTCAACTGCAGGGTTCAAACCCAACAACTGCACCTTGGAAATCGTATACAGGATCCTATGAGTCAGAATTGACACAATGGCACTTAATAACAACAACAACAACTCTTCAATGGTACTGTACTAGTTCACTGCCTTTAAGAGAAAGTAGTCTAATTCTTTTGATTATGGACAATTGTTAATGCGTAATTTTAGTCTCAGTTATATCAGTTGTTTAAATGAAGCTGCATAGTAAAGTTATCTCAATAATTTTCTACTTCTAGCTTTCTTTGAGAAGGAAACTTTAATAGAAAACAAACAGATTTACAGAGCTAAGCAATGTATTTTTTAACCAAGAAATTTCAATTCACTAAAATCTGGAGCTTTGTTTTGGGAGGAAAATAAGCTTTTGGCTTGAATCTTTGTCTTTGAAATGCATTAGAGGCTAGCCTACACACATTTGTATTATAAAAGCCTTTAAAAACTATAATGATTCTGCAGGTTTGTTTTGTTTTGTTTTGCTTTTTGAAACTCTATACAGGGTCACTGTGTGTCAGAACCAACTTGATGACATTTTACAACAACAACATCTTTTTCTTTACAGATATCCACAGTTCCAAGTCTGAGAGCCTAGTAAATGAATTAGTTGGGTAAGTAAAAGTAATCATATTTTACTTGATTAAGAAAAAGAATTGTAAAGTAATAGCTGCCTTTTATGTAATAATGAGGATCAGAAAATAGTTTCCAGTATTGCTTCAGTTGCTAAGTAGGCCTGTGGTCCTACTGTTGTTGTTAAGTGCCGTCGAGTTGATTCCAACCCATAGTGACCCTGTATAGGGTTTCCAAGGAGCAGCTGGTGAGCTTGAACCACTGACCTTGCGGTTTACATGACTTTGCAGTCTGACGCATTAGCCCACAGCGCCACACCAGGTCAGTCATAATATCTCTGCAACTTCAATTTTTTCATCTGAAAAATTAGAGGGTTGTCCAGATGATTTCTAAAGGGCCACTTCCAAATCTCAAAAAGTAAATTTAAATATCTGCAGGACTTAAACAAATAATAACAAGATGACAGCAATTGGGTAGGATGCACCTAGTCATTGAAGGCGCCCATGTTGTTGTGTGTCATTGAGTTGACTCCAACTCACAAATGACCTCATGTGACAAAGTGGAACTGCCCCACAGGATTTCCTTGATGTGGCACTGTAGGATAAGCACCGGACAGCAAGATTGGTTTGAACAAAGTCAGTGGTTCAAACTCACTAGCCGCTCCTCTGAAACCCTATACCGGGTTGGTATGAGTTGAACAGACTTGATAGCACTTAACAACAACAACAACAACTTTCACAGTAGCAGATCACTAGGTGTTTTTCTCCTGAGGACAGCTGGTGGGTTCAAACCTTGACTTTTTGGTTAGCAGCCAAGTGCCAACAGGGGTCCATGGAGGTACCCCTAGAGAATAATATACAGTCTGTGGAGTTCTTGTAGTTGCTAATACTATTTTAAACTCCAAGAGACTTGGAAATATTTACAGAAAATACAACGACATTCCAAAGGTTTTGAAAGGTCATCTTCTCCACGTAGAATGAGAAATTTCATTAGCCTTAACGATCAAAGAATAGATCTTATTCAAGATTGGGGAAATAAGTTGTAATAAATTTAAATGGCTTATAGACTCCTTGTTGTAAAGCGCTGTCCAGTTGGTTTTGACTCATAGAGACCCTGTGTAGGATTTCCGAGAAGCGGCTGGTGAGTTTGAACCACCGATCTTGTGGTTGGCAGTCTAATACTTATCCTATGGTACCACATGAAGACTCCTTTGTTGTTATTGTTGTGTGCTTTCAAGTTGGTTCTGAGTCATAGCGACCCTATGAAACACTGTAGAGTCCTGCATCATCCTCACAATTGTTGTTACACTTGAGCTCATTGCTACTGTCACTGAGTATTGTCCTTCATTTCATTGGGGGTCTTCCTTTATATTTTGCTGACTCTCCAACTTTATCAAGCATGATGTCCTTCTCTAGAGACTAGCACCTCCTGATAACATGTCCTAAGTGTGAGAGACAAAGTCTCACCATCCTTGCTTCTAAGGAGCAATCTGTTTGTACTTTTAACATAGATTTGTTTGTTCTTCTGGCAGTCCATGCTACTTTTGGTATGTTTCTCCAACACCATAACTGAAATGCATAAATTCTTCTATGGTCTTCTTTATTCATTGTCCAACTTTCATATGCATATTAGACTACTGAAAATACCATGACTTGGGTCAGGTGCAACTTAGTTCTCGAATTGATATCTTTGCTCTTGAACACTTTAAAGAGGTCTTATATAGCAGATTTGACTAATGCAAATACATCGTTTGATGTCTTGACTGCCATTTGCATTAGTGTTGATCGTGGATCCAAGTAAAATGAAGTCTTTGATACTTCAAACTTTTCTCCATTTATCATGATGTTATGTATTGGTCCAGTTGTGAAGGTCTTTGTTTTCTTTATATCAAGGTACAATCCATACTGAAGGCTATAGTCTTTGGTTTTCATCAGTAAGTATTTTAAGTTTTCTTTAGTTCCATCAAGCAAGGTTATAACATCTGCATATTATAGTTTGTAAATGAATTTTCCTCCAATCTTGATGCCACATTCTTCTTCATGTATTTCAGCTGCTTGGATTATTTGCTCATCATACAGATTAAATGTTGTTGTTATTAAATATCATTGAGTTAGTTCTGACTCATAATGACTCTGCTTTTGCAGAAATACTATTATTCAATATAGGAAGCACACAATAATTCATTAAAGATTTAGACCCACTATTAAAATGTATACTAACTGCGAGGAAGGACAGTAACTATTAAATCTCCAAAATTATTAAATATTTTTATTATTTAAAAATATAGTTATATTAAATACATACTATAAAACAAATTAAAGGTCAATAAAGCATCTTTGTATGTGCTTTACTAAAAGTTTCTGAGGAGTGGCTGGTGGGTTTGAACTGCTGACCTTGCAGTTAGCAGTTCAGTACTCATCCTACAATGCCACACCAAACTTCGTACAGACTGAAGAAGTGTGCTGAAAGTTTGGTGGTACATCTTTCGTGATTTTAAACCATTCAGTATCCTCTTGTTCTGTTCAAATGACTGCCTCTTGGTCTATGTACAGGTTTTTCGTGAGCACAATGAAGTGTTCTGAAATACACATTCTTTGCAGTGTTACCCACAGATTGTTAGGACTCCTTAGTTTATCATCGTTTTGAACCAGACACTTATTAAAAAAATAACACATTAAAACACACTCAGGTTTAAGCTCACATTCCATTCAACTTCAGAGGAATTTCTTACTCATTTATAAAGATTATTTATTAAAACAAAGCTAGTCTTGATTACTTTTTTTTTGGAAAAAATAACAATGTATTGTTATTTGATAGAATAACATGACTGTCATTAAAATGTGTGGAACTCTGATGGCACAGTGGTTAAAGCATTCAGTTGCTAACCAAAAGACTGGTAGCTTGAACCCACCAGCCACAGGAAGAAGATGTGGCAGTCTTTCATAAAGCTTTCAGACACTGGGAACCCTATGTGGCAATCTACTCTGTCCTGCAATATTGGTATGAGTAATAATCGACTCAGAGGCAGTAGGTTTTCAACCACTGTGCTAGGGAAAAAAGAATTAACCATCTTAGAAAAAAATATAATTCCAACAAAGCACATCTATTTTAGATATTTATAGAGTTCTATTCATCTTCTATCTATCTCATTCACATTTTTTACTTTGCTTTTGCAGAAATACTATTAGTCAATATATGAAGCACACAATGATTCATTAAAGATTTAGACCCACAATTAAGATGTATACTAATTGTGAGGAAGGACAGTGACTATTAAATCCCCAAAATTATTAAGTATTTTTTATTATTTAAAAATATAGTTATATTAAATACATATAATTATAAAACAAATTAAAGGTCAATAAAGCATCTTTGTATGTGCTTTATTAAATTCAAAAGAATGACAATTTATAAATAATTTTATGCAAGCTAAACATAATCTCCATGATCACAATTTGATGTTGTTACATTGCCTCCAGTTTTGCAAAAGTAGATTTAATAGTGGTCATAAATAATAAAAGATATACTGGTCCTTTACTTTTTTATTACTAAACTGGGTATATTATATGAATTATCTAATTTAATCTACACAAATATCATGTGAAGAATTCTTAGACGAGGAAATGGAAGCTAAAGAGATTAAGTTGTCCAGAGTTATACAACCCATTAAGAAACAGCTGGAATTTGAAAGCAGGCAGTTCGATATGAGTTGGAACCGACTTCACGACACACCACCACAACCAGTCTGATTACAGACTGACAGCATAATCTATCTAAATTATACTAAATTCTGAAATAGCCAAAGTCTTAACTGTCTAACACATGAAAAGATAATCTTAAAGACATTGTATCTATAATACTTTTGTCATGCTGATTATAATATGAAGCCTAAGATAAAGATTATTCTTGTTTCACGTTGTGATAAAGAGCCTCATGGATTTGAATAGAAAGATGACAAACTCTAATTGTTCTTATCAACAATTAGAATGTCTTAGCCTTCCAATGGAGTTCTGGTGTGGTGCTCTTGGATAAGCACTTGACCACTAGGTAGCTGGTTCAAACTCACCAGCTGCTCCTTGGAAACCCTATACATGGTTGCTGTGAGTTGGGACCAACAGAACAGCACTTAACAACAACAACAACAAGTCTTCCAATGTGTAAATTTTAAATTGTGCAGTCATTCCTGCATTCCTTATGTTTCCACTCTATAGATATATACTGAACACAGGCAGTCCCCTGGACTATGAATGAGGTCTATTTCTGTCTTTAAGAATTTGTAGGTATATTGAAATTGGAATGAACAGGCGGTTTTAAATCAATCTTATTGTAGAACAAAACAAGGATCAAAACCTTTTTAATTCTTTAAAAAAGTGCATGTGCAGCAAGTGTAGGAGATTCTGACAAAGAAGTTGTTGAAAGTGGGATTGGTTCAACCATTTCAAAGTGAGGGCAATTTTGCATAAAAGGGCAAGTAGAAGTCTTGGTGTAGTGCTGTAGGATAAGTACTGGACTGCAAGGCAAGTTGGAATTGAAAGATCAGTGGTTCAAACCCACCAGTCACTCCTTGGAAACCCTATACAGGGTAGCTATGATTGTATCTGACTTGACAGCACTTAACAACAACCACCACCAAGTGACTTTCAATGCCCCATATTCTGGAGGAACAGTTTACACAGGGCAGGTAAGGTACCTACCCCAAAGAAAGATAACAAAAATTAAATGTATAATATTGTAATTTAAAGCAGCAATAAGTATAAGAAAAGGGAAGGAATGAGAAAAATAATCGAAGGCGGCAATAGAGAATGACTTGTGTTTCTGTCTTCTTACTTTGCGCATATGTGCACACACTATTTTAAGTATTAATTATGTCAAAGACTTCATTTTGCTTGGATTCACAATCAATACTCATAGAGGCAGCAGCCAGGAAACCAAACAACATATTGAATTAGGCAAATCTGATGCACAAGATCTCTTTCAAGTGTTCAAGAGCAAAGATGTCAGTTTAAGAACTAAAGTGTGACTGACACAAACCATGATATTTTCAATAGCCTCACATGCATTTGACAGTTGGAAAATGAATAAGGAAGATCATAGAAGAATTGATGCATTTGAGCTATGTTGCTGGAGAAAAATATTGAAAGTATCAAGGACTGGCAGAATAATAAACAAATCTGTGTTGGAAGAAGCACAGCCAAAATGCTCCTTAGAAGCAAAGATAGTTGAGACTTCATTTCTCATACTTGAGGCATATTATCAGGAGGGATCAGTCCTTGGAGAATGGCATTATGCTTGGTAAAGTTGAAGAGTCAGCAAAATAGAGGAAGACCCCAATAAGATGGATTGGCACAGTGGCAGAAGCAATGGGCTCAAGCATAACAACAATTGTGAGGATGGCACAGGACGGGGCAGCATTGCATTCTGTTGTGGAGGGGGTCTCTATGACTCAATATCATCTAACAACTAAAACAACATGTTTCAGGTACTGTTAAAAGTGCTTTATATTTAATAACTAGTGGTTCAAGCTCACCAGTTGCTCCTTGGAAACCCTATACAGGGTCTCTATAGTTCAGAATCAACTTTACGGCACTTAACAACAACAATCCTTCCAACAGCCCAATGAAATAAATAACACTATTATTTTGATTTTGTAGGTGGAGAAACTGAAGAACAAAGAGGTTCAATAATTTGTTTAAGATTACCAAACTATTGAGGCCTAGAGTGGATTTGAGCTCAGACAACCAGGTCCTAGCGTTTGTTCATTCTCTTAACCTACAGTCTAAACTATCCTGAAAGGGTTACTACTGTTATGTGCCATCAAGTTTGTTCTGACTCATAGTGATGCTAAGCAACTGGTATGTTTGAGCCACTGACCTTGCTATTAGTAGTCCTGTGTTTATCTTAAAGCACCACACCAGGACTCCATTCTGATAGGGTAGGCAAAGTTATTCTAAAGTATAGAGATGCTGTTGATGTAAGTGTGAAGCTCAACATAGATCTAAAAGCAAATAATGAAGACCCTTTACTTAAGATCAATAACTTAAAATGATCATTTAAAAAATGATTTTCTCGATTTAGAAAACAGTTGAAAGGTTGTGCTTATATGTTCACGGAATCTGAATATGATGTTCAGAGTATATGTTGGATTGTATATTAATTGTATTTTCAAGAAATAAAACTAGCTAGTTTACGTTCTCACTTTTTCCCATTTCACCTACTAAAATTTATTATTACAGCATGTTAGAAAAGGATAAAATAAAAATCAATGGAGCTACAAGATTGAAAAGGCAATTAGAAGCCATACTGTAGGAGCAACTGGGAAATCTTTTTCTTAATTCGACATTTATAGTTATATTTTCAGATACAAAATTATGGATATAATTGTTGTTTGAAATTACTAATAAATAAACATTGTTTTGTTCATTTACATATGAATAAGGTATAGTCATAATAGACGATGACCAGTATAGAGAGGTTGAATGTCTTCACCAGGGTCACAAAGGGCATCAGAGGCAAATGTATTGATGGGGATATGAATTCCTGTTTAAAGACAGATTTATTTTACAAAGGAGCATAAGGTAGCATGTATTTTATATATGGATACTGTTGTTGTTGTTAGGTGCCATTGAGTCGGTTCCGACCCATAGTGACCCATAGTATAGGGTTTCCGAGGAGCAACTGGTGAGCTTGAACAGCCGACCTTGCAGATAAAACCAATTTTTCAGTCCAGCACATTAGCCCACAGTGCCACACCAGGACTCCACATAGGGTTTTGGGTAACGTATGCATTTTACATAGGGGAATGGGGAAACAATGGAAGTGCTGTGGCTCCACAAGATAAGCACTGGACAGAAAACCACAAGGTCCATGGTTTGAGTTTGCCAGCCACTCTGTGGGAGAAAGGTAAGGCTTTCTGCTCCTGGGAGGATTCAGTCTTGGAAACCCTATACAGTGTCGCTATGAGCAAGAACCGACTTGATGACCCTTAACAACAAGTGGGTGCCAACCATAGCTGATAGAATCACATTTACATTACACACATTTAGTACAAATCTCAATTTGGTTGGGGGAAGGGAAAATGATTACTTTTGCTGAAGTAATAGTATAATAGAAGTAAAGTGGGGGGTCAAAGAAAAGAGGAAGGCTCCCAGCATGATAGTTTAACACGATGGCCACAACACTGGGCTGAAACTTAACAACTGTTCTGAGGATGACACAGGACTGGGTAGTGCCTCCTGTTGTGCACAGGGTCAAAATGAAATGGAATCAACACAATGGCACTTAACAACAATGATATAATAACTCAAATATTTACGTCCCCCCTCAGTGACATCAAATAGATTTAAACCAAAACCTGTAAGAAAAAGGGTGTCAGAAAACAGACTTCAAGATTTTTTCCCTCAATGACATGCAAACCACCTAGCAAAGTTCAATGATAAAGTTGTTATAAATAGACTTGTGTACCCCACAAGATACGTTAAAGTTCTAATCCTGTGCCTGTGAATGTCACCTTGTTTGGAAAGAGGTTTTTTCTTTTGCTTTCAGTTGCCACACCAAAATAGAGCAGGTCATGATCCTAATTATTTTTGAATGGTGTCTCACAAAAGAAGAACAACGTGAGAGACAGAAAAAGAAAAAAGGGAAGACAGATACCATGCGATGATGAGGGTAGTAAAGGAATGCCAAGAATTGCTGTCAGTCATCAGAAATTAGGAGAAAAGCATGGAACAGTTCTTCTTTTAAAGCCTCCAGAAGAAACTGACAATACTGAGACTCTGATTTAGACTTCAAACTTCCAGAACTGTGAGAAAATAAATTTCAGTTTTTTAAAGCCACCAACTCTGTGTATTTTATTACGAATGGTAGCCCCAGGAATCTAATATAGAATTCCGATGAAACTCATTTCTAATTCAGTCTCTAAGGGGAATAATGAATCAAGGAAATTGCCAAAAAAGGAGATGTTCTGGTTGTTGTTAAGTGCCAAGGAGTTGGTTCCAACCCACAGCGACCCTATATATAGGGCTTCCAAAGAGCAGCTGGTGAGCTTGAACTGTCGACCTTGCAGTTCAAATGGCTTTGCAGTCTGACGCATTAACCCACAGCACCACACCAAGACTCCTAGGCACTGCTATTTAATTATCAATATAAAAATATGATAGTAAATGAAAACACAAGAAATCACTTATTAAGAGTGAATGTGCTTATACATCTACTGAGACACTGATTTGTACACATTGTTGTTAGGTGCCATCAAGTCGGTACTGACTCATAGCAATCCTATGCATAACAGAACGAAACACTGCCTGGTCCTGGGCCAACCTCTAAATTGTTGCCATGCTTGAGCCCATTAATGCTGCCACTTTGCCAATCCATCTCGCTTGGGGTCTTCCTCTTTTTCTCTGACCCTCCACTTTACCAAACATGGTAACTTTCTCCAGCGACTGGTCCCTCCTGACAATATGTCCGAAGTATAAGAAACAAAGTTTGGCCATCCTGGCCTCCAAGGAGCACTCTGGCTGCACTTTTCCAACACAGATCTATTGGTTATTTTGGTAGTCAATGGTACTTTCAATATTCTCCTCCAACACCGTAACTCAAAAGCATCAATTCTTCTATGGTCTTCCTTATTCACTGTCCAGCTTTCACATGCATATGAGGCTACAGAAAACACCATGGCTTGGGTCAGACACACCTTACTTCTCAAGCTGACATCTTTGCTCTTCAACACTTTAAAAAGGTCTTATGCAGAAGATTTGCCTAAAGCAATACATCATTTGATTTCTTGACTGCTGCTTCCATGAGTGTTGATAGTTGATCCAAGAAAAATGAAGTCCTTGACAACTTCAATCTTTTCTCTGTTGATAGGAATGTTGTTTGTTGGTTCAGTGGTGAGGATTTTTGTTTTCTTTACACTGAGATGCAATCCATACTGAAGGCTGTGGTCTTTGATTTTCATCAGTAAGTATTTTAAGTCCTCTTCACTTTCAGCAAGTAAGGTTGTATCATTTGCATATTGTAGGCTGTTAAAGAGTTGTCCTCCAATCCTGGTGCCACATTTTTCTTCATATAACCCAGCTTCTTGCATTATTTGCTCAGCATACAGATTGAATAAGTATGGTGAAAGAATATGTCCCTATTGCAAGCTTTTCTTAATTTTAAACCATTCAGTGTTCCCATGTTCTATTTGAACAACCGCTTTTTGGTCCAGGTACAGATTCCTCATGAGCACAATTAAGTGTTCTGGAATACTCATACTTTGCAATGTTGTCCATAGCTTGTCATGATCCATGAAACTGAAGGCCTTTCATAGTCAATAAAGCACAGGTAAAACATCTTTCTGGTATTCTCTGTTTTCAGCTAAGATCCATTGGACATCAGCAATGATATTTCTTGTTCCATGTCCTCTTATGAATCTGGTTTGAGCCTCTGGAAGTTATCGGTCAATGGATGCTTGCATCCATTTTTGTACTGCCTTTAGTAAAACGTCACTTGCATGGGATATCAAAGATATTGTCTGATGATTTTTGCATTCTGCTGGGTCACCTCTCTTTGGAAAAGGCACAAATATGGATCTCTTCCAATCAGTTGACCAGATAGTTGTCTTCCAAATTTCATGGCATAGATGAGTGAGTGCCTCCAATGCTGCTTTATTTTCTTGAAAAATTTCAATTTTTATTGCATCAATTCCTGGTGCCTTGGTCTTTGCCAATTCCTTCAGTGCACCTTGGACTTCTTCCTTCAGTATCATTTACTCTTGATCATATGCTACTTCTTGAAACAGTTGAACATCAACCATTTCCTTTTGATACAGTGACTCTGTGTATTCCTTCCATCTTCTCTTGATGCTTTCTTCATCATTCAATAATATGCCCAGAGAATCCTTCAATAACAAAAGACGAGACTTGAATTTTTTCCTTCAGTTCCCCTAGCTTGATAAATGCTTAGCGTGTTCTTCCCTTTTGGTTTTCTAACTCCAGATTTTTGCACATTTCATTGCAGTATTTGACTTTTTCTTCTCAAGATGACCTTTGAAATTTTCTGTTCAGCTCTTGTACCTCCTCATTTCTTCCATTTGCTTTTTAGCATCTCTACACTGGAAAGCAAGTTTCAGTGTCTCTTCTGACATCCATTTTAATCTTTTCCTTCTTTCTCTCTTCTTATTGACTTTTAGCTTTCTTCCTGTATGGTGTTCTTGATGTCATCTGTTCTTCAGATGATTCTAAATTCAGGTGGGATATATTCAAGTTCATATTTTAGCTCTCATGGACTTGTTTTCATTTTCTTCAGCTTCAGTCTGAATTTGCATAAGAGCAATTGATGATCTGTTCCAAAATCTGCCCCTGGCTTTGTTTTGGCTGATGATACAGAGCTTTTCCACCATCTCTTTCCACAGATGTAGTCAGTTTGATTTCTGTGTATTCCATCTGGTGAGGTCCATGTGTATAATCATCTCTTATGCTGTCTAAAGTAGGTATTTGAAATAGACAAATCATTGGTTTTGCAGAATTCTATCATGTGATCTCTAGCATCATTTCTATCACCAAGGCCATACTTTCCAATTACTCTTTGCTCCCAACCTTTGCATTCCAATCGCCACTAATGATCAATACATCTTGATTGCATATTTGATCAATTTCAGATTGAAGAAGTTGATAGAATTCTTCTATATCATCCTCACTGGTTTTAGTGGTTGGTGCGTAAATTTGAATAATAGTGGCATTAACTGGTCTTCCCTGTAGGTGCATGGATATTATCCTATCACAGACAGCATTGTATCTCATGACTGATCTTGATATGTTGTTTTTGATGATGAATGCAACACTATTCCTCTTCAATTTGTCATTTCTGTGGTTGTCAGATTCAAAATGTCCAATACCAGTACATTTCAGCTTACTAATTCCTAAGATATTGATTTATGCGCTCCATTTATTTTGACAATTTCCAATTTTCCTAGATTCATACTTTGCACATTCCATGCGCTGATTATTGATACATGTTTTCAGCTGTTTGTTTTCATTTTGAGTTGTATCTCATCAGCAAATGAAGGTCCCGGGGGTTTTCTCCCATGGGCTTTACTCCATTTGCTTCATCACAATCAACTCTACTTTGAGGAAGGCAGCTCTTCCGCAGTCGCATTTGGAGTGCCTTCCAACCTGAGGGGCTCATTTTCTGGCACTTTATCTGACAGTGTTTCTCTGCTATTCATAAGGTTTTCAATAACTAAATATGTGGAAGTAGTTCGTCTCTCATTCTTCCTAGTGTCTGTTCATCTGGAAGCTCATCTGAAATCTGTCCACCGTGGGTGACCCTGTTGGTATTTAAAATACTTGTGGCATAGCTTCCAGAATCACAGCAACTCACAAGCCACCATAGTATGACAAACTAACACATGAGTGGTGGATCTGTACACATAGTCACTCTTTTATTCATTCATTTTCTTTCTCTGTTTCTTTCCATGCTATTTTAAAGTACCCTTGGTTATATGTTAGGATTCCTGGTGGCTCAGCAGTTAAGGCACTCAGTTGCTAACTAAAAGGTCATCAGATCTAACCCATCAGTTACTCCATGGGACAAAATATGGTAATCTGCTTCTGAAGATTTACAGCCTTGGAAACCTTACTGGGGAACTCTACACTGTCATAGACTCTAATGGGAGTTGCAATCAACTTGATTGCAGTTTTTGTGTGTGTGTGTGTGTGTGTCAACATTACCCAAAGTAGAGGAGAACTAGTTCTGGACTATGTAGAATTCAAACGTTGGTTCTTTACTACCTTTTACCTTAATTACCCAAGTCAACTTATCATGTAGGCTAAAGAAGAAGTTGTATAGCAAAAATATTTTGTTTTAATTTATATAATTTTAACAGGTATTGATAAACATCAAGAAGTTTATTTTCTTTATCCTGTGATTATGTCAGAAAGTAAAAAGAAAACAATCTAAACATGAAAGTACTCATTATAAAAGATTAGAAATTTTAGGTTCAAGCCTTGAGAGAGTGTTTGCATTCTTAGGCACTTAAATATATACTTGGAACTAACATGAAAGCAGAAGCAATGATCTAGGCTTCCAGAGTTTTCCATGACTTTTCCCAATTTTAGTATTTAAAAATTGTAATTAGAAAACTGCCTTCTTTTCTGTTCAGTTTTTCTTGTTCAGGCTTGCCCTCAACAAGCTACTATTTATTTATTTATTCTTCTCCATTAAGGACTCTGACAAGGAGTTACTGAATAGACACCTAGACCAGTCAGAATTCCTTCTATTGGGTGAGCACCTATTTAATGCAAATGACTCCAACCCATTTTATCACTTACTCCTTCCTGCAAGTTGTAAATACAAAGGGGCTTCAAAAAGTTTATTGAAAAATTCCATGATCTTTTAATTCCAACATGCCACACACTTTTTGAAATTTCTCATATAGGTTGTTATTAAGTGCCATTGAGTTGGTTTCGAATAATAACAACCATATGAGTAACAGAAACACTGGCTTGGTCCTGTGCCACCTTCATAATTGTTACATTTGAGTCCACTGTTGCAGCCACTGTTCCTGGGGGTGGTGGTGGTGAGGTCTTCCTCTTTTTCGTTGACCCTACACTTTACCAAACATGATGTCCTTCTCTAGGGACTGGTTCTTCCTGTTATCAGGTCCAAAGTACTAGAGTTAAAGGAGGAATACAACTGTACTTCTTCCAAAACAGATTTGTTCCTTTTGTCATCCATGGTACTTCTAATATTCTTCTCCAACACCATAATTCAAACACATTGATTCTTATCCAGTTTAACTGATTCATTACCCAACTTCCACATGAGTCTGAGGTGATTGAAAATGCCATGACTTATGTTGGGGGCATTGTAGTCCTCAGAGTGACATCTTTGCTTTTGAACACTGTAAAGAGATCTTTTGCAGCATAGTTGCCAAAGGCAACATGTTGTTTGATTTCTTGATTTCTGCTTCCATGAATGTTAATTGTGGATCCAAATAAAATGAAATCTTTGACAATGTCAATCTTTTCCCCATCATAATGTTATCTATTGGTCTGCTTGTGAGGATTTTCATGTCTCTGCATTGAGGTGCATTCCATGCTGAAGGCTGTAGTCTTTGATCATCATCAGTAAGTATTTCCAATCCTATTCACTTCCAGCAAGCAAGGTTGTATCATCTGCATATGACAGGTTGTTAATGAGTCTTCCTCTAATCTTAATGCTATGTTTTTCATATTATCTAGTTTCTCAGATTATTTACTCAGCATAAACACTGAATAAGTATGGTGAAAGGATACAACCCTGGTACAGACCTTTCCTAAATTAAAACCATTCAGTATCCCCTTACTCTCTTCTAAGAACTGCCTCTTGGTCTATGTACGGTTTCCTCATGAAGATAATTAAGTGTTCTGAAATTTCCGTTCATTACAATGTTATCTTTAGTTTTTATGGTCTACACAGTCAAATGCCTTTGACTGTGCATAGTCAATAAAGCAGAAGTAAACATCTTTCTGGTGTTCTCTGCTTTCATTCAAGAGTTACTCCTCATCTGTAGTTTGTGTACTGTGGTCCTTTTTGTATGTTAAAATACCGATGTATTTTAAATACCAGCAGAGTCATCCAATGATGGACAGGTTTTAGGGGAGCTTCCAGAATAAGAAAGACTAGGAAGAAGGAGGGTCTGACCACTTCTGAAACATTAGTCACTGAAAATCTTTTGAGTTTCAGTGGAATAGAAGTGGAACATTATCTGATATAGTGTTGGAAGATGCATCTCTCATTTATGTAGGGGTAAACCTACTTAAAAATCAGAAGAAACATTATTCCAGATAAATTAATTTTTATCAATTTTTGACATTATTATAATACTGACATTTTCTTAGGAATTAAAATCACTAGTACTTGAAGCCAGAATGCCATGAAAGCAGGCCAGCAGTGAACTGATGGCGCAAATGACAAAATCAATTTAGCTTTGTTATGTTGAGGTAGTATCAGTTAATATACAGAGAAAGAGAAGACAAAATTCAGTAAATCAATAGACTTTTGGCTTGCTTGATGCCAAATTATTAATTTATCTTATGAAATAAAGTCTCTTACATCAATTGTGAGTCTGCGTCATATAGTTGAACTACTAGTTTCATCCCTACCTTACTAAAACACATAAACAGTTTGATCGATATGCTTTTTACTTTGCATTACTGGATTTCAGGCTCACTGGTATTTCTCTTTCAAATAACCTTACGCAATTGTCATAATGCCAGCGTGAACAGTAGCCTTCCAGTAAAGGGAAATATGGATGACAATCAAAACATCTAATCAATCAATAATCATGTTTTAGCAGTTATTGACAAACAGTCCATTTATATGCCTGTAGCTCTGGAGAGAGACGTGAATTATCATTTTATTACAGTAAATAAATTCCTATGTTCCTGCTTTCTCAAATGTAATCAATGTCAATTTGTCTTAAATAATTTCAACTTACTTCAGGTCCTCTCTCTCCTTTTAGTCCTTGTTCACCCTGTTCACCTGGCTCGCCCTTTAAAAGGAACCAAAACAGAAATCACATGTGAAGCAGGGACCATGTAATTACATTAATGTCAACTATTTTTTTTCTTTAAATGCCAGCATTACAAAGAATTCAAAACTTACTGGGGGCCCTTGTTGTCCAGTGGCACCTCTTGGTCCTGGTACACCAACATGACCCTAGGAATAGAAACGATTATATTATTATAGTAAAGACATGTGACTGAAAGGATAGGATAGTATCACTTAAAATGGTAGCATTGTGTTGTATTATTTGATTTACAGTATCGTAGAAATTCTGATTCTTTCTTAGAAATATGATAGATTATAGTAGCTACTGGACACAATGATGACTGAGAGACAGCAAAGGTTTGTTTTCTCATGTAAGTGAATTAATGTAGTGTGTTGAGGGGCACTCCAACTCTTAATCTTCAGAATATATGAATGTGCCTTACTTGGAAAAAGGGTTTTTTAGATATAATGTTTTTGTAGATAAAACGATGCAAAAGTTTTCAAAATGAGATCATATTGGATTATCCAGGTAGGCTTAAACACAATGACAAGTGTCCCTTATAAAAGACATACTGCAGGAGACAGGTACAGATGACATTGTTGTTGTTGTTAAGTGCCATCGAGTCGGTTCCGACCCATAGCGACCCTATACAGGGTTTCCGAGGGTGTAAATCTTTACGGGAGTAGAAAGCCTCATCTTTCTCCCGCGGAGCGGCTGGTAGTCATAGAAGGTCACATATAGACAGACACAGAGATTGGAGTTTGTAGACATAAAGGATATCAACACCCATGAGAAGAAAAGATTGTTTTTTACAGCATTCAGAGGGATTGTGGCTCTGCCAACATCTTATTTCAGGCCTGTGACTCCAGAATTGTGATAGGATACATTTCTGATGTTTTAAGCCACCCAGTTTAATCTGTTATGGTAGCTTCAGGACACTAATATAGTCAATAAACAAAGTAATAAAGAGGTTGAGTGCAAATTTCTTTTTTTCAAACTATTCATACTGTAGGAGTGCACTATGGTCTTCGTTTTTACAAACTAAATTCATAGCCTTTGGATAGTAGATTTATTGCACTGAAGACTGGAAAAGTTACTGCATATAATGCCAAGAAACATCAAATGACTCTGACCTGCAGCAATCTGTCATCATCCTAATTCTACTAAGGAATGTTGACCTACCACATTTCCCTTTTCAACTGTGTAAACAGAAACTACCAACAACCCATGGGCATGTCAGGTGAAAGTTACACAGGAAGAATTCCACAAGTAATCTCTTTTATCCCCTTCCCTACTGTCCTCTTCACCTCAGATTCCTTTCTTTCTACTCTTTGAATGTTACACAAAGAATGCCTTAGGAAAGTGATTTATCAAACTCATCTTTTTCTGGATTAGTAGAAGAAGGGGTTGCATACTTAGGCTAGCAATATTTATTCTCACAGAAAGATCAGTGAGACGTCTTTGTTTGCATTCTGTGAGGCAAATGTTTATACTAAGTTTCGACTTCCTAATGTTGTTAGGTGCTCTGGAGACAGTTCCAACTCAAAGTGACCCTATGTACAACAGAACGAATAACTGCCCAGACTGCGCCATCCTTACAGGATCTGCTCCTGTGTTTGAGTCCATTGTTGCAGTCACTGTGCTTGTCCATCTCATTGAGGGTCTTCCTCTTTTTCACCAAATCTACCTTACCAAGGATCATGCCCTTCTCCAGGGACTGGTCCCTCTTGATAACATATCCAAAGTATGTGAGACAAAGTCTTCCCATCTTTATAAACAACAACAACAAAAAACCCAGAGGGAAAAGAAGCAAATACTGTTGAATGGTAATGCATGGAGTGGATTGCAATCATTGCATTGATATGAAATATGACAGGATGAGTGCAAAACTGATGTTCTCTCATATAAACTATCATTCAGTGCACAATAAAAGCGTTTTAAAAAAATGTCTGGCCATCTTTGCTTCTAAGAAGCATTCTGGTTATACTTCTTTCAAGATAGATTTGTTCACTCTTCTGGCAATCCATGGTCTTTTCAATATTCTTTGCTAACACCATAATTCAAAGGCATTGGTTCTTCTTCAGTCTTTTTTATTAACTGTCCAGCTTCTGCATGAATATGAGGCAACTGAAAATAACTTGGCTTGGGTCAGTCGTTTCTAAGTCCTCAGAGTGACATATTTGCTTTTTTTTAACACTTTGAAGAGAACGCACCCGGAGGACATTATGCTGAGTGAAATTAGTCAATTACAAAAGGTCAAATATTGTATGAGAACACTATCATAAAGAGTCAAGTAAAGGTTTCACAGTAAAAGAAACATTTTTTTGATGTTTACCCCATGTGGAAGGTGAAGAGAGATGGAGGTGGCATAAGACACTGAGGGGAGTGCTAGAATTAAAGAAACTGAAGTGAATGCTGTTATATGCATGATCCTGCAATAATGATGATCTACCAGCAGATGCATGAATAGACAGGATGAAACTGTGTGGGAAGGGAATGGGAGCATACCCACACATACATCTGGGTTTGACAGAGGATATTTGTACATAGGTATTTACCTTTACTGCAAGTACATCCATGAATGTGGTAGAACATACAAGGGGCAAAGTTATGAAAACTTTGTAGATATAACAAGCACTGTGAGGGCATGAGTTGTTGGGCCTACGGCTTCAGGACCATAGTCTTTGGGGACATCATGGTCTACCGGCATAACAAAATACAAAAAGACAATGTTCTCCATCTTACTTTGATGAGTAGCAACTGGGGTCTTGAAAGCTTGTGAGTGGTCATCTAAGTGCAACTATTGTTCTCTCCTTGTCCAGAGGGAAAAAGAATGATGAAAATCAAAAGACACATGGAGACAATTAGTCCAATGGACTAATGGATCTCATGATCCTGAAAACAGAAGAACTACATGGTGCCTGTATACCAGTATCAAATAGTCTGAAAGGGACCACATTAGAAAGTCCTGAATAGAAAAATATGGAACAAACTCAAAATTATAATAGAAGCCAGGCTCAGGAATTAGATAGAGACTGGTGGAACCCCTGAAGCTATGGTCCTCAGTCACCCTTCAAGGCTGGAATGGAACTCACCCCTGTGGCTCAATTTTCAGCCAAACAATAGGTCTATAAGGGGAATAACAACACTAGTGAGGTATGCACACCTTGGGATAATCAGCCATTTGAAATGAAAAGGGCCCATTTATCCAAGAACAATGTTCAGAAGGTTTAGGAAAGAAGGAGGAATGGAAACAGGAAGCACAGGGAGGAAGTGGGATCCATGATGCTACATTGAGGAGAAAGCAATGCAATCCCATAAAATGTATTTGAATTGTTGGATGTCAAACTGATGATCTGTTCTGTAAACCTTCATTCAATTCACAACAAAAAGTACACACACACACACACAAAAGTATTTTGCAACAGGTTTACCCAATGCAATGCATCATTTGACTTCTTCACTGCTGCTTGATTGTGGCATTGATTATGAATCTAAGTAAAATGAAATGCTTGACAACTTCAGTATTTTCTCTGTTTATTATAATATTGCTTATTGGTTCAGTTGTCTAGACTTTTGTTTTCTTTATATTGACGTGTAATCTGCCGTACTGAAGTCTGCAGTCTTTGATCTTCATCAGTAAGTGCTTCCAGTCCTCTTAGCTTTCAGCAAACAATGTTGGATCATTTGCATATTGCAGGTTGTTAATGAACCTTCCTCCAATCCTAAAACCTTAATGTCATGTTCTTCTTCAGATAGTCCATCTTTTCAAGTTATTTGATCAACATACAGACTGAATAAGTATGGTGAGGGGGGCTATAACCTTAACACACACCTTTTCTGATTTTAAATCACAATGTACCCTTTGTTCTGTTTGAACAACTGCATATTGGTCTATGGAAAGGTTCTGCATAAGCACAATTGAATGTTTTAGAATTTCCATTCTTCATAATGGTATCCATAATTTGTTATGATCCATATGGTTGAATGCCTTTGCATAGTCAACAATACATAGGTAAATATCTTTCTAGTATTCCCTGCTTTCATCCATGATTTATCTGTGATCAGCAATGAAACCCCTTGTTCTACAACCTATTCTGAATCCATCTTGAATTACTAGCAACTCCCTTTTGGTATAATGCTGTAATCAGTTAAAAATTATAATCAGCAAAATTTTACTTATTTTGTACAATATGTGTACATATAGAAAAGCAAGGATTTAAAAAAAAATACTTGGATAAAATTGTGCTTGGGAAGACTTGGCACAGAACTGTGGATATTTCATGATTTTCAGATGTTTAAGCAATAATCTCGTGGTTTTCAGAGACAATCTATTTAGAGCAGATCCATCAATAAATGATAAAGCGAGTGCTAAAACCTAAGGTGTGGCACTGTAAGAAAAGCACTGGAACACAAGGTCAGTGGTTCAAACTCACCAGCCATTCCTTGGAAATCCAATACAGGGTCTCTATGAGTCAGCACCAATTTTACGAAACTCAAAAACAACAACAACCGAAAGAGATAGGATGATATCAGACAGAAAAGAAGATGTAGATAAAACTGGTTTGTGAAATATTTACAACTGAAAATGTCATCATGAGAATATGTGGAATGAGGAGAGAGGAATAGGTCCTATAATTAGACTAAGGAGAAGTTTCTGATGAAGACTTTCAGAAGAACATCTGACTGTGCAGAGTAATGCAGGCAGAGTTTTTCTTCTGGTAATTGAAGATATTTTCCAGAAACTATACTGATTAAGCTAGGATTCTCTGGGTGGCATAACTGGTTAGCACACACTCATAACTGCTAAATCAAAAGATTTGAGGTTTGGGACTTCCCAGAAGTACCCCAGAAGTAAGTCCTGATGATTTACTTGTGAAAAAACAGTCACTGGAAAGCCTATGGAGCACAGTTCTATAGACTCTATAGCAACTAGTTTTTTTTTGTTTTGTTTTGTTTACGTTGATTAAGCTATAAAATATTTTGTAGGTGGTAGAGGACAAAAGAATATATTGCAAGAACCTGATTTTCGGAGACTATGTGAAATCATGCACATATCTGGCTAAGGAAGTTCAAAAGGCTCTTCAAATTATGCTGGAAGCAGTTGGATTGGCTTTTCAACTCCCAAAAAGGCAATCTCAAATAAATCCATGGGATAGGATTCAAGATACTAGCATATCCAAATGTTATGTAAATTAGATATAGAACATATATAACAGTTTTTAAAAAGCTCTAAAAATACAAAAGAATAAAATGGTCATCACAAAAATTTCACAGACATTCATAAATACTGTCAACATTTTCTTCAAAGATAGCTTTAAGGTGTAGAAGTAAGTATTCCAGATTCCTTTGCCTTGAGAAAATCAGGTTATTAATCATCAACTACAAGCTGGTTTATTTAAGTGCCCATTTCAGACATAATCACAGAAATTTTACCTTGATAGAGGCGTGTATATAGTCCAGGTGTGACACTGTAGGATAAGCACTGGACTGCTAACCAAAAGCTCAGCAGTTTAAACTCGCTAGCCCTACACAAGTTCAGTATGAGTCAGAACTGACTCAAGGCACTTAACAACAGAGGGGCGTATTGGGTCAATTAACTCATCAGTTCATTATTTTAAAACCTATTATGTACATGGGTCAGAACTAAATATTGCATAAAAAAGAAAGAAGTCACATTCAAATTGGGGCAAAAAGGCACCTGCACCTTAAAATAATTAGCATGTAAATTATCAAAAGAAGACAGTATAATGTACTTATAAATCATGATATAAACAATAAGTAATACAGGACCATAGAAGAGGGTAGGATTATTTGTTGTTGTTAGGTGCCATTGAGTCGGTAGCCACTCATAGCAACCCTATGTACAACAGAACAAAACACTGCTTGGTCCTGGGCCAACCTCACAATTGTCGCCACGCTTGAGCCCACTGATGCTGTCACTTTGCCAATCCATCTTGCTGGGGTCTTCCTCTTTTACTTTGAGGAGGCAGCTCTTCCCCAGTTGCATTTGAGCTCTTTCCAACCTGAGGGGCTCATTTTCCGACACTGTATCTGAGTGTTTCTTGCTATTCGTAAGGTTTTCAGTGACTAAATATTTGGAAGTAGTTTGTCACTCCTTCTTCCTAGTCTGTGTTAGTCTGGAAGCTCATCTGAAACCTGTCCACCATGGGTGACTCTGCTGGTATTTAAAATACCCATGGCATAGCTTCCAGAATCACAGCAACTCACAAGCTACCACAGTACGACAAACAGACAAGTGGTGTAGGATTACTGTTAGTCATATAAGAGTGGGTCAAAGGAAAATGGAGTCTCAGTTATGTAAGAAAGGACAGATACATGTAAGTGAAGATGAGGAAGAATATGGTAGGGAATGTTGTGCAAAGAAATAAGATAGGAACTATAAGGGACCAAGTTAGCAGATGACCATTTTGTTTAGCAACTGACGTTGTAAATGGAGGGGAAGAGAAACAAGGCAGGATTACAGAACATTCTTAACATCAATGAGCACATAAAAATGGACACACTAAATTCTGACATAGTGGCTAATATAATTTCGGCTGATCAAGCTGACCTCATAAAATCCTTCTAAGTAATAAAAGATGATACAAATTGACGTAAGGCTTGAGAGCATAATGACATTCATCTATCTGTTTTACAGTTATTTATTGAATTCCTACTATATACCAGAAACTTTGTGTTCTAGACATTAGGGTTATAATAATGAAAAAGACAGACAGATTCCTGTTCTCATGGATCTTACATTTAAGTAGGGGAAGACAGTCAATAAACAAAGAAATGAGTATGAGTATATGAAAGTAATTAAGATATTTTAGATAGCACTAAATGCCAGGAAGGAATTGGTAATATGATATAAAGTGATGGCTCGCATATTTATTTTAGCTAGGGCAGCTGGAGGAGGATTCTCAGGAAGTTACTTTTCAGCGGAGATCCAAACTATGAGAAAGAAAGAAACAACAATGCACC
This sequence comes from Chrysochloris asiatica, assembly GCF_000296735.1. Lineage (NCBI taxonomy): Eukaryota > Metazoa > Chordata > Mammalia > Afrosoricida > Chrysochloridae > Chrysochloris > Chrysochloris asiatica. Next base: position 32,092,337 of record NW_006408520.1, on the reverse strand, counting down.
GGTGGAAGGAGATAGGAAAGATGATTGCAGGAAGAAGGAACATACAGTACGAAGAGCTAGACTTCTTAGACGATAATAAAAAAGGAGACGTTGGTAAATATCTCAGTTTTGTTCTGTTGTCCATAGGGGTTGCTATGAGTTGGACTGACTCAACAGTACTTAACAACAATAAGTATCTCGATTAAGCTCATTTTCATTTGAAACTGAGTAGAATCACAGAGAACCCTATTCTAATTTACAAGTAAGGTATGTAACTTTCTAGCAGTTACCTTATAACCTTCTGTTCCAGGCACTCCTCTTTCTCCTCTGTCCCCTACTGGACCCTACAGAGACCACAAACAACAAAAAATCTGTTTTACAACTGGATCTAAATATGCATAAATGAAGATGATAAAAAATGAGTTGGAGTTATTCTTTATCCCAAAATATTGAAAAAATGGCATAAATCAACATAAATCAAATGCACAGTAATATATTTAGTTCTACTAAATAATTTCTAAGGACTGAATTTCAGTAACACCAAGAATGTCATTAAAATATACAAAGCACAGAACTATAGAAAGAGAATTACATAATAATTCTGCCAGGAACAATATTGAAGATATGAAGTTCAATTTAAAAACATGATTTTTCAGATGTATTTTCACATGTTAAAATGATGGACAAAATTTAAACAGGTATTTCCAATTAATTAACAACATTAATTATATATACTTATATTTAAATATTTTAAGAGGTATTTAATAATTAATCTTCCTTTACCAACACTCACCAGAAATTCTATTGCTTATTCTTTAATCCATGAAAATTTGAATTCTCAAGGCATGAATTAACCTAATAGAAACTGTACTTATTATTTTACTCCTCAACATAGAAAGTAATCTACTAAATTCCTACTTATTAACTTTTCCAACCCTTTTAAGGGAGCATGATGGCTTTGTAGAATAAGCACTGGTCTGTGGACTACAAGATCAGCAGTTCGAGTCTATCAGCTGCTTTGTGTGAGAAAGATAAAGCTTTCTGCTCTCGAAAAGATTTTCAGCCATATACAGGGTCTCAGTTATATGAGTCAGAACCGACTGAATAACCTTAACAACAACAACAACAACCATTTTAAATTTAAAATATTTTGATATGATAAACTGCTAAAATGATCAACTACAAACTACATTTAAAACATGTGCTATTGTCTACTAGGACCTACTGTGGTAGTGTAGTGGTTATGAATTGGCTGCGAACCACAAGTTCAGCAGTTCGAAACTACCAGCTGTTCCGCGGAAGAAAGATGAGGTTTTCTGCTCCAGTAAAGATTTACAGCCTCGGAAACCCTGTACAGGGTCACTATGAGTCAGAACCAACTCCACGGTACATAACCACCACCACCACTACTGTCTTAAGAGATACTCAAATTGAAATTAGTTGCAAAATAGTAAAACTTATTGTAGAGCATGAACTGATAAATTTAAACTAATTTTGATGTGGATAAAGTTTCATAAAATTTGTTCTTGAGCATGAATTGATGAATTTTAACTAATTCTGATAATGGTGGGTGTTGGTGGTTATATGCCATGGAGTCGGTTCTGACTCATAGCGACCCTGTAAAGGATTTCCGAGGCTGTAAATCTTTACGGGAGCAGAAAGCCTCATCTTTCTCCCGCGGAGCGGCTGGTAGTTTCGAACCGCTGACCTTTAGGTTCGCAGCCCGATTCGTAACCACTACGCTACCAGACTTTTAATATATTTGTATTTCATGTGACTTTCTTTCACCCCAGCATATCTGAATCTGGAGAAAAGTAACCACTGCTATATTCCACTTGCCAATGTTTCTTCAATTTGTATTTACACTTTTGCATTATTTTCATATTCTTTCTCTTTTTTGGAGGCTTGAGGAACATATTTGAAGAACCTCATTACCATATTATTTTTTTATGGATAAGTTGAGATGGCTTGCTATCTTTTTAAGCAAATAACATGCAGTGTCCGTTTTTTTCAAACTGCATAACCCTCTAATGTTAGTTTCTTATGTGTGTTGCACACATTATTATGCATGTACATGCTATTTGCATGGGTGTATTATTTGTGAAAAATGGTACATGAGATAGTTTGATTAATCAGAAAATTCTACACTCTTACCCTGTTTATTTCTAAACTAAAATTATTTCCAAAGGATAAAACAAAACTGTCAAGAGTCACTACATATTCCTAGTCTTCTGCCTTAGGATTTAAAAATTCTATATCATAATAATTATGTAAAAAAATAGAAAATTTAGCCAATTAAGTTTATTTCAAAGAAGTAAATATTTTATTTTACACATTTAGTTTGCATATATCCTTTGTTGTTGTTAAGTGCCTTTGATTCGGTACTGACTCATAGCAACCCTGTATAGAGTTTCCAAGGAAAACTTGTGAGCTTGAACCACCGACCTTGCAATTCAAACCCACCTTGCAGTCCAATGCATTAACTAGATGTTGTTTAATCCAGGTTTAACACAGGGCTAGTTATTCAGATCATCAGAGTTATGAGAACAACTACTTTTCAAAAAAACTGTGCTTAAAGTTAGTCCTTAACATTCTTAATTAGAAGACTGTATCTTGGTCTAATAATCTGTTATAGTGTTTTGAAATCACTTGGTAATTATGTGTAAACTTCTATAAAAAGTATACAATCAGATTTTTTAGTACTTTAGAAATAAATTTGAATTCTATGATTTAAGTAACACCTGTCTTAAAATGTCTATAGTATGCATTCAGTGCTCTAAATTAGACTTGGGAAATCCATGTATTAAATATATATGTATTATATGTTAAGGATCTTGAGCTAGATTTTTTATATGTAAAACTTTCATATTATTTAGATTTTATGATTACAAATCATGCTTCCCTATCAACATGTTACAAAACTAAGAAAATAAAAGTCTTTGAAAAGATGAGATTAGTTTTATGAACCTATTATAATAATTGCATCTTATCTTGAATCATCAAAATAATTTTTAGAAAAAGACCTACTGGTTCACCTCGAGGCCCAGGAGGTCCTAGGACTGTGTTATCTTCTCCCGAGTAACCCTAAAATGAAAATAATGATTTAAAACACAACCAAATTACTTAAATAGCCTTTTAAAATATGCAGCCTATTACTACCTAACATATTAGAAAATATGTAATCGGGCTTTATCTTCTTTAAGCAGAAAACTTTTACTAAGCATTTGACATTTTATACACAGTTTATATCTCTTGCTTGTAAGTGCCAATCCACTTTTATTATATAAAAACAGCTTGGCAATTTCCTCAAATAATTAAGTTTTCAATGATTTTGCAAATCCAGAGAACTATTGTTGTTATTCCAAAGTCATCAGAATATTTTCATATAAATGTAGTATAATTAGTTATTTAACCTACAGCCTTACAAGTGCTATAAACAAGCAATGAATTTTGCTTTTACAGAGCTTTACAGATTGTAAGGCATCCTGGTATGATGCTGTGGTAAAATGTGCCAGACTTCAAAAAGTCAATTTGAACTGCAAGGTCGGCAGCTCAGGCTCACCAGCTGCTCCTCAGAAACCCTATACAGGGTCACTGTGGGTCGGAGTTGACTGGATGGCACTTCAGGACAACAACAACAGATTGTAAAGCATTTTAACATATGTTATTTTACCTTAATCTTAAAACAAATGTGGAGATGATTTGATTATTTATTAAAATTTTAGCACCCTGATATGTATATACAAATATACACATATTTTTTCCTTTTTCTGTAATTCCTCCCAAGTTGAAAAATGATTCTTTTCTACTTTGAGAATATTTCCACTCATTCCTTTTTCAGAAAAAATTAATGAATTCAAGGTTTTACTTTAGGGATTTAAAAGGCAGTGTGGCACTGTGGGTTAATGCACCAGACTGCAAAGCTGTTTGAACTGTTTGCAAGCTCACCAGCATCTCATTGGAAACCCTATACAGGGTTGTTATGGGTCGGAATCGACTCAATGGCACTTAACAACAACAACAACAACAACAACAAATACACACATACCTTTTCTCCTTTAGGTCCTGGCAACCCAGAAAGTCCCGGTTGACCCTGATGGCCCTATAAAAAGGACAAGTGAGTAGAAATTTCCTTATCATTTGTACACACTCTACCGAACTCTACTGCCCATACTATTATTGAACTATTGCATTTGGAAATGAAAAGTAGGATATACTTCATAGGGAAACAGTGCATTTTGTTCTGTTATACATAGGTTGCCATGCATTAGAGCCCACTCGATGGAATTAACTATAGGAGGATGAGGCCTAAACATTTAGAAAGCTTGATCAGGGAAATGACATCTTAATTTGCCTATGTGGCATAACATCTTTGACATAAGTGCTTTCAGTCAAAAATACTCTCATATTTCCAATTAGAATTTTTTACCCTGTATCCTGGAATTCCTGGTTCTCCTTTGGGACCCATCAGTCCTAACTGACCCTATAAAACAAAGTAAATATTAGTGAGACAACAGATGTTTAAATTATTGAATTTAAACTTCTATTATTTAAATTGTTCCCTTTAGCTTTTTCATGATATGAAATTCTACTTAATCTGAAATGGGAAAACAAATACACAAACAAACTCAACTTTTGTCTTACTTTTCTTCTAAATCACAAAGGTCTCATAAAAACAAAAAAGAAAAAAACCAAAAAACAACTCTCTTTGGTGTACTTTTGATATGAACATTCTTAATCATATTAAGAAAAATATTTTAAGGAGTCGGAATCTTTTTTGTTTTTGGAAAATTCTTAAAAAGTCATTTGTATCTTTCAAAGTTTGTGGTAGATGTGTATAACTGATTATTAGGGAGTAAATGTTGATTTTTTATACAAAAACTCCATACTCATTAATAGCTTTAAATGCTTTTATGAATATGATTTGAGTCCTGGTTAAAGCTGTTAACAGAAATGGTTAGCAGTGATAATTATAGGTAATTATCACTCCAAGATTACTCTTATCAATATTTTACAAATGAGGAAATCATGGAAGTTAAAGGCTAATGAATAAGTGTCCATAACCTATAGAAAAGGTGACTCAGATAATCGAAAAGAAAAAACAAAAATAATATTCCTAAAATTTCCTATTTTTCATACTATCAAGAAGTTTCCACATCAATGATCCTATTTGTGTCTGAAAACAAATAAGAGATGAGGAAATTAAGATATAAAGTAGATATGTGACTTGCCTAACATCTCCTGATTCTTAATAGTCCTCATATGAACATACTACTTCACTATATGTGATGCCTTCTTGAAAGTCTCAGCTCTAAAAAGAGTCCATATTTAATTATTAGTACAGTTAGTTATTTTCAGTAAGTATTGTATTATTAAGCAGTAAATTTAGATGCATTCAGTTAAGGCAAGTTTTCAGTCTAAAAAAAGAGCTTTACAAAATAAATAAAAAAAAATATACTGAGAATTCAGCCATTCATTAGGTGGAAAATTGAGGCCAGAATGTAACTACATAATGTTGTTCTGACTCATAGTGACCCTGTATGGAATTTCCAAGGAGCTGCTGGTGAGGTTGAACTGTTGACATTGTGGTTAGCAGTCTAGCACTTATCCTACAGTGCCACATAAGCTACTAATGGAAAATAATATTTAAAAAGCTACCAAAGTTCTGTAATTGTTGTTTGTTGTTAAGTGTTGTCGAGTTGGTTCCAACTCATAGCGACAGCCCTCCTGTATCGGGTTTCAGAGGTTTGGCTGGTGAATTTGAACAGCTGACCCTGCTGTAAGCTGGTGCATATTGAATCAAGATGACTGGATGAAATATGCTTACGTTGCAGACCCATCTAAAAATATTTCTGAAAAGAAAGCTATTTATTTGTTTGTTTGCTCATGGTAACTTGTTTATAATAAAACCAGTAAATTATCAGTGGACCAAAACTCTGTGGTTTGAGAGAGGAAACTAGAGCTGAAAACATGGTTAAAAAGAAAATTGTTACAGATGTGGATTTGGTCTCAAAGAAATTTCAAATTCAGAAAAGAACAGATTTCAGGGGCAGGACAGAGCCAGTGCAATAATCAGGGTGTTTCATTGAGGGAAGGAATCAGAACAGCGAGTTTAGAAGGACCTTCTGTTCCCCTGATTGTGTTGGACAGCTGCAGCATTATCAGTCTACATGATGGAAGAAAACAGCTAGTGCCATATGTACTTGTTAGTGAAATTATAGAAATTGACAAGTAAACAAACTAGTATTTAATTCAGGGAGACAAAAAAAAAAAAAGTCATTAAAGAAACCTAAAGAAAATAGGAAGAAGTCATTAATATTAGTCAAAGCATAAATTAATGAAACAATAACCAATCAAAACCAAGTGCTATTGAGTGATTCCAACTCAGTGACCCTATATATGGTTTCTGAGACCATCAGTCTTTATGGGAGCAGGTAGTCAGTCTTCTGGAGCAGGTGGTGAATTCAAACTGCTGACCTTGTGGTTAGCAGCCCAAATGAAATAATTGCTGCTAAGTGTTGTCGAGTCAGTTCCAAGTCACAGCGACTCCGTACAGGGTTTTCTGAGGAGTGACTGGTGGGTTTGCACATTTGACCTTATGGTCTGGTGTTTATCCTATATCACCACACCAGGACTCCAAAATGAAATAATTGTTGTTGTTGTTGTTAAGCGCTGTCGAGTCGGTTCTGACTCATAGTGACCCAGTATAGGGTTTCGGAGGAGCAACTAGTGAGTTTGAACTGTCTACCTTGAATTGGTTCACAGTCCAGTGCTGATCCTACAGCACCACACCAGGAGTCCAAAATGAAATAATAGAACCAATAAAATGAGTGAAAAAAAGAGTACAGATTAAAAAAACAACAAATCTTTGACAAATCTCATTAAAATGAAGAGCAGACACTAAAACAATATTTGGAATAAGAATGAGATGTAACCATAGACACAAAGCTTTTAAAAATTCTAATGAAATAGTACTCATAAATATTAAACTTCAAATTCTAGATAAAAACAGATGAAAATTTCAAATTTAGACAAAAAACACATTAACAAGTTTATTCATGAAGCGATAGAAAATTTGTGAAAGATGCCTAAGACATACTACTAAAAAAAAACAAAAAAAAAACCTGTCAGACCCAGATTGTTTTAAAGGAAAACTATATCCAAATCTTTGAAGAACAGATAATATCTATATTTCTGAACTGCTACAGAGCACAGAAAAATATGAAAATTTTACCAACTCGTTTTATAAGGTTTACTCAATTCTTGTACCCAAATGTAATAAGAATAGTTACACATTTAAAAAAGTGTAGACTAATCTTATAAACATATACACAAAAATTCTGGGAAACACTAAATAAGCTAAACTAAATTAAAACATAAGTGAAACTTTAGAAAATAGAATCCCGCCCTAGTAAGAGAATAGTGTAATCATGACTAAGTATAGTTTAATCCTAGGAATTCATGATTGCTTCAAAATTTGGAAATTCAGTGTTGCATTTCCTTATAATAACAAAATAAAGGACAAAAAACATGAAATTATCTAAACAGATGTTTAAAAGAATTTGATAAAACCCAACAACTACTCTTGATTTACATTCTCACCTAAGAAAGGAAAGAAATCTTTTTAAACTAACAAAACTCTAACATGCTCTAAAATAATTACAAATAATACTTGAAAATGAAATATTAGAAGCATTCTCACTAAGAAGGTACAAAAAAATTTCCCCATTATCACTTCTATTTATTCATGTACCAGAAGCTCCAATCAATGTAATAAGGCAAGAAAGAAGAGGTGACTCCAGAGAATCACCTACATTCATTAAAGATTAAGATAAAAATATAAAATTACATAGATTTCTTAGACAGAGTAATGATCAATATGAAAAATGTAATTGAAAAAGTATTCCATTAACAATAAGAATAAAAAGTTAAGTATAAGTCTGATAAGAAAAGTGTAAGAATAGAGATAAAAGGAACAGTAAAATGTCCATGAAGGGTATATGAGAAGATATGATTATGTGGAATAATTTATTGTGTTTTTCTACAGAAAGATTCAATATAATTGAAACTAGAGTTGATTCTAAAGAATTGAAGAAGAAAAAAACCCCACAAAGAATTGAAGAGTATTTTCCCTAACAGAGGTCAAAATATGCTTTAAATGTCTAATAATTAAACTAGTGTGGTATTGACCTAAGAACAGACTGACAGAGTAACAAAAGAAAAGAGAAAGAATGGAAACTGACTAATGAATATTTAAACATGCGGTTTATTGCAGGAGTAGCATTACAGAAAAGTGGGAAATAGATTGAGTGTTCAATAAATAGTATTGCTATCATTTGGAAACAGAAAATTCATCTTACATCTCATGTTGTTGTTGTTGTTAAGTGCCGTCAAGTCGGTTCCGACCCATAGCGACCCTGTACAGGGTTTCCAAGGGTGTAAATCCTTACGGGAGTAGAAAGCCTCATCTTTCTCCCGCGGAGCGGCTGGTAGTTTCGAACCGCTGACCTTACGGTTCGCAGCCCGATTCGTAACCACTACGCTACCAGAGCTCCTTATAGCACAACAAAAAATAGACTCCATGTGGCTTTAAGAGTTAATGGTAAAGGTATAAGAAGTATATGGAAAAATATTTTTATATATTTACAGTATGGAAGATATTTCTAAAGAAGAAATGTTGTTAAGTGCCATGGAGTCAGTTCCGACTCATAGTGACCCTGTATAGAGTGTCTGAGGAGGGCTGAGTGGGTTTGAACCACCGACCTTGTGGTTTAAACTGACCTCGTGGTTCAGTGCTTATCCTACAGTGCCACACCAGAACTTCAAAGAAGAAATAACACCCAGAAACTATAAGGGAAATGGCTGGTAATTATAACTATGTAAATATTTAATCAGTCTGAACGCTAAAAACACCATAAATAAAATGGAAAGAAGTAATAGAAAGAAAACAACATTTATAATATATTTTTCAACATACATAACAAATAAACAGTAGTATTTAAAATATATAAGGAGCTACTACAAATCAACAAGAAAAAGATTAATAGCCCAATGGATAAAAATGTTTAAAGGATATATAAACAGGTAACTTCCAGAGAGAAAATAGAAGCTCTTTAGTTGCAGTCAGAAAAATGTAAATAAAAACAACTATGAGCTACATATTTTCATTTATCAAATTGGTAAACATCAAAAAGATTAATTATCAAGTGCTGGTAGTAGGGGTGTAAATTTGATGAAACCTCTTGGGAAGGTAGTTTGGGAATATGGGTAAAAATTTTAGAAAAGTAAATGTTCTTTTATAGAGAAAATCAAAAGCAGGAGAAAAGTCATCGTAATATTCTTTGGTTGTGGAGTCCTGGTGTGGCACTGTAGGTAAGTACTGGACCATAATTGAACCTCCACAAGGTTGGAGGTTCAAACTCGCCAGCTCCTCCTTGGATACCCTATATAGGATCACTGTGTGTCGGAACCAACTCAGTGGCACTTAAGAACAACATATTTTGGTTTTATCAGTTCTTGTATTTATTTAAAATTAACCACATTGATAATGTTTTAGAGCACATAGCCAAGGACAGAGAAATAATAATAATTTAAACAAAAAGAAGCAAAAAAAGGCCTGCAGTAGTAAGATGAGAGTAAGATTCACTATACTGTAAAGAGATGGTTAATGTTCAACCATTTCAAGAGGTAGCATATGATCAAAAACCAAGGCACTGAAGAACAAGGATTTGGGAATTGAAGGAATACAAATGGAAATCTTTCAAAAATTGATGCAGCACTGGAAGCACTCACTCAATCTATGCCAATAAAGCTGGAAAACAGTTACCTGGACAATTGATTGGACAAGATCCATATTTGTGTCCATGCCAAAGAGAGGTGACCCAATGGAGATTATTGGACAGTATCATTAATATTGCATGCAAGTAAAATTTTGCAAAAGATGATTAAAAAACTGTAATAGGGAAATGCCAAAGATTCAAGATAGATTTAGATGAGGATGTGGAATGGGGAATACCACTGCTGTCATCAGATGGATCTTAGCTGAGAGCAGAGAATACCAGAAAGATGTTTACCTGTGCTTTATTGGCTACAAAAATGTTTTTGATTATGTGGATCATGAAATGCTATGGACAACACTGCAGAGACTGAGTATTCAGGAACACTTCATTGTGCTCCTGAACAGAAGAAGGGGACACTGAATGGTTTAAAATTAGGAAAGGTGTGTGCCAGCGTTGTATTCTTTTACCATATTTATTCAATCTTTATGCTGAGCACATAATCCGAGAAGTTGGATTTTATGAATAAGAACACGTCTCAAAGGCCACAGTGTTCAGTATGGGTTGCATCTCAATATAAAGAAAACAAAAATCCTCACCACTGGACTGGTAAATACATCAAGATAAATGGAAAAAAGATTAAAGTTGTCAAAGACAACCATCAGCACTCATGGAAGCAGCAGTCAAGATATCAAATGACATATTGTAAATCTTCCAATAGCAAAGATGTCAGTTTGAGGACTAAGGTATGCCTGACCCAAGCCATTGTATTTTCAACATTGTCATATGCTGTGGATGTTGGGCAATGAATAAGGATGACTGTAGAAGAATTGATGGAGTTGAGTTATGGTATTGGAGAAGAATATAAAAAGTACCATGAAGAAGAAAAAAACAAGTCTGTGTTGGAAGAAGTACAACCAGAATGCGCCCTAGAAGCCAGGAGGGTCAGGCTTTGTCTCTCAGACTTATTCAGATAGGCCCAGTCTTTGTAGAAGTACATCATGCTTGGTAAATTGGAGGATCAGTGAAAGGGATGGAGACCCCCAATGAGATGGACTGGCACAGTGACAGCAGCAATGGGCTTAAGTGTAGCATCGATTGTAAGGTTGGCACAGGACTGGGTGCGCACGGTGGCTATGAGTTGGCAGTGACTGGATGGCACCTAACAACATGAGTGGAATGCTTAAATGACCCAGAGGCAAACCTTCCTGAGACAACAGGTGCTCTGCAAAATCCCTCATTGATATTCTAGCACTGTGACATTTAAATGGAGACTAGAAATTACGCATGTAAATGGAGACTATGAAATACACATGTATTTGTAGTAAAAGCACTGAACTGTGAACTACAAGGTTTGTGATTCAAATCCATCAGTTATTCCTTGGAAACCCTGTACAGGGTCCCTTTGACTTGGAATTAACTCCACAGCATTTAAGAACAACAGGAAATATACCTGCTTTTTGTCAGTTTCCTCAAGTATATGTATATAAAGTTTAATGAAACAGCTAGGATACTAAACTGGATAATTTCTTAAGAATTTTTGCATCTCTCCCATGCTGTGACTTTTTGAACAGGTCTGAATATATTAGCAATATAATTTTATTATTATAAGTTCAGGAGTATCATGCAGCACTTACTCCCAACATCATGCAAAGTTCACGCAAAAGATGAAAGATGTAATTGGATGTTTTAGAGCTATAGCACAGCTGGTAGAAAAATTATCTCTAGATAAAGCAAGTAGACCTCAAGCATTTAAAGAAAATACATTTCCAAGTAAACCTAATTTTCAAAGCAATTTGCCAACCACAAGAACATAGCTTTAGACAGATGTTAAATCCTGATTTTAAGATCTAGGTATATACTGTACCCCCCGCCCCCCAAATAGTGTGCCACATAAATAATGAATGTACCTATATAATGGGTGGAAATGACAATATTATGTAAAAATGTAAAAGTTTCTGGTCTAGTGTGCTTATGTACACAATTATGCATGCTTTGTGATATTTCTAGAGGTGGTTTTTCAGCCCCATTCACACTCATTCTATAGTCTGAAAATGTTACTTTTGATCATATTTGTATAATACAAGTATACGCATGGTCAAGAAATCATGAATGGAGCTTGGGTATTACCCTGGTAACTGAAAAATTAGCTATTTAAATGGTGCATTTGTTCTGGGGCATTGTGGCTGGGCGTGAGTGGTGGAGTTCTTTGTAGCTAATCTGTGTTCAGGTACATCATGCCAGTAATGGGAAGAGGATCAGTACTGGGGCTGACACAGCTTGAGCATGAACTAACCCCTACCTCAGGCAGGGGCTGTTGCCTGGGTAGACCTAGTTCTCATCGTTTTGGTTCCCTGTAAAACCAGGCATCAGTATAGTATGGTGGGGGCAACCTCTGCCCTGGCCCAATGAGGCCCTCAGGTGCCCAGCTGACTCCACCTTTTCTGAACTAGGGACATGTGACTCCTCTCATCCCTGCCCCAGGGTATCTGAGGAAAAGGAGATTCAAAAGGCCCAAGTTGGTTTCAGGCCAGCTGGATGGTCGGACACAATGTGTGCAACTGCAGCCCACTAGCCCCCTCCTGCCTGAATGGTCTCTCCAACCCACCTCCTGGGCTGGGGCCTGCCTCCCTGGTGACTTGTGTTAGTGATTTCTTCACATATTTGAAAAAGCGATTTGTAGAGCAGGGAAGGAACCTTGCCAGGAGAAGGGTGGTTTCAGAAAATGGAGGGTAAGATGGTGAGGGTCTGCTCCTGAAAAGCAAACCTCTGTGTCAACAGGCTATTGGACATAAAAAGAAAGAGAAATTGAAGTCATCAGCACATAAAAAAATAATTGGTATAATGTGACTATGAAAACAATGTGTGGGTGATTGCATAGTATGCAAACATTTATAAAATGTGTATTATTTGTGTAAAATATGATAAAGTTTCCTACTTAGGAGTTATAATCTGATTTTTTAAACCTCATTTCATATTTTATTTCCATTTTTACTTTCTCTCCCTTTCCCTTTTCACATCCAGAAACCACTAAACCACTTAAGTACTGCGGAATGCTTACAATTCTCCATATTCCATGGAGGTAGATTATTTTCAATGGAACTATTGCTTTCTCTGTAAAGTTAATCAAGGAATGAAGCTTTAAGGACAAGGATACATTTCTTTCCATCCACAGTGACTCAGTTCTGGAAACAAATCAAATACTAACCACAGCACCTCTGGTTCCTCTGGTACCCTTAGGACCACTTTCTCCAATTTGTCCAGGAGCACCTTTGCTTCCAGTTTCTCCTGTGGGTCCCATTTGTCCTTTTTCACCCTGTAAAAGTCATTAGTAAGACAGCATAGTAGGAAAAAACAAATGTATACTTAGACTGGTATCATATACCTGAATGATTTTGTAAACAACGTTCTGCACGTACTCACTTTAACTTAACAGCATCATAGTCCACTAAGGACAACAATGACAAACTGCCACCACCGAAGTTAAAAACAGAACTAAAATTCTGGAAAACAAAGATTAAAAAGACAATTCTAGTTATAAAAGCAGAAGATAGCTGCTGCTGCTGGTGGTGGTAGTGTGCCTTGGAGTCAGTTCAGACTCATAGTGACCTTGCACAGGGTTTCTGAGGCTGTAAATCTTTATGGGAGAAGAAAACCTCATCTTTCTCCTGTGGAACAGCTGGTAGTTTTGAACTGCTAACCTTGAGGTTAGCAGTTTGACTCGTAACCACTATGCTACCAGAGCTCCTTAGGCATAGCTGGTACATATGAAATTTCGAATAACCAAGCTTTTGATTTTGCGCTTGTTATTGATTGATTGATTGGCTGATGGATTGCAATTGTGAGAGAACATACGTCCTACAGAGAACTTACATGCCACAATGATCTGATTAATGTGGAAGAGACTTATGTGCTGGTCTGTACATTTAGGCTCATCACTCACTGGCTTGGAGTATGTTTTCCAAAACACATAATATTTTTACATCATTTTATTAATTGGTTACTTTCTGTTTTCCATTAGATGAAAACTGGTTACTTTCTGTTTTCCATTAGACTGACAGATCCTTTTCTAGAACCAAAACAGAGCTAATCTAAACAGCATTAACTGCTATTATTCATTTTCTGAAATTGGGAACTATCCTGTTCTGTTATTAATAATGGTGTGATCAAAAGGGAACTAAAACAGTTACTATAGTCAGGAAGGATATATTTCATATCCATAAACTTGAAGAACTTTAAAGACTTTTTTGGTGTGATTTCTTTTGAAAACCAACTAGACTTTATTTCACTCTTCCGGAGATGCAGGTTATTGTATAAATGTGCACCATTCCACATTACTTATGGTATTGATTTAGACATAATATATGTGATGAAAAGAGATTCCAATGTTGGGGTTATTTTCATGAGCAAGAATGGCAACTAAAATTTGCCTCATTCTTTTTTCTTTCTGATTATCCCTTAGAATGTGCTCTGGTAGTGTAGTGCTTACAAGTAGGGTTGCTAACTTTGAGGTCAGCAGTTCGAAAGTGCCAGCTGTTTCATGGGAGAAAGATGAGGCTTTCTGTTCCCGTAAAGATTTATATCCTTGGAAACCCTACACAGGGTCACTATGAGTCGGAAACTACTCCGACTCATACACATACTCCTATACAGTACACCACCAACCAACAACCACCATTATTCCTTATACTGTCCAAAGATTCTGAGAAAGATTGACCTGGGTTTATAGTAGTAGAATTTCTAGAACAGGACTTTGGGGACTAGAATATAGTATTCTATATAGTTAATTATAATAAATATTCAGAACAGCCATAATATAATGGAAAAACTTCTTGTCTCTCATCATATTTAAGTGAATTGATGGCAAATAACACAGTTTTCATTATAATGCAGTAAAATTTTATAAAACAAATATTTAAAAATAAAATATTAAATGAGTAAAAAAATTCTTGGTTTGTGACTTTTAGTTAATATATATATAATCAATTGTCAATCATTTCAATTTTGAGAAAGATAAAAAAAAAGCCTATCTTTTCTTATTATAGCCTATTTTTAAAAATATTTTTGATAAATTATTGTTGTTGTTAGGTACCATTGAGTCGGTACTGACCCACAGCGACCTTATGTACAGCAGAACGAAACACTGCCTGATCCTAGGCTAACCTCACTGCAATGTTGTTGTTGTTGTTAAGTGCCATCAAGTTGGTTCCGACCCATAGCGACCCTGTACAGGGTTTCCGAGGGTGTAAATCTTTACGGGAGTAGAAAGCCTCATAGATGGAGGAAAAAACCAAAGATCTTGAATAATCTATAATTGACATATTTGCTTTCAAATAATTAAAGTGATAACTTTTCCTAAATGAAATTATGAGTGAGTAAAAACTTATCTGCACTCTGGATGTAGAACTTATTTTAATCAACTTTAGAAAAGACAAATACATCATTTTTTGACATGATCTCCTCGCTTTTCAATAAACTTTGCCCATATGTCAATAAGCTTTTGTATTTCCTTATTAAAAAAATATTTTAGACTGAGCTGAGTTGCGAATGCACTTCTGTCTTCATTTCATCAGAGGTGAATCATTGTCCTGGAAGAGCTGCTTTTCAGGAGACCACACAGGTGAAAGTTTGATGGAGCAAGATCAGGACTACAGGGAAGATGCTTTAACACCTCAAAACGAACTTTCTGCAGAGTGTCAACAGTGTGGGTAGACGTGTGTGGACGTGCATTGTCATGCAAGATCACGACACCCTTGGATAACAGTCCACTGCATTTAATCTGAAGTTTAGGCTTCAGCTTTTCAGTGAACATCTCACTATAATAAACACTGTTGATTGCTGGACATTCTTCCTGATAGTGTTTCAATGCTGGCCATTGAGGATTCCAGAAAACTGTAAGCATCAATTTTCCAGCTGATGGTTGACTTTTGAACTTTTTCTTGGTTGGTGATTGAGGATGTTTCCATTCCATACTCTGTCGTTTTCTCTCAGGCTCATAGTGATGAATCCATGTATCGTTACCAGTAATGATTAAAAAAAACAAACAAAACTTTTACGTTCCTTCAAGTATCAGTCCATATTTATTTGCAGATGTCCAAAAGCTTCTGTTTATGCTCTTCCGTGAATTGTTTCGGTACCCATCTCGCACAAACTCTTTGAAACCCAAGTCTGTGGTGGATTACTTCACAGGCAGAACCATGGCTGATTTGCAAATGACTTGCCACATAATCCATTGTCACTCATCTATTTGACAGAATCATTTCATGTGCATGCTCTATGTTGTCATCAGCTGTGGTTGGATGTTTTAATATAACCAGAATGATAATTTTTGACTCACCCTCATATGGTGGCGGTGGTTATGTGCCGTGGAGTTGGAGCCGACTCATAGCGACCCTGTACAGGGTTTCCAAGGCTGTAAATCTTTATGGGAGCAGAAAGCCTCATCTTTCTCCTGCGGAACAGCTGGTAGTTTCAAACTGCTGACCTTGCGGCTTGCAGCCCGATTCGTAACCACTACGCGACCAGAGCTCCTTGTTGTTGTTGTTGTTGCTGTTGTTGTTGTTAAGTACAGTGGAATCAGTTCCGATTCATAGTGATCCAAAACAGGGTTTACGAGGCTGTAAATCTTTATGGGAGCAGAAAGCCTGATCTGTAGTAATTTATATAAATGTGATCTCTTCATCCAAATGTATAGCTCTTTATTAGTTTATATTGCTATGCATATCGCTACCACAAGTTTTTGAAAAAAGGAAAAAGGAAATCCAAATAATAAAAAAGGTCTGTTGCAAAAGACTTCTTTAAAGTGTTAGAGAGCAAATGTGCTACTTTCAGGAGTAAGGTACATCTGACCCAAGCCATGGAATTTTCAGTCACCTCATATGGTTGTGAAAGTTGGATAATGAATAAGCAATATCATAGAAGAATTGATGCATTTAAAGTATTTTGCTGGAGAAGAATATTAAAAGTACTACGGACTACCAGGAGAACAAAGAAAATTATCTTCAAAGAAGTTTAGCCAGAATGCTCCTTAAAAGCAAGGAAGGCGACATTTGTCTCATGTCCTTTGGACATATGTCCCTGGAGAAGGATATCATGTTTGGTATAGTTGACAAAAAAAGAGGAAGCCCCTCAATGGGATGGATTGGCACAGGTGGTTGCAACCATGGGCATAAACATAGAAATTGTGATATGGCGCAAGACCTGTCAGTGTTTTGTTCTGTTGTACATTGTTGTTAAGTGCCGTCGAGTCAGTTCTGACCCATAGTGACCCTGTATAGGGTTTCCAAGGAACGACTGGTGAGCTTGAACCACCAACCTCGTAGTTCACATGGCTTTGCAGTCTGGTGCATTAACTCACAGTGCCACACCAGTTGTACACAGTGGTTGTCATACGTCGGAACTGACTTTATAGGTACTTTACATATTGTTGCTATTGTTGCAACTGTTAGGTGCCTTTGACTTGGTTTCAATTCACAGCGAGTCTGTATAAGGTTTCCGAGGCTGTAAATCTTTGCGGGAGCAGAAAGCCTCATCTTTTTCCTGCAGAGCAGTTGGTGGCTAGAACTACAGACATTGTGGTTCACAGTCCAGTGCTAATCATATGGAGTCACTGCACTCCCGTACTTTATATATTGTTGTTGTTCAGTGCCATTGAGTTGGTTCCAACGCATAGTGACCCTGTTTAGGGTTTCTGAGAAGTGGCTGGTGGGTTTGAAATGCTGAACTTGTGGTTCAAAATCCAGTGCTGAACCTACAGCGCCATACCAGGAGTCCCTAATTTATCTATGTTGTTCTTGTTAAGTGCCATAGAGTTGGTTCAACTCATAGCAATCCTGTAAGGGGTTACTGAGGAGCAACTGGTGAGTTTGAACCACAAACCTTGCGGTTCAAACCAACCTAGTGGTCTAGTGCTTATCCTACAGTGCCACAGCAGTGCAATGAAAACATTACAGCAGTTGAATGGAGCTCAGCCTGAGAAGAAAACCAGAACAAAAGGATATAAAACAAAATTACCTTTATTCCTTGACGGCCTCTTTGTCCTGGAATTCCCAGAATTCCTTCAGATCCCTGAATATGCATTATAAAAAAGGAAATCAGTGGTTAAAGAAAAGACTAAATGGACATAAGTATTAAAAAGACATGATTTGAATACTTACATTATCACATAATTCAGAAATCATACACTAAGTAAAATGATGGTTATTTTTCAGTTGTATTATCTTTGTATAATTATTTAAACCAGTCATAATGACTTGAGGCATACCTACAACTAGCTCATAAAGTTCACACACACAAGTTGGCCTCAGTAGATAGAGTTAAATGGTTCTTTAGGAAGGAAAAAGAGCCCTGGACATGTGGTGGGTTAAGCATTGAGCTGTTTACCAAAAGGTAGCAGTTTGTACCTACCAGCTGCTCTACCAAAGAAAGATGTGGTAGTGTACTTCCATAAAGATTTACCTCCTTGGAAACCCTATGGAGCAGTTCTACACTGTTCTACAGGGTCACTAGGAGTCAAAATGACTTGGTGGCAGAGTTTGTTTTGGGGGTTTAGGGAAGAAAATTGTTTTCAGAATACCCGTTTTAATAAGTAAGACTGTAATGAATGTAAATCCAGTGCAGTCATTGTCTCAGTTCTATGAGCTCAACATCTTGTTGAATGAATAGGATTACAAAATATACCTAATATTAAGATTAAGAAAAGCCCAATAGCTTATTGGAGTTCAAAGGATTAAAGAGATAATTCTTTGATCAATGGAATAAAGGAAAGGGAAATATAGAAAGAAAAAGGAAGTAGTCGTACAAAACTATTTTGTTGTTGTTGTTCTTAAGTGCCGTTGAGTCCATTCCAACCCATGGTGAACCTGTATAGGGTTTCTGAGGAGCAGCTGGTGAGCTTGAACCACCGGCCATGAAGTTCAAATGGTTTTGCAGTCTGGCACATTAACCCACAGCGCCACACACAAAACTATATTATATTACTTAAAATAACATTTTGGTTTCAATAGGTAGTTTGCTTAGCCAAAAGTGGGCTAAAGATTTTCAATATACACTTGGCTTAGTAACAAGTAGCTAAAATATTTTAGAGGTCATGTGAATTTGCAGTTTGTGAATAGTGAAACTCAAAGGAGATCCACAGTAAACCAGATTGCAAGTTCTAAAATGGTTACGAATTAATCACAGCATTCCGCTCATTTGTTGGAAATGAAAATGGAAATCTCAAATTTTGTCCCAAAGTTTGGCTAGCTGCAAAAATGATGTAGACTATAAATACATTGTGGTTCACCACTGTGCTATGTAGGTTCTTGATAAATATTTGTTGAACAAATAAATAGATACTAAGGAAATGACTCATGCCGTATGTTTCTGAGCAAATACTCTTCTAGTCTCTAAAAGTTGACGAAGAGGCCAAAGACATTATGTTCTATGCTGTAGTTTTAGCTGCATCCAGAGGATGAAATCATAGTTGCACTTCTTTGTGATTAATAAGAAACTCTGAAAAGAGATAGATTAACTTTTATGAAAGTTATAGGTGAAAGCTTCTTAAACTGCTCCAGTTTCTTCCTCTGGCCCTCACACCTATATGATCATTGCTGTTTGTTGTTGTTAAGTGCCGTCCAGTAAGCTCTGACTCATAGTGAACTTGTATAGGGTTTCTGAGAAGCAGCTGGCGGGTTTGAATCACTGACCTTTTGGTTAGCAGTCCAGTGCTTATCCTCCAAGTCCACACCAGGACTACTATATGACCATGTTGTTGCTGGTAAGTGCTGTTGAGTCAGTTCTGGCTCATAGCAACTCAGTATAGTGACTCTTCTGGGGAGCAGATGGTGGGCTTGAACTGCCCACCTTGTGGTTCAAAGTTCAGTTCTGACCCTACAGTACCACACCAGGATTCCCTATATGAGCCTGTATGATGTTGTTAAGTGCCAACAACCCTGTATAGGGTTTCTATGAGCAGCTGGTGGTTATTTAACTTTTAGAAGCCTCTTTTCTTAAATATAAAATGAATACAAGAAGTAGTCATTAATGAACTTCTGGTGTGGCGCTGTAAGATCGGCTCTGGACTGCGAACCACAAAGTCAGCAGTTAAAAGCCAGTAGCCACTCCTCCTCAGAAACCCAATATGGGGTTGCTATGAGTTGGAATCCACTCGACACTTAACAACAAGAAGAGTAAATGACATATGCATGTAAGGCTTAGAGAGGACTATAGTTTTAACGAAGAGCTCTATAAATGTTAGCTCTATTTTTTCCTTTTATTTTAAAGACTTATGTAATAACTAAAAATCTAAAAAGACATTAAAAGGTACAATTAATACTCATGTACACATCACCTACTTCAACAAAGAGAACACATACACACATCAATGATCTATACACATGTCTTTCCAAACACATGTCCCTCCTCACTCCCTTCCCACTCAGGTAGAATCATTATTTGTTTATTATATCCACACATTTATATTTTACTTCATTCATATGTATCTGCAAGCAATATATTGTCATTCTGAATCTTTCACAACTTTAGATAAATACTATCATACTTTGTATTTTTTGGAAATGATTTGCACAATATATTCTTTTGAAATTATTCAACTTTTATACTTATTCCTATGCTTGGGTTCTTTTGAGATTCTATATATTACAAATCTCTTCTCCCAGTTTTTGACTTGAGTTCTCACATTGTTCATTAAAACTTTTGGTAAACACAGGTTTGTAATTTTAAGTAGTCAAATGAATACTTTACATTTTTCTTCTTTGTCTTATTTCTTTTACTGTCTTGTTTAAAGATCTTACTGTTTTTCCTTCACTGATGAAATCATTAAAATTCTCTTGCAAGTTCTTATAGATAACATGACTGTTTATTGTAACACAATTCATAATGGTCAAAACATGAAATAACCAAAATGTCCATCAACAGATAAAACAATAAATAATATGTGATATACATAGAAAATCAGCTATTTATTATTGTTAGGTGCCATTGAGTCAGTACCTACTCAGAATGACCCTATGCACAACAGAATGAAACACTGCCTGGTCCCACATCAACCTCACAATCACTGCTACACCTGAGCCCACTGATGCTGTCACTGTGCCAACCCATCTTGCTGGGGATCTTCCTCTTTTTCTCTGGCACACCATTTTACCAAATGTGATATCCTTCTAAGAGACTGGTCCTTCCTGGTAATATGCCTGAAGTATGACATACGAAGTCTGAGCATCCTTTCTTCCACGGAGCATTCTGCCTGTACTTCTACCAATACAGATGTTTGTTCTTTTGTCAGTCTACACTAGTTTAAATATTCTTCTCCAACACCATAAACCAAATGCATCAGTTCTTCTATGGTCTTCCTTATTCACTGTCCAACTTTCACAGACATACCATGGATTGGATCAAGTGTGCCTTACTCCACAAACTGGCATCTTTGATCTTTAACATGTTAAAGAGTTCTTTTGCAGCAGATTTGACTAATGCAATACATTGTTAGATTTCTTAACTTCTGCTTCCATAAGTGTTGATGATTGATCCTAGCAAAATGAAGTCTTTGGCAACTTCTTGTCTCCATTTATATGGGTGTTGTCTATTGGTCCAGTTGTGAGAATTTTTGTTTTGTTTACATTGAGACGCAATCCACACTGAAGCCCATGGTCTTTGATCTTCATCAGTAAGTACTTTAAATCCTCTTTGCTTTCAGCAAGCAAGATTGTATCTATTGCATATCACAAATTGTTAATCAGTCTTCCTCCAATCCTGATGACATGTTTTCTTCAGATAATCCAGTTTCTCGGATTTTTTGCTTGGCATACAGGTTGAATAAGCATGGTGAAAAAATACAACTCTGGTATATACCTTTCCTTATTTTAAACCATTCAGTGTTCCCTTGTTATGTTTGAACAACCATCTCTTGCTGTATGCACAGGTTGCTCATGAGCACAATTAAGTGCTTTGGAATACTCAGTCTCTGCAAACGTTGTCCATAGCTTATCGTGATCCACACAATTGAAAGCCTTTGCCAATAAAACATAGGAAAATATCTTTCTGGTATTCTCTGCTTTCAGCCAAGATCCATCTGATGTCAGCAGTGATATTCCTTGGTCCACATCCTCTTCTGAATCTGAACCCCTGGAAGTTTTCTGTCAATGTATGTTTACAGCTATTTTTATATTATCTTTAGCAAAACTTTACTCGCATGGGATATTAGTAATAATGTACAATTATGTCTGAATTCTTTTGGATCACCACTCTTTGGAAAGGGCACAAATTTGGATCTTTTCTAGTCAGTTGGCCAGATAGTTGTCTTCCAAATTTCTTGGCATAGATGAGTGAGTGCCTCCAATGTCACATCAGTTTGTTGAAAGATTTCAATTTGTATTCTATCAATTCCCAGTGTCTTGTTCTTTGCTAATTTCTTCAATGCACCTTGGATTTCTTCAGTATCATTGGCTATTGATCATATGCTACCTTTTTGAAATGGCTGAACATTGACCATTTATTTTTGGTACAGTGACTCTGTATTTTACTTCCAACTTCTTTTGATGCTTTCTGTGTCATTCAACATTTTACACACAGAATCCTTCAATATGGCAAGTCTAAGCTTGAATATTTTCTTCAGTTCCCTCAGCTTGAGAAATGCTGCACATTTTCTTCCCTCTTGGTTTTCTAACTCCAGGTCTTTGCACATCTCGTTATAATATTTGACTTTTTCTTCTCAAGATGACCTTAGAAACACTCTGTTCAGCTCATTTACCTCTTCATTTCTTCCATTTGCTTTAGTATCTCTACACTGGAGAGCAAGTTTCAGTGTCTTTTTCTGACATCCATTTTGATCTTTTCCTTCTTTCTTATCTCTTTAATGACCTTTTGCTTTTTTCGTGTATGATGCTCTTAATTTAAATACCACAACTCATCTTGTCTTCATTCTTCAATGTCTAATGCATCAAATCTGTTCTTCAGGTGATCTCTAAACTCGGGTGGGTTATGTAGGTAGGCACTCACTTATGTATGCCAAGAAATTTGGTAGACATATTTTGGCTTTCATGGACTTGTTTTAATTTTCTTCAGCTTCAGTTTCAACTTGTATATGAGCAATAGATAGTCTGTTCCACAGTCTGCCATAGCCTTGTTTTGACATGGAGTTTTTCAACCATCTTTCCATGGATGTATTCAATTTGATTTCTGTGTATTACATTTGGTGAGGTCCATGTGTATAGTTGCCTTTTTTTGTTGTTTAAAAAAGTATTTGCAATGAAAAAGTCATTGGTCTTTCAAAATTCTATCATGTTATTTCCAGCATTGTTTCTATCTCCAAGGTCATATTTTCCAACTAATGATCCTTTCTCTTTGTTTCCAACATTTGTCAGTAATTATTAATCCATCTTGATTGCATGTTTGATCAATTTAAGACTGAAGAAGTTGGTAGAATCTTCAATTTCATCATCACTGACTTTAGTAGTTGGTGTGTAAATTAGAATAATAGTGGCATTAGCTGGTCTTCCTTGTAGGCAAAAGGATATTATCCTGTCACAGATAGCATTGTACTTCAAGTCAGCTCTTGATAGGTTCTTTTTGATGATGAATGCGATACAATTCCTCTTCAATTTGTAATTTTCAGAATAGTAAACCATGTGATTGTCATATTCAAAATGGCCACCACCAGTCCATTTCAGCTCACTAATGCCTAGGATATTGATGTTTTTGCGCTCCGTTTCATTTTTGACAATTTCCAATTTTCCTAGATTCATACTTTGTACGTTCCATGTTCTGATTATTAATGGAGGCTTACAGCTATTTCTTTTCTATTTGTGCTGTTCACCATTAGCAAATATATGTTCTGAAAGCTTTACTCCATTCATGTCATTATGCTCAACTCTATTTTGAGGAGGCAGCTTGTCTCCATTTGTGTTTTGAGTGCCTTCCAATCTAAGGGGCTTATCTTCTGGCACTATATCTGATTCTATTCTGGTGCTCTTCATCATGTTTCAATATTCAATATTCTGGTACTGACAGTGTTCCACAGCTATTCAAAAGATTTCAGTCACTAAATATTCGGAAGTAGTCTATCTCTCCTTTTTCCTATTCTGTCTTTGTCTGGAAGCTCAGTTGAAACCTGTCCACTGTGGGTGACCCTGCTGGTATTTAAAATACCCATGACATAGCTTCCAGAATCACAGCAACATGCAAGCCACCAAACTATGACAAACCAACAGACTACAACTGAAGCATAAAGAGAAAACAAGTCCTGATACATGTTATAACTTGGATGAAACTTGAAAATATTATGCTGAGTGAAATAAGTAAAAAAAAATTACTAATGTTATATGGCTCCATAATGTTATATGCAATAGGCAGGTGACTATCAGGGATGAAGGGAAGGAAGTAAGAATCATTACTTAGGGACAATGAGTTTTGGATAATGGTATTAGAATAATTTAGAAAAAGATAGTGATTATGATTATATCATACAATGAATATAATCAGGGTTACTGAATTATACTCAAATATGTAAAAATAAGTAGCTCTGGTAGCAAATGATTGACTTGGCATTTTGTTAAATGTATCTTTACCACATTTTTTTTTTTTTTAAGGAAAAAGACAAAAGGAAAGCCCATTTTTTTTTTTTTTTTTAAATATATAGTTCTCTTAAAGTAGTAAAGTTTTGATTTTTACAATTAGGCCTTTAATCTAATTGTTATTTGTTTGTGTGCATATGTGTGTTTGTAGTGAAGGAGAAAGTTTTTCTTCTTCATTTGGATAACCAATTTGTACCAGTACCCTTTACTGAATAAGTTCATCTTTTCCCTATAGATCTGCAGTGCCTAATTAGTTTATCAACAATCATGTTTCAAAATGTACTTAGATATGCTCCTAAATTCTCTTCTTTCTCTACTAGTCTATTTGTTTTTAAGTGTTTGTGACACCAATTTAATAAATCTAGCTTAAAGATTAAGTTATGATCTCATATAGAGTACGCTCTCCCATTTCCATCCCACAACTTGTTCTTGAAACCTGTCTTATGTTGGCCCTTAGATATTACACGTAAATTTAAAAATTACTTTTCATCAATCATGATCTATGCAAACATTCTGTAGGGATTTTGATTGAAATTATATTGAATTTGTAACTTGATGAATCAACAATTTTACTTTTCTCCATGAATGATTATTAAACCACTCTCCATTTACTTTGTTGCTGTTGTTAAGTGTCATCGAGTCAGTTCTGACCCATAGCAACCCTATATAGGTTTCTGAGGAGCGTCTGGTGAGCTTGAACCA
>NW_006408520.1:32036207-32067010 GCF_000296735.1 Chrysochloris asiatica | reverse complement strand
GCACATGACAACAACCATGTCTATATGTTTTCAAATAAGGTTTCTAGTTACTTGTTGCTGATGATTAATGAAATTATTTTTGCATATTGATGTTATGCTTAGCATTTTGCTGACCCTCTCATTAATTCTGATAATTTGCAGATTATATATTTTGTTTTTCTGTACTGACAGGAACTCTGAGTAACTATTGAATTCAAATAATAAATAGTGGCAATTTTTTCTCATTTCTTCAAATTTCACTACTAAGTAGGATAGTCACTGTAGATTTTTGGTAGATATCCTTAATGAATGGACATTAAATTTCACTACATGCTTTTTGTTTCATCTTTGAGATGATTATTATTTTCTTCATT
This sequence comes from Chrysochloris asiatica, assembly GCF_000296735.1. Classification (NCBI taxonomy): domain Eukaryota; kingdom Metazoa; phylum Chordata; class Mammalia; order Afrosoricida; family Chrysochloridae; genus Chrysochloris; species Chrysochloris asiatica. Next base: position 32,066,657 of record NW_006408520.1, on the reverse strand, counting down.
TTGCTAATGTGTGACTAACCTTTATAACTTGTGATCATGTTAAACCTTTATTGCAATATTTGTTTAAGTGAAAATGCATAAGCCTCCTTATTAGCACTATACAACCACACTGAATTAAAATGGTAATGTGTTAACTGACACTATTACATGGTGATGTCACCTGTCAACTAACAATTCGGTTTAGATGTTACTGTCAGTGTTCATATAAGCACTTAAACATTTATGTAAAAAATTGGATAATATAAAAATAAAAGTGCTGTTACTAGCAGCAAATATAAGTCTTGTTGTTATTGTTGAAGGCTGTCAAGTTGGTACTGACTCATAGCAACTTTATATCCATTGGAATGAAATATGGCCTGGTCCTGCACCTCACAATTATTGGAGCCTGTTGTTGGAGCCCAGTGTGTCAATCTGTCTCATGGGGGGGGGGTCTGTCTCTTTTTAATTGCCCTGTACTTTACCAAGCATGATGTCCTTGTCTAGGCATTGGTTCCTCCTGATAGATAACATATCCAAATATGTGAGACAAAGTCTCACCATCCATTCTTTAGAAAGGATTTTAACTGTATTTTTAATGAGACTGATTTGTTCATTTTCTGGCAGTCCATGATATATTCAATTTTCTTCACCAATACCATAAAAAAATTCATCGATTCATTTAAAATTTTTCCTATTCACTGTTCAGTTTTTGCATGTATATGGGGTAACTGAAAATACCATGACATGGGGCAGGGTAGCTTTAGTCTCCAAAGTAAGATCTTTCCTTTTTAACACTTTACAGAGGTATTTTGCAGCAGATTTGTTAGATACAATATTCTGTTTAATTTCCTGACTGTTGTTTCCATGGATGTTGACTGTGGATCCAAGTAAAATGAAACCCTTGGCAACTTCAATCTTTTTCTATTTATCAAAATGTTGATTACTGGTCTAGTTGTGAGGGTTTTCTTTTCTTAATATTGAAGTATATGTAAACCAGACTGAACATTGTATCTTTAGTCTTCATCAGTAAGCACCTCAAGTCCTCTTTACTTTCAGCAGGCAAGGTTGTATCACCTAGATATTGTTGCTGTTGTTGAAATGTTGTCGAGTAGGTTGTTGAGTTGACCCATAGCAGCCCTGTATAGATTTTCCAAGGAGCGGCTGGTGGGCTTGAACCACTGACCTGTGGTTCAAACCAACTTTGCAGCCCAGCACATTAACCCACAGTGCCACACCAGGACTGCATCTGTATATTGCACATTACTAATAAGTGTTTCATCAAATTTGATGCTGTATTCTTTGTATAGTTCAGCTTCTCACATTATTAGCATACACATTGAAATGATACAGTGCTGACACACATTTTTACTGATTTTTAAACTTCACAGTATGCCCGTGTTCTGCTTGAAGGACTGCCTCTTGGTTTATGTACAGGTTCTTCATGAGCACAATTAATTGTCATGATATTTTCATTTTTCTCAATGTTATCCATAGTTTGTTGTGATCCACAAAGTTAAATGTCTTTACATATTCAATAAGACATAAGCAATCAATATCTCTGGTATTCTCTACTTTCAGCCAAGATCCATCTGAATAAACAATGATATCCTTCTTCATTTTGAATCTGGCATGAATTTCTAACAGTGGACTACTGCAAACATTTTTGAATTGTGCTTAGCTAAATTTACTTGAATGTCATATTGTTTTATTCCATAATTTCTGCATTCTTTTGGATCACATTTCTTTGGAATAATCCTGTATATGGATCTCTTTAAGTCAGATGGCCAGTTGAAACATATTAATTGGTATTCCAGGAATTCCAGGAGGCTTATGTTTCACCAAGGTCTTCAGTACAGTGTGGATTTCTATCTTCAAAACCAATGGTTTATGATCATATATGACCTCATAAGATGGTTATACACTGACCAGTGCTTTTTGGTACAGTGGGCTCTGGGTATTCCTCCTGTCTTCTTCTGATGCTTCATATATTGTGCAATCTTTTGTCAATAGTTGTTGTTGTTGTTAGGTGCCATCGAGTCATTACCGATTCATAATAACCTTATGTACAACAGAATGAAACACTGCCTGGTCCTGGGCCAACCTCACTATCGTTGCTACGTTTGAGCCCATTGCTGCTGCCACTGTGACAATCCATCTCACGAGGGGTCTTCCTCTTTTTCCTGGACCCTCCACTTTACCAAACATGATATCCTTCTCCAGGGACTAATCCCTCCTGACAATATGTCCAAAGTATGAGAGATGAGTCTGGCCATCCTGGCTTTCAAGGATCACTCTGGCTGTACTTTTTTCAACACAGATGTATTTATTCTTTCGGCAGCCCATGGTACTTCCAACATTCTCCTCCAACACCATACCTCAAATGCATCAATTCTTCTACGGTCTTCCTTGTTCCCTATCCAACTTTCACATGTATATGAGGTTATTGAAAATCCCACGGCTTGGGTTAGGTGCACCTTAGTCCTCAAACTGACGTCTTTGCTCTTCAATACTTCAATACAATCTTGCGCAGCAGATTTACCCAATGCAATACCTTGTTTGATTTCTTGACTGCTTCTTCCATGACTGTTGATGGTTCATCTGAGCAAAATGAAGTCTTTGACAACTTCAATCTTTTCTCCATTGATTTTGATGTTATTTACTGGTTCAGTGATGAGAATTTTTGTTTTCTTTACATTGAGATGGAACCTACTGAAGGCTGTAGTCTTTGATCATCATCAGTATTTTAAGTCCCCTTCACTTTCAGCAAGCAAGGTTTTATCATCTGCCTATTGCAGACTGTTAATGAATCTTCCTCCAATCCTGATGCCACATTTTTCTTCATATAGTCCAGCTTCTTGATTTATTTGCTCAGCATACAGACTGAATAAGTACGGTAAAAGAATACAACCCTGGTGCACATCTTTCCTAATTTTAAACCATTCAGTGTTCCCTTGTTTAGTTCAAATAACTGTCTCTTGGTCTATGTACAGGCTCCTAGTGAGCACACTTAAGTGTTCTGGAATACTCATACTTTGCAATGTTGTCCATAGTTTGTCATGATCCATACAATCTAAAGTCTTTGCATAGTCAATAAAGCACAGATAAATACCTTTCTAGTATTTTGCCAATAGAATCCTTTAGTATTTCAACTTGAGCCCTGACATTTTTTCTTCAGTTCTTTTAGCTTGAGAAATGCCAAGTGTGCTCTTCCCTTTTGGTTTTCTAACTCCTGGTCTTTGCAGTTATCATTATAATTATTTTGCCTGGTCTTCTTGAGTTCCCTTTGAAGTTTTCTATTTGTCTCTTTTATTTATTTATTTCTTCCATTCACTTTGTTGTTGTTATGTGCCGTGGAGTCGGTTCTGACTCATAGTGACCCTGCACAGGGTTTCTGAGGCAGTGAATCTTTATGGGAGCAGAAAGCTTCATCTTTCTCCCGTGGAACAGCTGGTAGCTTCAAACTGCTGACCCTGAGGTTAGTAGCCCAATTTGTAACCACTATGTTACCAGAGCTCCTTATTTACTCTGTACTCAAGATCAAATTTCAGTCTCTTCTGACATCCATTTTGGTCTTTTTTTGCCCCCTTCTTTTCAATTTACTTTTTCTTTCTTCATGTATGATATTCTTGATGTCATCCCACAACTTGTCTGATCTTCATTCTGTACTGTTCAATGGATCAACTCCATTCTTGACATAGTCTCTAAATTCAGGTACTCTAATTGGGAGTGCTGTGGCGGCTCATATGATAAACAATGCACTCTAGACCACAAGGTCACAAGTAGAACCTGCCAGTTTCTCCTTAGTAGAAAGGTGAGGTTTTCTGCTCCCGAGAAGATTTAAAGCCTCGGAAACTCTATACAAGTTCACTATGAGTCGGAACCAACTTGATGGCACTTAACAACAACAACAACATACTCTAGTGTAAGCACAATGGCTCATAGGATAAGCATTGGATTGTAAACTCACTAGCTGCCCTGCAGGAGACAGATGAGGCTTTCTACTCCCAGTTTTACAGCCTTGGGAACCCTATGCAGAGTCATTATGAGTCAGAATCAACTTGACAGCACTTAAGAGCAACAGACTCTAAGTTATACTTTGGCTCTCAGAGACTTTTTGAAATTCTCTTTAGCTTCAACTTGAACTCCATATGAGCAATTAATGGTTTATTCAGCAGTCAGACCCTGGCTTGTTTTTTTTTACTGATGATATTGATCTTCTTCCTTGTCTCTTTCCCCAGTTGCAGTTAATTTAATTACTGTGTATTCCATCTGGTGAGGTCCACAAGTAAAGTTGCCAATGAGTGAGTCACTGGTCTTACAAAATTGTACCATATGATCTCCAAAATAATTTTGTCACCAAGGCCATTTTTTCTTTTTCCAAATACGGATCCATCTTCTTTGTTTCCAACTTTCACATTCCAGTCACCAGTAATTATCAATACATCTGGTTTCTTTGTTTTTGGTATTTTGGTTTATGTTATTACAAAAGTTCATTAACAACAACAAAACTATATAAAGAATGTACATAGCCCTAAGAGACACAGTTCTACTCTGGTACACATGGAACAATCATGAATTGGACTCAACTTGGACAACTAGTTAATTCATGCTTTATTAGAGTAACACAGGGCTATAATTTTTTATCTATGGATATCAGTTGCCATTGAGTTGATTAGATAGGCAGCCACTAAAACCTGTATGTTACTTTCTTAAGATACTATGTCAATTTTTTTATTACATGTTGCTGACTTCGATTTTATTTCTATCACATGAAAACTTCACTTAAAGCAGGCATTGATTTTGTATTACTTAGGTCTCTTGGCAATGAGAAAGAATTGTCACTATCAATTTTTGGGCAGAGTGTCCTGGTAGCATTTATTAAAATTTATTAATAGACATTTAGGAGGAAGGTGTCTACCATCTTGGTATAACAGCTTCGCTAACTCAGGTTATATGCAATACTGTAATGAGAGGTGAAAATAAAATGTACGCAGCCTTATTTTTACAGCATAATAAAACAGGACCTTTGGAGAGGAGATATGTGGAAGCAATTGATTTCCCTGCTGAACATAGTAATTACTTATAATAATTCCAAGGTTTCTAACATGATAATATGATTTTCCTGTAGTAGTACCATTCCAATGTTGTTATATTGCCCATTAGTTGCCATTATTCTATTATAAGAATCATAAAAAGATAAAAATTCCTTGGATATGTCTGCTACCATTTAATTTAAGTGATAACTTCTTATCTGTAAATACTTTCATTTCGACTTTGCTCAGTGTTTCTGTTTGGAGGGTTCAGCACTGCCTTGAAACAGCATTTATGACTTCTCTTCTATCAATGCATCCTCATTGCTAGTTAGATTAATTTCAGACTGCAGCAGATGGGAAACAGTCTCAATTTCTTTATCATAAGCATTAGAGGTTGGTGTGAATATTTGAATAATAGTCATATTAACTGGTCTTCCTTGTAACTGTGTGAGTTTTATGCTTTCATTTACAGTATTGTTCTTCAGGATAGATCGTAAAATCTTTTTTGACAATAAATGTGATGCTGTTCATCTTGAATTTGTCATTACTGGCATAGTCTAATTCTACTGGCATATGATTGTCTAATTCGAAATGGTCAAAACAGTCCATTTAAGCTCACTAATGCTTAGTATAGCTATCTTCAAGCATTCCATTTAATTTTACACAGCTTCTAATATTCCTAGATTGATACTTTGTACATTCCATGTCCCAATTATTAATGGATGTTTGCTGCTCTTTTTTCTCATTTTGAGTCTTGCCACATCAGCAAATGAGGTTCCCCTCAATTTTGATTCATACACCTCCTTAAGGTCAATTCTACTTTGAAGAGGCAGGTCTTCCCCAGTCACATTCTGAGTGCCTTCCAACCTGAGGGGTTCATCTTCTGGCATTGTATGGCACAACATTCCACTGTCATTCATAAGATTTTCACTGACCAATTTTTTCAGAAACATATTGCCACATTTTTCTTCAGAGTCTATCTTAGTTTGGAATCTCCTTTGAAACCTGTCCACTTGGTTGACTCTGTTGGTATTTTAAATGCCAGTAGAATAGCTTCCTGCTTCACAGCAACAAGCAGCCCACCACAGTACCATGAACAGACAGATGAGGGGTGGATAAGTCTTATAAATGTGTATCATTGAGACATGTAGATTACTTTGCAAGACGACCCCTTGTCTTATTTATCGCTACCTTCAAACCTCACTCCATCCTCATTTTCAAGTTCTATAACCTTGTCTTACACTTCACTGAGAAATAGTAGACATCAAATAAGATCCCCTTCTCTCCCTAACATCCAATTTACAGTGTAACTGCTTAAGTGTTCATATATTCTTTCTCTTTTTCTGCAGAGGAAGAAATGTCCTTGTTTCCTGTCTGAGGCCAGCTTCTCACTTGTGGTCTGAAGCCCATAACCTCAAATTTACGCCAAAGCCAACCTTCAGAAAGACTCCCGTCTTGTGCACATTATCAATTTTTCCTAACATCGTTCAAGCACTGTATCTTTACAAAAATATTTTTTTCTGCCAGTCACAGATCCTCCTGTGCATTATTTTTTAAAGTGTCCTATACCAATTATTTTTATTACATTTTGCTGACTTCAATCTTTATTCTTATCACATGGAAACTTCACTTAATGCATATGTTGATTTTACATTACTTGAAACTTAAGGCAGATGTATTTACTGGAAGATCAAAAGTGATATACAAAATTAAACTTTTGTAATTTCCAGATAAGATTCTGTTTTCATATGATGGGAAGGGTAATATACAAGAAGAGGGAGGGGGCAGAAGAATGATGAAGATAGGTAAAGCCACAGGAAGGTCTGCATGGTTTAAAAGGGATAGAAGTAAATAGTGATATATATATAACTTTGGGACAACAGTATTTTGGGTATAGATGCATGGATTGAGATCAGGCTGAATGGATAAGGGAAGAAGAGTAGGTAGGATATATATATATATATATATAAACACACATTCCACAAATATATAAGAGTTTGAAAGAGGATATTTGTACATGAGTATATACCTTTCCTGCAAACAAAACTATGAATGTGGTGGAGCATACAGCAGGCAAAATGATGAAAATTTCCTAGATATCAAATATTTTAAGGCCTGAGGACTCAGGACCATAGTCTCAAGAGACACGGTGGTCAACTAGCATAACACAGTCCATAAAGACAATGTTCTACATCCTGCTTGGGTGAGTTGTTGTTAAGGTTATCAAGTGGGTTCTGACTAATAGAGACCCTGTATAGGGTTTCCAAGGAGCAGCTGGTTAATTTGAACCATCAATCTTGCAATTCAAACTGACCATGCAGTCCAGTGCTTATCATTTAGCACCACACCAAGACTCCTTGGGTGAGTGGTCTCTAGAATCTTGAAAGCTCATAAGTGTCCATCAAGGTGCAGTTATTAGTCTCTCCATGTAGGAAAGAAAGAAGAGTGATAAAAATCGAAGAGGCTTAGAATCAATTAGTCCAAAGGACAAATGAAACATATGAACATTAATCTACACAACTCTAAGACCAAAAGGCCTAGACAGTACCCAGCTACCACTACCAAGTGCTCTGAAAGGGATCACATTAGAGGGTCCTAGATAGAGTGAAAGAATATGTGGAACAAAACTTAATAATAATAAAAATAAGACTGGGTTTACTGGTCAGAAAGAGACTGGAGGAACTTGAGACTATGACCCGTGGCCACCCTTCAGGTCTGGAAAGCAACTCACCCCCATGGCCCAATTTTCAGCCAATCAGTAGATGGGTTTATGGGGCAGGACAACAACATTGGCAAGGTATGCTCACCATGGAATGGTCACTCACTCGGGATTACAAGGGCAACATTTTCTTAAGGACAAAATTGAGAAGGGATAGGAAGGAGGGAGGTAAGCAGGTGGAAACCACAGGGAGGAAGCGGGATAATTGTTGTTGCATGGAGGAGATTGTAATAATTGAAATGAAACAAAGTTTATGATTGACTAATTGTAAAGCTGTTGATTTTGTCTATCAACCTTCACTCAATTCACAATAAAAAAATTAAAATAAATAAATTGTAAAAATGTTTTAAGATGGAGCAGTTGAAATGAATCTCATGCTGAAACCAAAAGATATGAGTGCATGAAGAACTACAAATTATCAAGTAAGAAATGATTCTAGGCCTAAAAGTAAAAGAAAAAGAAGTCTATATTTTATCGTTTTCATAAATGTTAGACTGGAACTTAATTTTGGAAATCAGTCTTTGAATTCAACAAGTAAAAGTCTCCAAAAGAATTGTCCTGAGACATGGGCAGTATCTGCAAGCATGTACCACCCTAGAACTGTTTTATTTAATTTCATAATTTCTGCACATCATACATGTGGTATGCTGCTTACATGGGAGTGTTAGTTGTGAAAAAATATATGCCTCAATACTACGCGTCTTTAAAAAGAATCCTCTCTAGACCTCATGTCTTTTTCTTTTTTCCTTTTACATTTGTTTATTTTTCTAGCCTCATTTTTTTCCTTCCTAACAGCAAACATTTTAAAAAGAGTTGTCTATATTTATTGCCTCCATTTACCTACTTCTCATTTTCTCTTCATTTGGGCTTCGGCTCTCAACACACCTAAGAAACTGATCTTTTTCAGGCCACCAAATGACTTCCATGGAGTCCTGGTGTGGTGCTGTGGGTTAATGCGCCAGACTGCAAAGTTGTTTGAACTGCAAGGTCGGCGGTTCAAGTTTACCAGCTGCTCCTAGGAAACCCTATACAGGGTCGCTATGGGTCGGAACTGACTTGATGGCACTTAACAACAACAACAATCTTCAGATCATCAATCTGGTGCACGAAGATCAAGACCTTCTGATTCTTGCCATGAGGAGGGCATACATCCATAATACTGGAAAGGAGTTAAAGAGGGAGGCAGAAACTATAGAAGGAGGCAGAAGACTAATAAATCTGGGAGACCAACTATTTTGAGAGTCTGATAATTACTTAAAGGGACTACTATATTATAGGAGTAGTTTTATTTTTTTTTTAAACTGAATTGGTTTTAAAATTTTCTCTCTGCCCTCATCACCTCATCCCCACTAACCCTCCCACTCCCACTGGTTAATTAGTATGTGGGAGCTTGTGAGGAAAATCAAATAAAATTTTATTTTATCTGAAAATCAGTATGTGGGAACATGTGAGGAAAACCAAATAAAATAAAAAAATTTTAAATCACAATTTTGCATCTGTGTAGGAATAAATTTTCAGTCCATGTCCTCATTTAATGGTATGATGACTCCCTCAGTTGCTCAATCTAAAAACTAGGGTCTAGCAAGGTCGGTTTGAATTGCAAGGTTGGCAGTTCAAGCTCACCAGCTGCTCCTTGGAAACCCTAGACAGGGTTGCTATGAGTCGGTACCAACTCGACAGCACTTAACAACAACAAGAAGTGCTTTCTTGCATTCCAAGCCACTAGCATTTTCATCCAGACTAATGTTATAAATTCTATGTTGTTGGGCCCACTTTTACTACACAATCCATTTCTTTACAATAACACAAATGATATCTTAACAATATTAATGGTATAACTCTCACTCTTAACGGCTGCTGGTTGCAATTAAAATAATCTCCAAATTTCTTACCATGGTCTATAATAATTTACATACATGATTTGGCTCCTCCTATTTTTCTGACATTGTCTTTTCCAGTTATGGTGTGGCGCTGTGGGTTAATGCACCTGACTGCAAAGTCTGTTTCAACTGTAAGGTCAGGATTTCAAGCTCTATAGGGTCACTAGGGGTTGGGATCGACTTAATAACACCATCCTGGTGTGGTGCGGTGAGTTAATGTGCTGGACTGCAAAGTCATTTGAACCACAAGTTTTGTGGTTCAAGCTCACTTGTTATGTGCCGTGGAGTCGATTCCGACTCATAGGGATCCTGTACAGGGTTTCCGAGGCTGTAAATCTTTACGGGAGCAGAAAGCCTCATCTATCTCCCATGGAACTGCTGGTAGTTTCGAACTGCTGACCTTGAGGTTCGCAGCCCGATTCATAACCATTACGCTACCAGAGCTCCTCAAGTTCACTAGCTGCTGCTCCAAAACACTACACAAGGTAGCTATGGGTTGGAACTGACTCTACAGCATTTAACAACAACAGTCCTGGTTGGGCACAATGTGCTGCTAAATGAATGCGTACTATATGCTTGTCAGAAACCCTATACAGGTTGGCTGAGTCAAAACTGACTGACTGCACTTAACAACAACAAGAAGCCCTACTGGATTAAAAAAAAAAAAAAGGTCAAATCCCTCTTTGCCTTAATATCTTTGTATAAGATGTTACCTATGCCTAGGACAGATATTTAATTCAAATTTATTTTGCTTCATTTTTCCCCCTTAAATTTATTTCATCTCTTGAGATAATTGATAACACTTGTAAGCTGATACTATTAACTGTTGTTAAATGCTGCCGAGTCAGTTCTGCCTCATAGTGACCCTGTATAGGGTATCCGAGGAGTGACTGGTGAGCTTGAACCACTGACCTGGAGGTTCAAACCAACCTCACAGCACCTAGATACTGTTAAACAAAGTTTGAAAATTATGAGTGTGATTCCCATCAGTGACTACATTCCACATCTGCCTGATTCCTTTCAATGGCTTCGCAACACATTTTGAAGGAAATGCAAACCGCCCATCACGGCTGACAAGAACTTCCATGATACGCTTCCTTCATAGCTCTACAAACTCACCTCAAACAACTTATCACTTGATTCCCTATCCTGAAGCTACAAAATAACTAGCTTATTCTCACCTCCACATCTTGGCCGTTGCTGTTCTCTCTATACTGAAGGATCTTCTCACAACTCTTTGAAATCCTGACAGGTTTTCATTCATCAGGTCTCAACCTGATCATCTACTCTTCAGAGAAGTCTTTTTGAACTGGCTGCCACAACTTCCTCACCCTTCACCAGCTGATTTACCTACCCCTCACCAGTTGTTTTCCACGGTCACATTTATCATAGTCTATTGTCAGTCCTTTCCAGTTCATTACTAGGTCTGAGATCAGAGAGACCAAGCTAGGCTTGTTCAATGTTGTATCCCCATTGCTGACTGGAGTTATTGCTCATAGAAGGTATTCAAAAATATTGTTAAATGAATGAATGGATAAATACATTTTATAAAATCATGTCTATAAAGCTGAATAAAAATTTAGAAATATCCACAATAATCTCTCCCACCCCCACTTTTTAAAATATTTTTTTCTTCCAAAGAAAAACGATTTAGAAGATAATAGACCACTAGCAATGTAGGATAAGCACTCAACCTCAAGGTCATTTTGAACTGCAAGGTTGGCAGTCACTCCTCCGAAACCCTATATAGGGTAGCTATGAGCCAGAACTGACTCAGTGGCACTTAACAACAACAACAACAACAACACAATGTTCAACAGACACACAGGGATCTTTTTCTGACTAAAGCTGAAATAGAAAGAACAGTGTCCTGCCAGGTCAGCATTCTTCCTGACACACCGTCTTGGGAGGTTCTTACCCAACTCCAACCCATTTATTATGCATTATGTGCAAACTGAAAAAAGAACAAAAAGAATGACTTTCCCAAATGCTCAGCTCTTTAGGGGTAGAGTAGGGGTTTGAATAGTGTTGCACAAAAGTCAGCTGAGAGCTGTTTTATTTCTGTGTTGTTTTATGACGTAGTAGTTTAGAACAGATGAGCTTAATACCAGAGTCACAGGAACTGGTCAGATGACAAAGATTTAGACATTCCTATGTTGTTATTAAAGGAGCTCTGGTAGCTAGTGGTTACGAATCGGGCTGTGAACCTTAGGGTCAGCAGTTCGAAACTACCAGCTGCTCTGCGGGAGAAAGAGGAGGCTTTCTGCTCCCACAAAGATTTACAGCCTCGGAAACCCTGTACAGGGTCGCTATGGGTCAGAATCGACTCGACGGCACTTAACAACAACAACAACAAATGTTGTTTGTTATCAGGAGTCCTGGTGTGGCGCTGTGGGTTAATGCGCCAGACTGCAAAGCCATTTGAACTGTAAGGTCGGCGGTTCAACCTCACCAGCTGCTCCTCGGACACCCTATACAGGGTTGCTATGGGTTGGAACCAACTCGATGGCACTCAACAACAACAACAAATGTTGTTATTAAGTACTATCAAGTCAATTTCGACTCATAGTGACTCTGTTTAGGGTTTCCAAGGATTGGTTGATGGGTTTGAATTGCCAATCTTTCAGTGGTTCTCCTATAGCGCCGCACCATATAACCCTTACTCCTTTGTATTTACCACTGCGTCCGAATTCCCAAAATAATTATTTTTCAGAGTTCCAAGAAAATAGTCTCTCAGAAACAAGAGAAACCACATAAACGTTATCATTTTTTTCCCCTAATGACTGAACTTTCATTTTTATGACTGTACTTTTAAGATCCTATTCAGAAGCTTGTCAGAGAAGCATGCTTAATTTTATTTCATCTTTTCTTAAGATATTTACCTCTACCTCATTTCATATTAACCTAACCAGATGGGAAAAATAATACTTCAATAAATCCAATCCAATTTTGTCCTAAAGGAATGAAATGAGACAAGTTCATTTTTATGCATCTGACTTTGGAATTCATACCACCACATCTGTTTAGATCTTATGATTCTACAAACCCTCTGTCCTTGAGTCAATTCCTCGCCATAGCGGCCCCATAGGACAGAGTAGAATTGCCTGATAGAGTTTCCAAGGGGAAATCTTTACAGAAACAGATTGCTACATATTTCTCCTACAGATCAACTGGTTGGTTCCAACCACCAACCTTTTTGCTACAGTCAGGCACTTCACTACTAAGTAGAAGATTTTTCAGAAATGGTTGACAAGACCATAAGTCAAGCAGAAGTTTCCTCCCAGATACTTTAACATTTTTCTTTTACGATTATGCATTTAGGCAACTGAATGGTTTAGTACAGAAATCAAGCAAAAATGACATCATTTTATCTTCTGTTCAAAGGACGTCTACATCTTGTATATGAAAATTTATTACTAATGCTTTCCTTGGCTTATATTTCAATTAGGATCACACTCGCTGATCATCTAGAAATCTAGAAGAGTATTTCCTGTCTTGAGAAAACGATTTTAAATCTCTCTTTAATTTTTTTTTTTTTTTTTAACAAATCCAAGGTAAAATCTTTGTGACATTGCCTAGGGAAGAATTTTAAAAGTGCAAAACTAAATCCAAATCCAACATCAAGCTGTCTGATTAAGCAATAGTTCCTTGGATCATAAAATTCTTTTGAAAAAAGATGCCATGGTATTTTTATTGAGTTTATGAGCTGAAAGGCATTTACAATTCCAAAAACAACAAAAGAATAAAAAAGAAGCACACATGTGTTGTTACTAAAAAAGGCACCAAAGATGTGTACTAGGCAGAATTGTTCCTGGGAAAAATTATGAAGCAGATGAAATCTGTGTTTATCACTTTTCCATGCCTTGTTTTGAGCTCATCTTCCATTTCTACCCTGCCCACTACCAGGGGTATTGCAGCATCATTTCTCTGTTGGATTCCTGGTTGTGTAAACGTATGACTTGTTTCAGGTGTTTCTGACTCCATGTACCCCTCCCTACCAACACTTAGGGTTGTTCTAGGGGACTGGACTAGTTGGTTTAAAAATGCAAAGTAAAATATTAATTATAGTTCATGGCTTTCTTATAGAAAAACATATTTGTTAAGAATTTTCAAGAAGAAATCTTCATTTGCTCAGCACTTGTTACTCAGTTTTTCTGTGATCCCAGTCCTGATGCTAGGGGAAGAGGATCAGCACTCTGAAACAGGTGGAAACTAGAAAAGCAAAACACAGGGCCAAGGCTGGGGCCCTCACAAAGAAGCGTAGCTAGGAAACACAGAAGTCAGAAAATAAGAAGTCCAATGCCAGCACTGTTGTTTGCTATTGTACCGTGCATAAGTCTCTTAGCTCTCTCTGTGTCTGAGCTTTTTCAGTTGTAAAAAGGGGAATCATAACATTTTTATGGTTAATAGGAAGAGTCTATTAAGGTTTAAAAAGGTTGTGGAAAAGATTAAATTAAAAGATAATGAAAACTTCTCCATAAATGTTTTCATATTCCCTCATATAAGTAGCATTGTATTGCTCAGTGTCTGGAATAATGACACTTAAGAGAGTTTGGGGTTGGTGGGGTGGGAACTGGCTAATGCTTTATATTTGCTTTAGTGAAAAATCTTCTATAGCTCTTTTTGAATTGGGAGGACAGGGCAGAGAAGACAGAGGAAAAATTGGACACTTTACCACTTATTGTTAAAACAGGAGGATAAAACAAAAACTTAATTGGCCAGTGTTCAAAAACACGTGAGACTTCTTCTGGTTCATGCCCATTATTCAAATATCGTTTGGAAATACATCAGTAGAATTATCTATAATTTTGAGGATGAGGTGACATATAGCACTATTTTAATCATTGGCAAAGAAACTTTTGTCATTGGTAAATGATGTAGATGATAAGATGGCTGACTTGTACTTCGTTTATGATGTTTATTAAGAGAAAAGTCCTTTCTCTTAGTCTCTGCAAACTGAATTGAGCTTAGCTGAAGGAGCTCTGGCAGTGTAGTGGTTACGAATCAGCCTGTGAGCCTCAAGGTCAGCAGATCAAAATTACCAGCTGTTCTGCGGGAGAGAGATGAGGTTTTCTGCTCCCATAAAGATTTACAGCCTCAGAAACCCTGTACAAGGTTGCTATGAGTTAGAACTGCTCCATGGCACATAACCACCACCCTGCAGTGGTTATTGTTAAAAGGACATTCAATCATCTAGAGGTTAGAGGCCAGAGGAAGAGAAGGGACAAAAGTGTGACTATCACAAACCTTGTAAATCACTGCTTTATTTCCCAGCATGCCTGCATTGATAGTTTATTGATTAGTAGCTACCCAGCATACTGAATCCCCATGTGAAAATATTGGAGCACAAAAATTGGGACACTGTGGTGTATGGGAAAGAGTAAAGACAGACTTGCTTTTAAAGAGCTATGATCTCTGTGTAGGATCCACACTGGACTGTGAACTACAGGACTGGCAGTTTAAACCCACCAGCTGCTCCTTGGAAACCCTATAAAAGGTGCTATGAGTAGGAACTGACTTGATGTTATACAACAACAATGATTTCTCTGGGAGAACAGTCTCCTATGGTTAAGCATTAACTCATAATATTTATAAGATAAGACCAACAGGATCCAGAAGAAACAGAAATTATTTCTGGTATGGCTATGAGGATGACTCCCAAAATACAAAGATATCTATGAAGGCAAGAATGTTTAGAAAAATATAGAGATAATAATATTGGGAACCATACATGTTTAAAGATAAAAAAAAACAAGTACGAGGGAACCATAATGTAATAGAGTAAGATAACCAGAGATTCCCTATTTGAAAAAGCAAAACATATATCAGTGAAGCAATTAAACATTTATGATTATTTATTCACATCTTACATTTAGCCTGAGGTGAGATTGTGTATTAAATAAGACTTCCCTTGAAATATCTGTAATTTAGGATAAAATACTGATAATCTGCAAAAAATTTTTATGTCAGCTTGGAGCTATGACATTATACTAGAAAAATCAAGTCAGCTCTTCATAGATAAAAATAATAAAGATAAAATATATTCAATCAAATTAAATTTGTGACAAAACATTCCCATATAAATATTTTATGATAAAAATGTCATGGTTTATATGACACATGGAAAATGTCTTTCCTCATTTGGAAATCGAACTTGGGAAAATTCATAATCAGTGCTTTGATTTGTCCTGCTCTCAAGCCCTGGTAAACCAGAAACCAAACCCACTGCCATTGAATACGTTCCATTTCCTAGTGATCTTCAACATCAGAGTAGAACTATTCCTTAGGATTTCTGAGACTATACATTTTTGCAGGAGCAGCTACCCTCATCTTTATCCTGCTTATGGACTGGTGGGTTTGAACCATCAATCCTGTAGTTAGCAGTCCAATGCTTAACCACCAGGGATCCTGAAACCATGGTTTTACAGCTCTAATTGTCCTACAAGGGAAGGGAATGTATGTGTGTGTGTGTGTGTGTGTGTGTGTGTGAATTGAGTTCACTGAGCACTCAAGAATGAACCCGGTACTCACCGGAGGACCCACTGGTCCTGGACTACCTATGGGACCCGTGCTTCCTGGTAGCCCAAATTCTCCTCTTTCTCCATCTTCTCCAGAAAGTCCTCTTCCTCCTGGGCTCCCCTACAACCCAAAAAATTTTTTTTCTTTATAAGGACACAGTGAAATAATGATACCACACAATAAGCAGATTTGGGGCTGATGCACATACACAAAAAATAGTTCGCATTTTAACAATTTCATATACTACTTCTCATTTATACATAATATTAATAGTATAATTTACCTTTACACCATCTTTACCCTGGAGTCCTTCTTCTCCAGGAACTCCTGGTTCACCCTATTTTGTAGCAAAAATAATATAATTAATTATTATGCTAAATAGATAATCTCAAATAGAAAAGTAAACTATTTTTTTTATTCCTGGCATCTAAAGAATGTAGCAGATTTGTTCACTTTTATTTCTCCTCTTACTTTATTTCCAAGGGAGGATTTGACAATATAATAAGCAGGATTTAATTTTTCTTGAAGAGCTCTGCAGATGATTTAAGAAGTCAGAGTGTTATATATTCAAATACAGGATGGTCTCAGAATTATAATAAATTTATGTAATTAAAGGTAATATAAAATTGATTTGATAGCTTTGGAAATTTATAGCTGGATCTATGTTTCTGAGTATAAGGAATATAAATGTAAACTCAATACAGTAAGGTTTTATAAATTACAGAATTTATAATGAATTAGTACACTTAATCCAATATGGCCACTCTGCCAGATTTTAGTTTTTCTCTGTTCTTTTCTTTGCAGAGAGGAGAGAGAAAGAGTAGGACCTGAAATATCAACAATCCGGATCTTGCAGAAATGTAGAGCTATCCACTGTGAAATTATTAAATAAATTCATGTTAGCTCTCCTGCTGCCTGAACTATTTAAAGATAAATTAATCAGTATTTTTTCACAGTTGCCCCATCTCTCCTACTATGGACACTTTCAATTACCCCTACTCTCCCTCAAAAGAAAAAATTAAAAAGAAAGAATATATAAAATATATCTTCCTGCTTTGCTTTTAGTAAGCAAACATTCCTCACTATTACCCTGTATATTATCGTTGGAAAATTCCTTACCAGAGTTCACAATAAAGTTTGTCTGTATTAGCACTACTTTTCAAACAATTGCAACTATTTAAAATTATTACCTTGAAACTTATTAATTTTATATGACTCACATTTTTTTGTTTCTTTGTTTTACTTTTTTTTCCCTGGAAAAATCCCATTATCTTTATCATTATTTTTCATTTTATTAGCTGAAATGAATGGCAGTTTGTTTTAATTTCTTCAAGATGACCAGATTTCAATCTTGATAGTTCAGAAAACCTCCCAAGAGTTGAATACTAGTATTTGTGAATTTCTTCTTAAGTCTAACATTAGTGACAACCAGTGATTCCACACATTTGGGAAGGGTTTTATAGAGTACATCTCAATTTTAGAATATGATATATGGTGTTGGATTCTAAATACTACTAAATTAAAATGTGAGCAGTGTTTGGCATATGGCTTTCAAAACTATGAAATAAAAATTTAAATTTCCTATCATGCATCAGAAAGATTTACTATATAATTTTTTGAAGTACTTAGACTGACAAGTTTTGAATCTCTGAAACAGGTCAGCCAGTCAGTGCATTTAGTGGGTTTCCAATAGGCACTTACCCGTACCCCTGGCTCACCAGCTCCTCCAACACTGCCTGGTGCACCAGCATCTCCCTGAAGAAACAAAGAGAAAGATGAATCTTTTTTCTATTAAACCATCATGAGGGATGGTAGTGGTGGTGGTGGTGTGCCCTATACAGGGTTTCCGAGGCCGTAAATCATTACAGGAGCTGAAAGCCTCATCTTTCTTCCATGGAACTGCTGATAGTTTCGAACTGCTGACCATGAGATTAGCAGCCCAACTCATAAACACTACGCTACCAGAGCTCCTTATCAGGTGCTCAAAATCACTCCCTGTTTTCCTATGCTGTCATTCCCTGCTTCCTAGGTGTCTTGATGGCACAAATGGAAAAGTTCATGGTGAATGTTTACCCTTCTCTTTGTTTTATACAAAGGTTACCTTTGCACCTGGCTCGCCTTGTAGACCAGATTCTCCCTCAATGCCTGGAGGTCCCTGAAAGAGAATGATATGACACAATATTTGTAAGGATTTCTCCATGAATTATAAAGGCAACAATAACCCCAGGGTGGTGGTTATGTGCCATTGAGTTGGCGCTGACTCATAGCAACCCTGTGTAGGGTTTCTGAGGCTATACATCTTTATAAGAGCAGAAAGTCTCACCTTTCTCTTGTGGAGTGACTGGTAGATTTATTTGAATTACGGAGCTTTCAGTAGCAGCCTAACTTGTAATCTACTATGCTACCAGGGTTCTGATAGTGTAGTGGTTGCGAGTTGGGCTGCTAACCTCAAGGTCAGCAGTTTGAAACTACCAGCCATTCCATGGGAGGAAGATGAGGCTTTCTGATCATGTAAAGACTTACAGTCTCGGAAACCCTATACAGGGTCGCTATGAGTCGGAACCAACTCCATGGCGTGCAACTACCACCAAGGTGAGGATGAGGAAGAGCAGCTTCATATGAAGACTAAGAAAGGCTTATAGAAAAATTAAGAGGGCAACTAAGAGAGAACAGTTTTACAGGCGCCAAGGGGAAATTGTTGCTTAATTTACTTAGTGAAGTCAACAAATAATAGAAATAAAATATATGAATTTTATGCTTTTAACAAATTTGGCTTATTATTCTAAAAGGTATTTTAAAAATAAGGGTCACTTCATAATAATCCTCAATAAAAATGATACCTTGCAGTGAAAAATTATAAAAGTTATAAAAATAAAACCAACCAAAACCAATGGTCTCTGAGTCACTTTGACTTATATAAACAGAGTAGAATTGCATTTCATAGTTTTCAAATCTGTGACCCTTTCTTCTGAGTTTGTCTAGGGGTGGGTTCAAACTACCAATCTTTCTATTAATAAAGAATGCTTAACTGTTTGCATCATCAAGTTAAGGGAATTAAAAAATTAAGTTTGTTGTTGGGAACATATACAACAAAACATACACCAACTCAATTGTTTCTAAGTGTACAATTTTACAACATTGATTCTTTTCCATTAACACAAACTCACTGCTTCTAAGTTTCCTATCTAACATATCCAATTTCTGTTGTAAGTTGGCTCCCTGACAATGGAAACTGGAAATGATAGATAGATCTGAAAGACCACAATCTAAACTATTGTTTGGTTTTAAGAAGACTTTAGGAGATACTTTTGGTTTAAGGTCTAAGGATTATCTCTAGGGAATAGTTTCAGGGGTTTGTCAGTACAAGAGAATTTGACAATTTGTGCAACACTTTCCTTCTTTCAATCAGGATTCTTCTATAGAATCTTTGATCAAATGTTTAGTAATGGTAGCTGGACACCAACCAGTTCTTCCGGTGTCAAGGCAAAAGGGGCAGCTAGTTGTTCATGGAGGCAGTTAGCCACATATTCCATATTCTCTTCCTATTCCTGACTCTGAAAGGAAAATATTTATCTGTTTTTTATTCTTTCATTTTCAATGATTTAAATGTAAGTAAGTGTTATATATTTAAATCAGGAATACAGAACAAGGAAGGTTGAAGAAGACTTGTTGCCTTTCAATTATGGTGTTGGTTAAGAATAGTAAATAAACCATGGTCTGCCTGAAGAATGAACAAATCTGTGTTGGAAGAAGTACAAACAAAATTCCCCTTTAGAAGTGAGGATGGTGAAATCATATCTCATGCACTTTGGAGATGTTATCAGAAGGGTACAGTCCTTGGAGAAGTACATCATGTTTGGTAAAATGGAGGGTCAGTGAAAAAGAGTAAGACCCCAAAAGGAATGAACTGAGACAGTGGTTGCAAAATGAGGTTCAATCATAACAACCATTGTGAGGATGGTGTGGGTCTAGACAATGTTTTGTACAATTGTTCATAGGATCGCTATGAGTCTGAATGGACTTGACAGCACCTAACAACAACAATAAAATATTGTTCATACAACAGTCATCCCTGTTATTAATGGATTTTCTTTTTCTCAACAGGACACAAAATGCTGAATAATTATCCTTGATAACATATCCGATATATCAACTTTGGTGGAGTGTTACAAAAACTATTGGGTATTGATAAACTAACAAGAAAAAGCCACAAAAGATTACCTCAGTACCCATTTCTCCAGGAGGTCCAGCATCACCTGGCAGTCCTCGTGATCCCTATATTAAAAGTTAATTTTAAAATTTCAGAATTAAAGTTGAGTTGATATTTCAATAAATGTATGCATCTAAATATGGAATTTCCCCACTCGTCTGTCAGCTTGCCATATTGTGATGACTTGTGTGTTGTTGTGATGCTGGAAGCTATGTCACTGGTGTTACAAACACCAGCAGGGTCAGTCATGGTGGACAGGTTTCAGAGATGAAAACTTGTCAGGCTAAAAACTTTATAGAATTGCATAACAACTCTTTCTAATATGTTATAGAAAACTTGAGTCTTTACTTCATAATTTTGAAAGTCATACACCAAACTCTGTTCACATTGCAATTTAGTAGTGTTTCATTTTATAAAAATGGAATCCTTCCCAAATATGGGGGATTACTGCAATAATCACTAATGTTAGGATTAAGAAAAAATTCACAAATACCAGGGATCAAATCTCAGGAACTCTTCTGAACTATCAAATGATTGAAATCTATTCATGTCAGAAAACAACAACAGTAACAACAACAAAACCTAGTGTCATATAAAATTAACAGGATTCAAGGTTAATATTTGCAAATATTATTTCAGTTAATTAATTCCTAGGATATTAATTCATTCCATTTTATTATTGATAACTTTTAATTTTATAGATTCATACTTCATACATTTCACATATCATTTATTAATAGATGCATGTAGCTGTTTCTTCTCATTTTGAGTCATGCTCCATGAGCAAATGAAGGTTCTGAAAGCTTTACCCATTCATGTCATTAAGGTCAACTCTAAGGAGGCAACACTTTCCTCACGGAGTTCCTTCCTGACTTCTATATCACACAATGTTACATTGCTATTCATAAAGTTTTCAGGGTAGCATAGTGGTTATGAATTGGGCTGTTAACCTCAAGGTCAGCAGTTCGAAACTACCAGCGGTTCCATGGGAGAAAGATGAGGCATTCTGCTCCTGTAAAGATTTTCATCCTTGGAAACCCTGTGCAGGGTCACTATAAGTCGGAACCGACTCCACGGTACTTAACAACAGCAACAATAATCCCTCAGAAGTATGGCATACTATGCTAAGCATTGACAGGTTATCTTGTTTGGAAAATATGATTGCTGTAACTCTACTTAATATTCCTGGTGATTATGTGAATATGTGACAAATGAAATAGCATTTTGTAGGAAGCAAATATAGTCTCCAATGAAATAATAAACGTGGGAATTTGCTTGATGAGAAACTTTATTCTGATAGTAAATTCACTTGAACAAGTCTATTTCACATTGTTTTTGTTGTTGTTAAGTGCTGTCGAGTCGGTTCTGACCAATAGTGACCCCGTATAGTGTTTCCGAGGAGCAGCTGCTGAGCTTCAACTGCTGACCTTGCAGTTTAAACAGCTTTGCAGTCTGGCGCATTAACTCACAGCACCCCACCAGGACTCCCTATTTCACATTAATAGATATAAAAATGCTTACATGAAAAAGTAAATAAGGTGCAATAAAAATGTATGTTGAGAATTCTGTGGACCATTTGGTCACTGTGTTACTAAATGGAATCATTTTAAGTAACTGAATATTAAAATCAGCTTATTAAAGAAACAAATTATTGACCTTGGTGGATCTATTTATCAATATATGGAAACCATTAAACTGGCTTTAATTATTAAAGGTAGATTAATATTTAGCAACTACACTATGGGTAAATTCACTGGACGGCAAGGTCGTTTTGAACCTCAAGGTCAGTGGTTCAAGCTCACCAGCTGCTCCTCTGAAACCCTATACAGGGTCACTATGAGTAGGAACTGACTCAACGGCACTCAACAACAACAATGATACTATATTCATACAATGATATTTCTACAGTCATAAGAAGAAACTGCTTGTAATTTTTGTTCTTTATGGAGATTAAGTACAAATAAGGGTTTCTTTTTTGTTTTAATGATTAAGAAAATAACAATATATATTTTTTCTCAGTCCTGTTCTGTGGTTTAAATCTACCAGCTTCTCCTCAGAAACCTTATGCAGGTTTGCTCTGAGTTGGAATTGACTAGTGGCATTTAACAAAAACAGCAAACTCTTTCCTTAGATTGTTGTTGCTGGGTTCCATCAACTCAGTACCGACTCATAGCAACCCTATGCACAACAGAAGGAAACACTGCCCAATCTTGGGTAAACCTCACAATTGTTGCCATGCTTGAGCCCATTGATGCTGCCACTTTGCCAATCCATCTCGCTGGGGGTCTTCTTCTTTTTCTCTGACCCTCCACCTTACCAAATATGATATCCTTCTCCAGCGACTGGTTCCTCCTGACAATATGTCCAAAGTATGAGATGAAGTTTGGCCATCCCAATCTCCAAGGAGCACTCTGGCTGTGCTTCTTCTAACACAGATCTGTTGGTTCTTTTGGCAGCCCATGGCACTTTCAATATGCTCCTCCAACACCATAACTCAAAAGCATCAATTCTTCTACATTCTTCCTTATTCACTGTCCAACTTTCACATGCATATGAGGTTACTAAAAATACCATGGATTGGGTCAGGCGCACCTTAGTCCTAGAGTTGACATCTTTGCTCTTCAACACTTTAAAAAGGTCTTGTGCAGCAGATTTGCCTAATGCAATACGTCATTTGATTTCTTGACTACTGCTTCCATGAGTATTGATAGTTGATCCAAGAAGAATGAAGTACTTGACAACTTCAATCTTTTCTCCGTTGATAAGAATGTTGTTTATTGGTCCAGTGGTGAGGATTTTTGTTTTCTTTGCATTGAGGTGCAATCCATACAGAAGACTGTGGTCTTTGATCTTCATCAGTAAGTATGTAAGTCCTCTTCACTTTCAGCAAGCAAGGTTGTGTCATTTGCATATTGCAGGTTGTTAATGAGTCTTCCTCCAATCCTGATGCAATAACTGTGATATTTAAAAATCATCTGCTATGAGCTTCACATTCAACTGCCAGCTTGACATTTCCACTACAATTTCTCCAAGACACCTCATATTCAATATAATTAAACTGAATTTAAGGAGTCCTGGTATGGCACTGTGGGTTAATGCTCTGGACTGCAAAGTTGGTTTGAAATGCAAGGCCGGCTGCTCAAGCTCACCACTTGCTCCTCAGAAACTATATACAGTGTCACTATGGGTTGGAACTAACTTGATGGCATGTAACAACAACAAACTGAATTTATAATCTTCCATTCTCAAACAGTGGTCTGCCAGTTTGCCCTAATGTGGTGGCCTGTGTGTTGCTGTGATGCTGAAAGCTATGCCACTGGTATTTGAAATACCAGCAGGATCACCCAGTTGGACAAATTTCAGTATAGCTTTTAGACTAGGGCAGACTAGGAAGAAGAAGAGGAAGACTACTTCTGAATGTTTACTCACTGAAATTTTCATAAATAGCAAAATAACATGATCAGATATAGTGTATGAAGATGAGCCCCTCAGGTTGGAAGGCACTCAAAACAAGATTGGGAAAGAGATTTCTCCTCAATGTAGAGTTGACAATGAAGATACAAATGCGATACAGCTTTTAGGACATTCATTTGCTGATGGGCCACAACTCAAAATGAGGAGCAACAATCCCAAACACACTTTAATAATTAGAACATGGAATGTATAAAGCATGAATCTAGGAAAATTAGAAGTTTCCAAAAAATGAAATGGAACGCATGAAGATCAATATCCTAGGCATTAGTGAGCTGAAATGGATTGGTAGGCCATTTTGAATCTGATAGCAAATTAAAGAGGAATGACATCACATTCTTCATCAAAAGTATATTTCCTGATCTACTTTGAAGTACAATGCTATCTGTGATAGGATAATATCCACATACTTATAAGAAAGACCAGTTAATATCACTATTTAAAAAAAAAATGTACACACCAACCACTAAAGCCAGTAATGATGAAATT
Source organism: Chrysochloris asiatica (assembly GCF_000296735.1). NCBI lineage: Eukaryota > Metazoa > Chordata > Mammalia > Afrosoricida > Chrysochloridae > Chrysochloris > Chrysochloris asiatica. Next base: position 32,042,357 of record NW_006408520.1, on the reverse strand, counting down.
AAAAAATTATATTCACTTTTTCAGTCTGAATTGGTCAAACATGCAATCAATATGTATTAAAAATTACTTATAATTGGAATGCAAAGTTTGGAAATAAAGAGGCAGGATCAGTAGTTGGAACATTTGGTCTTGGTAATAGAAATGAAGCTAGTGATTGCATGATAGAAATTTGCAAGACCAATGATTGACCCATTGCAAATACCTTTTTTAAACAACATAAAAGATGACTATACACTTGGACTTCACCAGATGGAATACAGAGAAATCAAGTTGACTACATCTGTGGAAAGAGATAGTGGAAAAGCTCCATATCATTAGCCAAAACAAGGCCAGGGACAGACTGTGGAATAGACCACCAATTGCTCATATGCAAGTTAAGGCTGAAGCTGAAAAAATTTAAACCAAGTACATGAGAACTAAAATATGGCCTGAATATCTCCCATCTGGATTTAGCGATCCTAAAGAACAGATTTGATGCATTATACACTACTTACCAAACCCCAGAAAAGCTGTGGGATGACATCAAGAACATCATACAGGAAGAAAAAGAAAGGTCATTAAGAAGGCATGAAAGAAGGAAAAGACTGAAATGGATGTCCAAAGAAACTCAGAAACTTGTTTTCCAGTGTAGAAATGCTAAAGCAATTGAAAGAAATGAGGTACTAAAAGAGCTGAACAGACAATTTCAAAGACAAGATGGAGAAGACAAAGTCAAGCATTATAATCAAATGTGCAAGGACCTGGAGTTAGAAAATAAAAAGGGAAGAACATGCTCAATATTTTTCAAACTGAAGAACTGAAGAAAAATATTCAAATCTTGACTTGAAATATTGAAGGATTCTAAGGACAACATCTTGAATGATGCAGACAACATCTAAAGAAGATGGAAGATACACAGAGCTACTGTACCAAAATGAAATGATGAAATGTTCAACCATTTCATGGAGTAGCATATAATCAAGAATGGATGATACTGAAGAAAGAATTCCAAGCTTCACTGAAAGCACTGGCGAAAAACAGGGCTCCAGGAATTGATGGAATAAAAATTGAAATCTTTCATCAAACCAATGAAGCACTGGAGGCACTCAATAATGTATGCCAACAAAAATGGAAGGCAGCTACCTGGAAGATATTAGAAGAAATCCATATTTGTATCCATTCCAAAGAGAAGTGACCTGCTGGAATGCAGAAATCATCAAACAATGTCATTAATATCACATGCAAGTACATTTTTGTTGAAGATAACTATAATAGGATATTGACAGGGAATTGCCACAAATTCAAGCCAGATTCAGAAGAGAATGTGGAACAAAAGTTATCATTGCTGATGTCAAATGGATCTTGGTTGAAAACAGAGAAAACCAGAAAGATGTTTACCTGTGCTTTACTTACTATGCAAAGGTTTTTGACTGTGTGGATCATGAAAAGTTATGGACAACATTGTAAAGACTGGATATTCCAGAACAGATAATTGTGCTCTTGAGGAACCTGTACATAAACCAAGAGGCAGTCATTCAAACAAAACAATGTAATACTGAATGGTTTAAAATCTGGAAAGGTGTGCACCAGGGTTGTATCCTTTTACCATACTTACTCAATTTGTATGCTGAGCAAATAATCCATGAAGCTGCATTACATGAAGAAGAAACTGACATCAGAATTGGAGGAAGACTCATTAACAACCTATGATATGCAGATGATAGATGCAATGTTGCTTTTTGTTAATGAAGAAGTTTTACAATACTTACTGATAAAGATAAAAGAATGCAGCCTTCAGTATGGATTGCACCTCAACATAAAGAAAACAAAAATCCTCACAACTGGACCAATAAATAACATGATACGTGGAGAAAAGGTTGACGTTGTCAAAGATTGCATTTTTCTTGAATCCACTATCAATATTCATGCCACCAGCAGTAAAGAAATCAAATGACATAATTCATTAGGCAAATATGCTGCATAAGACCCCTGTCAAGTATTTAAGATTAAAGACATTAGTTTGATGAATAAGGTGGGCCTGAACCAAGCCAAGGTATTTTCAATAGCCTCATATGCATGTGAAAGTCAGAGAGTGAATAAGGAAGATTATAAAATAATTGATGCATTTGAGTTATAGTGTTGAAGAAGATTACTGAAAGTACCATGGACTACCAGAAGAACACCCAAATCTGTATTAGAAGAAGTACAGCCAGAATGTTTCACAGAAGCCAGAACACAAAACTTTGTCTCTCATACTTCAGCCATATTATTAGGAGGGGCCAGTCCCTGGAGAAGGACATCATGCTTGGTAAATTGGAGAGGTAGAAAAACAAGGAAGACCCCTAATGATAGACTGGCACAGTACACGTAGCAATGGGCCCAAGCATAACAACAATTGTGAGAATGGTGCAGGATTGTGAAGTGTTTCTTTTTATTGTGCATAGAGTCACTATAAGTTGGAGATGACTCAATGACTTCTAACAACTATTCTTAAGCATGGTTTTCTGTTTTTTTTTTTCTAGTTTAGAAAATGGTAACATCATCTAATTCTACTTAAGCTAGAAATTTAGAAACCATATTTGACATATGGGGCACCTATGTCCTGTGAATTTTATCTCCTCTAGGATCTCTTACTTCTTTTATTTGTTAACAAAATGATTCTATCATCGCTTGTCTGGATTACTGCAACAGATAGCCATTCTTGCCCATTCTCAACACTTTCTGAATTGCTCTCCACCTTGTGGTCTGAGTGATCATTTCAAGACAGTATCTAATCATAAAACTTGTCCTACTCCTTCAATGACTTTAGTTGTTCTTAGGATAAATATTTATCTTTGGGAATATGGCTCATAAAGAGTATGTCGTTATAAGAATAGCAGAGACAAGAGCTATAGATTTGCACACACACACAATGTATGTGTTTTGCTTCTGTTTCCCTTTCCAGGCCCATTTTGCATGTATTTTTCACTTGACTCTCCATATTTTAGCCAAACTGGCCTTTTAAGTTTTTTAGTTTGTCAAATAAATATGCAGCACTTCCTCCCAGCTCATGACTTCTCTTTAGAATGACTTTTCCTCATCTTTCTCCATGTAGCTACTTTTCATCTTTCATATCATAGTTCCATGGCCCTCCTTGCCTTCTGATTAGGACAGTTTCTCTGTTATAGATCCTCCTTGTATGGATTCCTAGTACTCATATCATTTTAGTTTGAAATTATTTAATTTATGTGTGCATCTATCACTAGATTGAAAACTTCATGCTTACCCCAGGTGTTGTTGCTGTTAAGTGCCACTGAGTTGGTGGGATTCACAGTGAGCCTATACACAACAGAATGACATACTGCCTGCTCCTGTGCCATCTTCACAATTGTTATGTTTGAGCCCTTTGTTTCTGCCACTGTGCCAGAATCCCAAGTGTGGGTTCTCAAATATTTATTGATTGAATGAAGGAATGAATAGTCAGCTATTCAAATCCAAATATATCCATTGTTTTAAATTTTATCTGGGATAAAGAATAACTGTTAAAGAGATGTCTGCTACAGAAAGACGATAGTACTCTATTTTTAATATTCTCAAAATAGGTTTTAATATGTCTTCTATGCTCTTTATTTTACTGACTTACTTGTTCTTTTCTACAATTAAGACCTGTTGCTGTAGTTGCTAAATGTCATCGAGTTGGTTCCAACTCATTGTGACCCTATAAAGGGTTTCCACGGCTGTAAATCTTTTCAGGAGCAGACAGTCTCATCTTTTTCCCACAAAGTTGCTGGTTAGCAGTCCAACACTTATCCTACATTGCCGCATGCTCCAAAATATTAGCATTAGAACCCAAGTAAATGAAACAGAGCCCAGTATAACCTATTACGAATTTATTTATATTTATCAGCCCTCACCCCTGAATCTAAGACCTTGAAATCAATTTCAGGTGTTGTTATACAATTTGATCATGTAGAGCTATAGTTAACAAAGCTTTTCTGAAGTAAATGTTTAGGTATTGCCTTTGCTGTTGCCAGACATGTAATACTTTACTCAAAGATATTCTTTAGTAAGACTTAACTAATTTTAATTTCATATTACTTCATCCAATGTTATTGGCTGAATGATTATGTCTTTGAATAGATCCCCCTTTGGCAAGTCAGTTCAATGAACACGTATCAGACAAACACAATAAGCCAGACATAAAACCAGGAAAAAAGGTTACAAAATGGAAAAAAAAAAAAAGGTCTCTGACTTCACAGGGACTTACAGAACTTTTAGTGGAGACAAATATTTAAATAAATGATGATGGTAAACAGCATTATTTTAAGCCAAATAGAATTGGGATGGTAGTTAAGAGATATACAACAGGGAGAAAACTGAGAAGGATTTAGTTGGATAAAATACACATCATATCATATGGCTGTGTGCCGTGGAGTCGGTTCCGACTCATAGCAACCCTGTACAGGGTTTCTGAGGCTGTAAATCTTTACAGGAGCAGAATGCCTCACCTTTCTCCCACGAAACAACTGGTAGTTTCAAATTGCTGACCTTGCGGTTCACAGCCCAATTCGTAACCACTACACTACTCATTGTATAAAATTGCCACACAATGAGTAAATATCTGAATATATATTCAGATATTTACTCATTGTGTGGCAAATTTATATCATAGTTTAAATATTCAGAGGAGGCAATCAGCACAGTTTGGTAAGACTAGCTCTAAGATTTTCCATTTTCTACAAGAGAAATACGTTACACAAAAGTCACCTACAACCTTTGTAACAGCTGAAGGATAAGATCAGCCCAGTAGGCTGAAGGAACATACTGCATTACAAATCTTAGAAGCACATTCCAGCACATTATATCTAACACCACTAACCAGACGAATGACTTCATAGGCAATAAAGACTCAATTGTGAGAAAGAAGGGGTGACAGAGTCTTCCCTTTCACAATCCATTTTTTTCATGGACACTCTATAACTAAATCATATTTATGAAACTCTGATGCACATTTTTGTATTACTGATATAACAGCTTTTCTGTCATATTTGTACATTTTGACCCATCAAATGTAGTTTGGCTTCTCTGTATGGCCTTTATAAAATTGATCTCATAAATGTGATTGTACATGTGTGGTAATGCAAAAAATATAAAAACAGCAACTTGTTTAAAATAAGAATTTCTGCGATTCAATAAAACAAAGTTTTCTTTAAATAGAAATATGCTCAGCTTTAACAGTTCCATAAAAACAATACCAATTTAAGTTATTTGAAACCAGAAAGGCACTAAAAACTGTCACAGCAAAATATCTATTTAATATAAGTAGTTTATGGTGCTTATGATAAATGCAGCTTCCAAATATATACCAGCCATAGCAGAACAGGGCAAAAATGTATGTTATGAGAATAACACAATTAGAAAAAGTATGAAGATAAACTTACTGGTTCACCTGCAAGTCCCCTGTCTCCTGTGCTCCCAGGGGGTCCTGGAAAACCCTGTGTAAAGATGTTCAACACTCTTAGCAATATACATGTTTCTAAGTTTTAATTATCAATGCTATTTTCAGATACGTAAAGTTCTTTTGTTGAAGACAGAAAAATATGTAAAATCATAGGCTCCTATGTGATCAAGGCCCTGTTGCAGCCATGAAAATTATTTGTTACCCATTCGCTCTTGGTGTGGTACTGTAGGATTAGCCCTGGACTGCGAACCACAAGGATGGCAGTTCAAACTTACTACCTGCTCCTCAGAAACCCAATACAGGGTCACTATGAGTTGGAACTGACTCGACAGCACTTAACAACAATAACAACAACAATCCATTATCTCCAGGCAACTAAAACTGATACAGGATCAATATAAGGGGAACTTCTGGGACTTGTGTAAGTTATGATGAAAGTTCACAGCCTTTGTCTGTCCCACTAACTTTGTAGTGTATGTTTGTCATTGTTGTTAAGTGCTGTCAAGTCGATTCCGGCCCATATCGACCTGAATAGGGTTTCCAAGGAGCAGCTGGTGAGCTTGAACCACCGACCTTGCAGTTTAAATGACTTTGCATTCTGATGCATTAGCCCACAGAGCCACACCAGGACCGTGTATGTTTAGATACTATCAAACTTAATAAATATATTTGATGATGTTAATGGTACATATCTGACAGCATTATAGTACCTTTTAAGGAGCTCTGGTAGC
>NW_006408520.1:32033091-32035992 GCF_000296735.1 Chrysochloris asiatica | reverse complement strand
CTATCTATCTATCTATCTATCTATCTATCTATCTATCTATCTATCTATATTATTTGTAGCAGAACTCCCTACCTCCTGACTTCAACTCAGTAATTATGACAATGAGTATTATAATGATGCCCATGAAGGCAACAATGACTTCTGTGGTTGTAATTTATTGAGTCTATGACCAGTACATAATACACATTATTTATGTTTTACATTCTCCACCACCAAAAGGTAGGTACTTCCACTCTGTGGGATAAAAATGTGGCAGTCTGTTTCCATAAATATTTACAGCTTTGGTAACACTATAGCACACTTTTCAACTATCCTATAGGTTCTCTGTGAGTTAGAATTGATTCATGGCAGTGGGTTTGATTTGGGATTTATTATAACTGTGAAAGGGAAATACTATGATCTCCACTTTAAAAGTAAGGGAAAGTGAGACTCAGAGAGCATAAATAATTTGAACAAAGCCACAACAGTTAGTAAGTGACAGAACCAGGATTTGACCTCTAATATACCATGACACATAAACATTGATATCTTAGGCATTAGTGAGCTGAAATTGACTGGTATTGGCCATTTTGAATCTGACAACCACATGGTTTACTATGCTGGGAATGACAAATTGAAGAGGAATGGTGTTGCATTCATTGTCAAAAAGAACATATCCACATCAGTCATGAGGAACAATGAAATCTGTGATAGGATAATATGCATGAGCCTACAGGGAAGCCCAGTTAATACCACTATTACTCAAATTTATGAACCAACCACTAAAGACATTGAGGATGAACTAGAAGAATTCTACCAACTTCTTCAATCTGAAATTGATCAAACATGCAATCAAGATAATATTGATAATCACTGGTGATTGAAATGCAAAGGTTGGAAACAAAGAGGAAGAATAAGGAGTTGGAAAATATGGCCTTGGTGATAGAAATGATACTGGAGATCGCATGATAGAATTCTGCAAAACCAATGATTTATTCATTCCAAATACCTTTTTAAACAGCATTAAAGAAGACTATACTCATAAACCTCACCAAATGGAATACACAGAAATCCAATTGACTACATCTGTGGAAAGAGACAGTGGGAAAGCTCCATATTATCAGCCAAAAGAAGGCCAGGGGCAGATTGTGGAAAAGAACACCATTAGCTCCTATGCAAATTCAGACTAAAGCTGAAAAAAATGAAAACAAGCCCATGAGAGTCAAAATATGACCTTGAATATATCCCACCTGAATTTCTATATCATCTGAAGAACAGATTTGATACATTGGACACTAAACCGAAAACCAGAAGAGTTGTGAGACGACATCAAGAACATCATACAGGAAGAAAGCAAAAAGTCATTAAGAAGGTTTAGAGTTCTCTCAGGATTTGAGTTTTGGGAACGTGGTAGCACTGTGAGTGTGCCCGACGTGGGCACCAGTTTCTGGTTGTTCGATACTGACCCCCGCATTCAACCTCAGCCAGGATACCGACTTCCTCACCATTGCTATCCGTGTGCCCTATGTTGGAGTGTCCGAGTTTGATGTCTATTTCAGGGGAGTCGATTTCAAGTTCTATGCCAACCATCTTTTCTAAGGAATGTTTACCATTCGATTGTCCAAAGAGACTCCTGGTCAACATTTTGAGGGACTGAACATGCTGACTGCTCTCCTTGCACCCAGAAAATCCAGGAATGTGAAGCCACTTGTGGACCAAGTAGGTGCTTCTGGGGTTTCTGAGGAAGGAGTAGAAGTAGAAGATGATGACGAAGAATTTGATTGGAAAATTGAACAGTCCCTCTATGAGGAGGTATGAGAAGGCGCTTTGAATCCGCAATGCCACTATAGATTTGGCAACTAACGATCAGGCGTGTTTCAGCAGTTACTGAAACAGGATGAACAGTTTCTTAACTGGATAGAGTATTAAACCTGTTTATACAAAATCCAAATCCACTGCCAGTGAGAGGATTCCAGTTCAGACTGACCTTATACAGAGTTGCTGAGACTGTAAGTCTTTATGGGAGCAGATAATCTCATTGTTTCCCATGGAGCGATTGGTGGGTTTGAACTGCCAATTCTTCAGTTAGCAGCCCAATGCTTAACCCGCAGCACCACCAAGACTCCCTGTACCTGTTAGAGTATAGTGTATTTTTTAACAGCATTTGTGACTCTACCAAGGAAAAGTGAAGGACCCAAGTTCTGGTCCAATGTCTTCCTCTGTTTAGTTTTGTGATACCATGCCCATTATTTCTACCATTATTAAGTTTCATCTCTTTATAATGGGGATAAACTTGACCACTTATTTCACACAGTGGTTTTGAAAATTTAATGAGATACTACTTGTGAGAACTTTTGGAAAAGTTAAAGGTGCTATAAAGATCTATGCTCTTGAAAAATAAATACGCTACCCAGATTCTTTAACTGCGACAGAATTGAAAGTCTACAGGAGCAGATAATGCTGATGAAATATTTCCTTCAAAAGCCTTAGATGTTTTTCTGCTGAATTATGGTCTCCTCATATTCTCTCTCTCCGGAATCACATTCCAAGGTGATCTCTGAGATACTGAGAATAGAACCATCTTTGTCTAGAGCAGCCACTATAATGAGTGGACCCCGGTTGTTTGGTCAAGGGCTTGAGTGTGATCAGTCTGTTTGGGGCTTGCCAGTCTAAAGCTATAAACACATGATAGTAAATGCCACACAGGCTAAGTACAGATTGTACATTCAGATTAAAAGTGCTTACTGAGGCCAGGGACTGTGCTGCTGGTGTTTATGGGTGATGCTTTGAGGTTTTCTGACTGGTTGATGTTAAGATGAAGAATGCCAGACAATGAGGCAGGTCAAATCTTTGTTAGAACAGAAGTTTTTGTATTTCTGTTGAAAATGTTCACTAAGTATGTAGTTTAGCTTTGAAAAAAAA
>NW_006408520.1:32030462-32032016 GCF_000296735.1 Chrysochloris asiatica | reverse complement strand
AAAAAAAAAAAAGAAAAAGAAACCTCAAAACAGAGGGAATAGAGGCAAATGCTGTTGAAAGATGATGCCGAGGGATTGAAATCATTGCATTGAAATAAAATACGATAGGATGAATGTAAAGCTGAAGATCTCCCATATAAACTATCACTAAATTCACAATAAAAACTTATCTAAAAAAAAGTCATTAAGAAGAGAAGAAATAAAGAAAAGACCAAAATAAATGTCAGAAGAGACTCTGAAATTTCCTCTCCAGCAAAGAGATGCTAAAGCAAATGGAAAGAAATGAGGCAGGGCAAGAGCTGAACAGAAAAATTCAAAGGTCAGCTCAAGAAGACAAAGTCAAATTAATGTGCAAAGATTTGGAGTTAGAAAACTAAAAGGGAAGAACATGCTTAGCATTTCTCAAGTTGAGGGAACTGAAAAAAAAAAAAAAAATCAAGCCTCGGCTTTAATTATTGAAGATTATCTGGGCAAATTATTGAATGATTCAGAAAGCATCAAAAGAAGATGGAAGGAATACCAAAGGGAAATGGTTGGTGTTCAACTGTTTCAAGAAGTAGCATATGATCATGAGCCAATGAAACTGAAGGAAGAAGTCCAAGGTGCATTGAAGGAATTGGCAAAGATCAAGGCACCAGGAATTGATGGAATAAAAATTCAAATCTTTCAAGAAAGTGAGACAGCACTGGAGGCACTATCTGGACAACTGATTGGAAGAGATCTGTGTCTGTTCTGTGCCCATTCCAAAGAGAGGTGACCCAGTGGAACGCAGAAATCATCGGACAGTATCTTTGATATTCCATGCAAGTAAAGTCTTACTAAAGGTAATATAGAAATGGCTGAAACCATACATTGACAGACAACATACTGAGGTTCAATTTGGATTCAGATGAGGATGTGGAACAAGGGATATTAATGCTGATGTCTGATGGGTGTTGGTTAAAATCAGAGAATACCAGAAAGATGTTTATCTGTGTTTTATTGGCTACGTAAAGGCTTTTGATTGTGTGGATCACGAGAAGCTATGGACAACATTGTGAAGTATGCGTATTCTGGAACACTTAATTGTGCTTCCAAGGAATCTGTACATGGACCAAGAAGCAGTTGTTTGAATAGAACATGGGAACACTGAATGGTTTAAAATTAAGAAAGGTGTGTGACAGGGTCGTATTCTTTCATCATATTTATTCAACCTGTATGCTGAGCAAATAATCCAAGTAGCTGGATTATATGAAGAAAAACATGGCATTAGGACTGGAGGAAGTCTCATTAACAATCTGAGATATGTCCTTCCTGATAATATGTCAGAAGTATCAGAGACAAAGTCTGGCCATCCTGGCTTCCAAGTAGCACTCTGGCTGTACTTTTAACACAGATCTGCTTGTTTGTTTGGCAGTCCATGGTACTTTTCAGCATTCTCCTCCAACACTATAGCTCAAATGCAACAATTCTTTTACAGTCTTCCGTACTCACTGTCTAACTTTCACATGCATGTGAGATTATTGAAAATGTCTAGGCTTGGGTCCGGCCTCAAACAGACATTTTTGCTCTTCA
>NW_006408520.1:32024289-32025902 GCF_000296735.1 Chrysochloris asiatica | reverse complement strand
AACTACCAGCTGTTCCGCAGGAGAAAGATGAGGCTTTCTGCTCCCGTAAAGATTTACAGCCTCGGAAACCCTGTACAGGGTCACTATGAGTCGGAACTAACTCCATGGCACATAGCCAACCAACCAACACTAATAATATTGTTGTTAAGTGTCTTGTAGTCAGTTCTGACCCATTAGAACCCAGTATAGGGTTTCTAAGGAACAGCTGGTGGGGCTGAGCCACCAGTTCTGAGGTTAGCAGCTGAGTATTGATCCTATAGCGCCACATTAGGACATGTAGCAAAAGTGAAAGGAATTAAAAGGATAAACAGAAAAATATAAAATAATAGTTGGAGATTTTTAAGACTCCGATCTCATCATTTTTAAGTATACTTAGAGAAAAAAAAATGTTGTTGTTAGGTGTCATTGATTTGGTTCGGACTCAGAGTGACCCTGTATAGGATTTCTGAGGCTGTAAATCTTCATAAGAGCAGAAAGTCTTATCTTTCCTCCCATGGTGTTGCTGGTGGATTTGAACGTCTGACTTTGTGGTTAATAGTACAGTGCTTACCCTACAGCTCCACAAGCACTTCCTTTTATGCTTTTATATTTTTGGTAAGATTTTTTAAAAATGTAAGTATTGACCAAGGCTTATCGCCTTAGTAACAAAATGAATTGTGCCCCTTCCTCTTGATTTTCCCTTTGAATCAGATCTAGATGTTGCTGAAACAATGTTGTCCCATAGGAAAATATATTTTGACTGATTATCTGATGTTGTTGTTGTTGGTGTTAAATGTTGTTGAGTTGGTTTTGACACACAGAAACTCTGCATAGCATTTCTAAGGAGCAGATGGTGTATTTGAACCATCAGTCTTGCAGTTAGCAGCAGTTCAGCACTTAGCCTACAGCATCACACCAGGACTCTGGTTATCTGGTCTAGATAGTACTATATGTGTTATGAGTTTTTACTTAATACCTGGCTTTTGAATTATGACAATTTAGAGCTGAGGATCTTAGAGAGCTTATAAATATCTTTATTTTTAAAATGAGGAAAATAAGATCCATAGAGACTAACCAATTTAGCCAAGGTGCTACAGTTATCACCACCAGTCATCTGTCAGTTTGTCATACTGGTGGCTTTCATGATATTGTTATAGTGGATGCTATGTCACAAGTATTTTAAATACCAGCAGGGTCCACAAAAACACACACAGAAAAATGACAACAATGAGTTCATACGTATTGATAATTACACTGAATGCAAGATGGATTAAACGAACCAATCAAGGGACATAAAGAGCAGAATGGATAGGAAAACAGGATCATTCAATATGCTGTCTACAAGAGACATATTAAAAAGATAGAGACAGCCTAAATGTCCATCAACAGAAAAATGGTTAAACAAGCTTTTGTACATACACACAATGTAATACTATAAAACAATGAAGAATAATGATGAATCTGTGAGACACCTCACAACATGGTTGGACCTGGAAGACATTATGCTGAGTGAAATCAGTCAATCACAAAAGGGCAAACATTGTATAAGACCAAGATTGTAAAAAGTTAATAAAAGGTTTTCTTGATAAAGAAATAATAATCTATGATGGTTACTGGAGGGAGGGAAGGGAAAA
>NW_006408520.1:32020149-32023702 GCF_000296735.1 Chrysochloris asiatica | reverse complement strand
TTTTACTTCTTTAGTTCTTCCATTTGCTTTAGCATCTCTATACTGAAAAGTAAGTTTCAGAGACTTCTTTGATACCCATTTTGGTCTTTTTTTTTTTTTTTTTTTTAACTTTTTATTGTGAATTAAGTGAAGGTTTACAGAGCATAGCATCAGTTTTCCATTCAATACTTTACTTTGCTCCATTACATGGTTGCAATCCCTCCATGTACCAACAGTTAACAACATTTACCTATATTCTCTTTAACTATTGCACTTCTCCCTGTGTCTCCTGCTACCTTCATCTTTCCTCTGCTAACCTCCCTCTTGTTGTATATTGTCTGCCCTGTCACCATGTTAACATGTGTCTATCCTCCAGCCCATGAATAATTTCCTCTTCACTTCCCCCAGTAACCATCATAGGTTGTTTCTTCTTTTACCAAGAAAACTTTTTAAAAAAGTTTTTATAACATTGGTCTCATACAATGTTTGTTCTTTTGTAATTGACTAATTTCACTGAACAATTGACTAATTTCACTCAACATAATGTCCTCCAGGTTCAACCAGGTTGTGAGGTGTTTCACAGATTCATCATTATTCTTCAATGTTTTGTGGTACTACATTGTGTGTATGTACCAAAATGGACTCATGGTGTGGTGTTGTAGGATCAGCACTGGACTATGAATGATAAGATGTGCAGTTCAAACCCACCAACTACTCAGAAACTCTATACAGGGTTTCTATGAATCAGAGTGGACTGGATGACACTTAACACCAATGACAATGGACAAAATATTGAATGATGCAGAAAGTACCAAAAGAAGATGGAAGGAATACACAGAGTTACTGTATCAAAAAGAAATTATCTGTTCAGCCATTTCAAGAGGTAACATGTAATCAAGAACCAATGGCACTGCAGGAAGGAGTCCAAGTTACACTGAAGACACTGATGAAAAACAAGGCTTCACAGGAATTGATGGGACACAAATTGAAATCTTTGAACTGGAAGCGATCATTTATCTATGCTGTGCGATTTGGAAGACAGCTATCTGGCTAACCAATTAGAAGATATCCTTATTTATACCCATTCCAAAGAAAGGTGACCCAAAGGAAAGTGAACACCACTGTATAATATTATTACTATCACGTACAAGTAAGATTGCTGACGATATTCAAAAGAGGCTGCAATGGTGCATCAACACAGAACTGCCAGAAATTCAAGCCGGCTTCAGAAGAGAATATGGAACCAGGAATATCATTGTTGATGTCATATGACTGAAAGCACAGTATATCTGAAAACATACTTGTGTTTTATTTACTACACAAAGGTTTTCAACTGTTAAGATCATGACAAACTATGGATAACATTGTTAAGAATGGGTATTCCAGAACACTAATTGTGCACATGAGGTACTTAGTAGAACAGAACATGAGGATGCTGAATGGTTTAAAATCAGGAAAGGAGTGCACCAGGATTCTATCCTTTAATTATACTTATTAAATTTGTATACTGAACAAATAATCTGAGAAGCTGGATTATATGAAAAAGCATGACATCAAGTTTGGAGGAAGATTTATTAACAATCTGCAATATGCTCATGATATAACCTTGCTTGCTGAAAGTGAAGAGTATTTAAAATACTTATTGATGAAGATCAAAGACTACAGTCTTCAGTACAGATTGCACCATGATATAAAGAAAATGAAAATCCTCACAAGTGGATCAATAAATAGCATCATGATAAATGGAGAAAAGGTTGACTCTGTCAAAGACTTAATTTTGCATGGATCCACTTTCAACACTCATGGAAGCAATAGTTGAGAAATCAAATTATATATTTACATTAGGTAAATCTGCTGCACAATACCGCTTTAAAATGTTAAAGAGCAAAGATGTTTGTTTGAGGACTAAGGTGTGCCTGACCTAAGCCACGGTATTTTTAATAGCCTTATGAAAGTTGGACAATGAATAAGGCGGACAGTTGAAGAATAGATCATTTGAATCATGTTGTTGGAGAAGAATTTTAAAAGTACCGTGGTGTCTGCTGTCTTAGCAATTAAGAACATCAAATTACATATTTATTCAGGCATTTGTGATAGGCTGAAAATGAAGGTGAATGTCGAAGGCATGTCAACATTGTACAAAATAAGTCATTTGATTTCAGTGGATTTCATTTTTCTAAAATTAAAGGACTGAACTTGATAAGCTTCAAATTTCTCTAGTCAATTTAGCATAGTAGCTTTCTGTGTAGTGTAGCCAAAAGGACAGACTTTATAGAAACATCATTAATATTGATATAATAAAAACTTAAATGATGAGTATTAATACTTGAAGAAAGTTCTCTAAGGATGACTTCATTTTACATGCTAGTTATTTTTTTCCTGGGCATAATCCTTTCTTTCTTCTATACTGTGTAGGTTTGACCACTGCCACATAAGATGCTATTGTGGGAAACAACAGGTAGGGGGCAGCAGATTCCAAAGAGGAGCAAGCAAATGTAGTGATTAGTGACAACTGCTATCACAGACCTCACTTGAATCCTATCTTTCTCTGACTCCTCAGTTGCAATTTAGTTATAATATTATCTAAGTTTGTAACTTTAAGTTGTTGAGCCTTGATGTGGCACTGTAGGATAAACACTGGACTGTTAGCCTCAAGGTCAGCAGTTCAAGCCCACCAGTTGTTCTCAGAAACCCTATAAAGGGTCTCTATGAGTTGAGCTGAAATGACCTTATAGTTGCTAAGTGCTGTTGAGTCCGTTCAGATTCATAGGGACCCTGTATAAGATTTCTGAGACTATAAATCTTACAGGAGCAGAATGCCTCAGCTGTCTTCCATGTAGTAGCTAGTAGGATCAAACTGCTGATCTTGTGGTTCACAGTCCAGTGCTTATCCTACAGAGTCACCATGCTTTCAACTTTAAGTAATATACACACGTGTGTGTGTATGTGTGTGTGTGTGTGTGATTATGTATGTTGTTGGTAAGTGCTGTTGAGTTGGTTCTGATTCATAGTGACCCTGTACAGGGTTTCTGAGGAATAGCTGGTGGGTTTGAATTGCTGACCTTTTGGTTTGCAGTTCAGTGCTGATCCTACAATGCCACACCAGGAGTCCATATATAGTTGTAGTTAAGTGCCATCAAGTGGGTTCCAACTCTTAGTGACACTGTATAGGGTTTCCCAGGCTGTAAATCTTTGCTGGAAAGCCTCATCTTTCTCCCACAGATGGCTGATGGGCTTGAACCACCAACTTTGTGCTTCACAGTCTGGTGCTTATCCTACAGAGCCACCACACACACACACACACACACACACACACAATGTACATAGTTCTGGTGTGGCACTATAGGATAAAGCACCGGACTATGAACCACAGATTGGTGGTTCAAACACATCAGCTGCTCCTGGGAAACCCTCTACAGGATTCCTATGAGTCAGAACTGACTCAACAGTACTTAACAACAATATACATATTGTTGTTAACAATGTACATATATACATATTGTTGTTAATACTTAACAACAATATACATATTGTTAACAATATACATACAATATACATAATAATATACATATTG
>NW_006408520.1:32018848-32019839 GCF_000296735.1 Chrysochloris asiatica | reverse complement strand
ACATAACAACAACAAATATATATATATATATATGAGTTTCAAAAAGTTTGTGGAAAAGTTCCATTATCTTTTCATTTTAATTCCATTTTCCATGAACTTTCTAAATCACACTCATGTTAAACGTATATATACCCCTCTGCCATTAAGTTGATTCTGACAGAACGAATATAGGACAGAACAGAATTGCCCCATCGGGCTTCCAAGGTTGTAAATCTTTATGGAAAAAGTCTACCTGATCTTTCTTCTGTGGAGCAACTGATGGGTTCACCCAACCGAGTTTTTGGTTAGGGCTCATTTCATAGCTAGACTGATAAAGATAGATAGATAAAGATAGATAGATAGATAGATAGAGATTTTGTTGTTAAGTGCTTGGGAGTTGGTTCTGACTCATAGCAACCTTGTATAGGGTTTAGGAGAAGTGGCTGGTGGGGTTGAACCACTGACCTTGATGTTAGCAGTTCAGATATAGATGTTGTTGTTGTTATGTGCTGTGGAGTCAGTTCTGACTCATAGCGACCCTGTACAGGGTTCCCGAAGCAGTAAATCTTTATGGGAGTAGAAAGCCTCATTTTTTTCCTGCGGAACAGCTGGTAGTTTTGAACTGCTGACCATGAGATTAGCAGCCCGATTCACAAACACTATGCTACCAGAGATAGATATATACAAACTAAAACCAAACCCACTACAATGAAGTACATTCCAAATCTTAATGATCCTTTATAGGGTTTCTGACACTGTAAATCTTAGTGAGAGCAGACTGCCTCATCTTTCTCCCATAAACTAGTGGGTCTGAACTGCCAATCTTGTGGTTAGCAGCCCAATACCTAACCCACCAAACCACCATATATATAAAAAATCAAACCCACTGCCATCAAGTCAGTTCACACTCACAGTAACCGTTTGGAGTAGAACTGCTCATTGGGTTTTTGAGACTGTAGAATGTTATGGGCAGAGACAGTCTCATCTTTTTCCCATGGAGCAGCTGGTTAGT
>NW_006408520.1:32004462-32017998 GCF_000296735.1 Chrysochloris asiatica | reverse complement strand
CGTCAGACTGCAAAGTCATTTGAACTGCAAGGTTAGTTGTTCAAGCTCACCAGCTGCTCCTTGGAAACCCTATACAGGGTCACTATGGGTCAGAATCAACTCGACGGCACTTATCAACAACAACAATTCTAACATCAGAGCAGGCAGCGCCATGGGAAAGCAAGTGGCACATGTAGCTCCACATTCCAAAGACCAAAAAGAAAAAAAAAATTCAAGTTAAAAAGAAACTAGGAAAAGCCTCAAAGATGTTTCTTGTTGTGTTTGTTTTATTAATGTACCATTATTTTATATTTATGGACTCTTGGTATGACACTATAGGATTAACACTGGACTATGAACCACAAGGGTGGCAGTTTAAGCCCACTAGTTGCTCCGTGGAAACCCTATACAGGGTCGCTATGAGTCAGAATCGACTCGACGGCACTTAACAGCAACAACATTTAACATTTATATGATATCACATCATTTTATTTTGAATGGGTTTTACAGAAAAACTAAGTTATTCTAACCAGGGAGAAATAATAATAGCAATTACCCTCTCCATGTATGGAGATATAACCATGGCCCAGAATAGGTAAGCAATTTTCCAAATGAAACATTGATAAGATGATTGAAGGAGGAAAAGCTCTTGTGCTCTCTTAGTCTAACATATTGAATGCCAAATGATAGTTGTATCAAAGGATAAAAGAAGGAAAAATTGTTCAACTTGATTATTTTTCATTACTTACTGGTTTCCCGTGAGCTCCTCTGTCTCCAGGAGTTCCAGTTTTACCCTATACAAAAAGAAAATATTTAAGTCAAGTAGCCCTCTCCTAAAATATGAAGCATACAAGATAAATAGGGCAGCTTTTAAATGCCCATACTTAATGTAAAATGGTTTATTACTTACAATAAGACCATGTGGCCCTCTTTTTCCTTGATCTCCTTTTTCACCCTATTAGAGTATCAATATCAGGAGAGTAAGCAAAAATGTGAATTAGGGTCTTTCACATGATAACATACACTCGCGTATGAAACAACAAGGCATCCAGCATATGGTTCGACATGGAAAAGAAAAACTTTTTTGTATGTGTAATACAAAAAATTTCATAGGTTTCATACCTAGACTAAGAAAATTTAGAATCAAACTTTTGTAAAGAAACACATTTTTTTTTTAACCAGGTAGCACATATAGACTCAATGAAAATTAATTGCATATGAAATGACAAAACCAATGATTACCTTGGCACCTTGCATCCCTTGTTCTCCTGAGAGACCATCTGGTCCTCTTGGTCCCTAGAGGATGTAAAAATATCTTAATTCAAAATGTTCTTTGTACTGTTATGTATCCTGACAAGTGAAGACATGGTGCCCTTCTTTGCTTGACAAATTCCTTCTGCTTGTTTCTTGCTCTGACCACAGAAAAGATTACACTTGAATATATGGCTGAACGTATTTGCATGAGAGAATCAAACCAGTGTTTTCAAGATTTAATGTTAAAGAGCAAATCAGATGACCACAAAAACTGAGATAATTTAGTTGTGGAGGTGGCTGAAAAAAATTGTTATTCAGGTATTTGTTCACCTTGTAATGTGGCACAGAAAAACCCACTGCCATTGAGTTGATTCTGACTCATAGTGAAGTCCTATAGGACAGAGTAACAGAGTGGAGCTGCCACTTTGAGTTTCTGAGACTACAAATCTTTAAGAGAATAGACAGCCTCATCTTTCTCCCAAGGAACAGCAGATGGGTTTGAACTGCTGACCTGTGGTTAGCAGCCCAACAGAGAATTAAAGCTCAGTGCTTTTGGGGTAAGGAGTGGAGTGTTCTTTGGGCATTTGTTGTTATTTTTAAGTGCTGTTGAGTTGGTTCTAACCTATACCAACCCTGTATAGGGTTTCAAGACTCGTGAGCTTGAACCATCAACTTGTGGTTCAAACCAATTGTGCAGTCCAGTGCATTAATTCACAGTGCCACAGCAGGACTCTTTAGCATCCCCAAAAGAGCTTTGTAACATTAGGCAGAGGCTAGGTCAAGGGTCAGAGAGGCCTGCCTGCAGGCACAGCTGAAGAGAGGCTATCCTGACTGAAAGATCTTATGCCCTGAGCATTTTTGGATTCTGCATTGTAACCTGCTAATTTTCCTAATAAACCCCTTACCTATGAGTATGTTAAGTTCTGCATGGTCATTGCAATGAATTATTGAGCTGAGCAGAGAAGTAGAGAGTGCATTGGGAGGGATGGTTGGTGCCATCCTGTTTTCTTGGCAATGCACTGTAGGATCAGCACTGGACTGCGAACCACAAGGTTGGTAGTTCAAACCCACCAGCAGCTCCTCAGAAACCCTATATAGGGTCACTATGAGTTAGAATGGACTCAATGGCATTTAATAGCAACAGCAGCATTTTATATAGGGTGTACTCAGGGGTCAGATTTTGTACGGCATTGCAGGGTCATAAAAATTTCAGAGTTTATTTTAGGTGGTGTGAAGCCACCTAGAGGTTAAGTGAGAGGATGGGAGGTCATGAGTAAGAAAATTATTTGGTCAGATGTACATTTTAAAAGAACACTAGTTTCTGTGCCAAATGGTGAGTAATGCACAGGTAGAATCAAGACCAGTTGGGAAAAATAATTTGGATTAGAATTCAGTGGTTTGGATAGGGTAAAAGTGGTGAAGAGCACAAAGATAAATTTGGAGTATTCTGATATGAGGTTTGGGAGAAAGATAAGAATAACTGATGGGTCTTGGGCATTTAAGGAGCTCTGGTAGCATAGTAACACGGGCTGCGAATCTCAAGGTCAGCAGTTCAAAACTACCAGCTGCTCCACGGGAGAAAGATGAGGCTTTCTGCCCCTGTAAAGATTTATAGCCTCGGAAACCCTGTACAAAGTTGCTATGGGTCGGAACCGACTCCACGGCACATAACCACCACAACCATCATTGGTAATGTGTAGGATAAGCACTCGACCATATGGTCAGTTTGAATCATAAGGTCTTTGGTTCAAACTCATCAGCTGCTCCTTGGAAACCGTACACAGGGTTGCTATGAGTCTGAAGAAAACCAATTACACTTAAAAACAACAACATCATTTAAAAACTGGTGTTCCATAGAATATACTTGTGGAAACCTTGTACTAGAACACAGAATGTCAATGAAGGTTTTGAATCAGAATATGACATATTTATATCTAAGATGAGGGAAAAGTAGTCCAGGAATAATATGAAGAATGGATCAGACTGTTAAAGGATAGGCTAATAGAGTAATCTATGTGAGGAAAGTGAGTGTGGCAGCGAAAATGGAAAAGCTGGAACTGAATAATCTGAGGACATTGCATAGGTAGACTTAATCTTACTGAACAATTGATTAGTTAAGATGAAAGAGAAGAACAATGATGAAAAGATGACTTTGAAGTTTTAAGTATGAAGGTTCTTCAGGACCTTTAATAATAACCCTCATCTTAAACATTCAGCAGCCTATTTTGATTTTCTTTTAATTCCTCTTTCTGCCCTGCAAGAAACACTTTCCTTACAGTTTTCAAAGTAAGAAAAGAAGCCTAGAAAGTTAAAAAAAAAAACAAAAAAAAACACACACACACAAAAAAATAGTCATCATCCTAAAATATTACAGAGAACAAGTAACATCTAGACTGAAAGAAAACTTGTCTATGGGTAACTGGTTGTTGTTAAGTGCCGTCGTGCTGACGAGTAGGTTCGGAATCCTAGTGAGTCTATATAGGTTTTCCAAGGAGTGACCAGTGGGTTTGAACCGCTGATCTTGCGGTCAGTAGTCCAGTACTTAAACTACACTGCCACACTAGGATTTCTACCAGAACTTGTTGCTGTTAAGAGTCGATTCCAACCCATAATGACCCTGCATAGGGTTTCCGAGGCTATAAATCTTTATGGGAGCAGAAAGCCTCATCTTTCTCCCGTGGTACCACTGGTAGTTTCGAACTGCTGACCTTGTGATTAGCAGCCCGATTCGTAAGTTGTTGTTGTTGTTAAGTGCCGTCGAGTCCGTTCCGACCCATAGTGACCCTATATAGGGTTTCCGGGGAGCAGCTGGTGAGCTTGAACCACTGACCTTGCAGTTCAATCGGCTTTGCAGTCTGGCGCATTAACCCACAGCACCACACTCATAAGTAGATGCTTGTAAAACCCTTTGCGGCCTGAAAGGTAGTAAATCTTTGAGATTTTGTTACTGAGTAACTGGTAGAATGGTAGAAATTTTAGTATGATAAAAAAGGAATGTAAGTTTATATAGGGAAGAAGGCGAGGATTGACAGGTTATAATGAATTTAACTCTAGATGATCAGACACATTGAGGCAGGAATTTTTCAAGGCTAGTGTTAAGAAGTCACCGTAAACTTAAATGGTAGCAGCCATAAGTATAAAGCATCAACAGGCCCCTCAGGCTTAAAAAAGGTTTTTTGGTCATAAGCTTGCAAATATGCTTCATTTCTTGGACAAAACCCAGGCTAAGTAGTTGCCACAGGAGGAAAGACTCAAAATGAACAGTTCCTGTCATGGCACATAAATCATGTCCTGCCATGGCTGAAGTAGTCCAAACCTCAAAAACCAGTTCAGGTCCCTGAAACTGAGGCCTTCAAGTGTTGATTGCCCGAATCACATGATGTCTAAATACTCAAAGAAACTGAGCTATGTTTTAAGTTTGTAATATTTTAAGTTTGTAAAATATTGAGAAAGTAATAAATTAATCCTGTGAGTAAGTGAATTCAGCTTGGAAAAGAGGATCTGGCATTTACAAGAGGTTTACAAAATGATTGTTAAAAACTTTGCTTTATCTGCATTTGTAAATTTCACTTGATGCTTGTTGACTGAGTAATTGTATGGGTTAAAAAGGAGCAGCAATAGTTTATATGCCTGTTTTGATTCCTGAGACAAAGCAAGCTTTAAAGTAAGTTCTAAAAAAGCTAGAAAAGTAGCATTATAATTGGCAGTTAATTAGGCAAGATTGCCGGTTCAAGCTCACCAACCGTTCCTCAGAAACCCTATACAGGGTTGCTATGGATTGAGCCGATTCAACAACACTAAACAACAATTAGGTGTAAGGGTTTTTTTTTGTTTTGTTTTGTTTTTAAACATTTGCTTCAAATTATCTCATTTCTTATTCAACTCTCTGAGAACAAATGCTGGTTAAATAGGAAATCTTTTTTCTTTCATCCCATTTTCAATTAAAACTAGCTACAATGAGTGGCTATTAGTAGCTTCTCAGAGCTGGAATAAAAATTGATAGCTCAGTTACATAAAATAAGCAAGTTTAGTAAACCTTAGCAGTAATCTTAGAGTTAACCAAATTCCCAAATAATCCTAAATGCATTTAAAAAATTTATTCCCAAACGCAGTAGTTAATATGATGTTGTTGTTAAGTGCCATTGATCGGTTCCGACCCACAGCGACCCTGTATATAGGGTTTCTGAGAAGCACATGGAGAACTTGCACTGCCAATGTTGCAGTTCAAATGACTTTGCAGTCCAGTGCATTAACCCACAGTGCCACACGAGGACTGCAGATAATATGATACAGAACCACTGGTTGGTTGGTTATGTGCCGTAGAGTCGGTCCCAACTCATAGCAACCCTGTACAGGGTTTCTGAGGTTGTAAATCTTTATGGGAGCAGAAAGCCTCATCTTTCTCCCATGGAACAGATGGTAGTTTCCAACAGCTGACCTTGAGGTTTGCAGCCCGATTCATCTATGCTACCAGAGCTCCTTTCATATAAATGCTAAGATTATTTTAAAAAATTAAGACGCTCTAGTGATGCTGCGGGTTAGACTTTGAAATTTTAAGTATGAAGTGGCATAGTTGGTGGTTCAAATCCAACAGCTGCTCAGTAAGGAAAAGATGAGGCTGTGTGCTTATGTAAAGATTTACAGTCTTGGAATCCATGTATAGACAGGGTAGCTACAGTTGGAGTAGACTCAATTGAAATGGGTATGAGTCAGAATCAGTTAGATGGCAGTTGGTTTGGGTTTTTGGGAGAACATTAATATAAATAGTACACTAGTTTTTTTGTTTTAATTTGTAGGAAGTCCTTTGTTAGAGCTCCAAGTCCATCTCTATGACTTTTGTGATCAATATTAATAGAGCATAAAACCAACTGCCATCCAGTCAGCTCCAACTCATAGCAACTCTATATAGGGTTTCTGAGACTGTAAACTTTATGAGAGCAGGCAGTCTTCTTTCTCTCAAGGAGCAGCTGGTGAGTTTGAACTGCTGACCTCTTAGTTAGCAACTCAATGCCTAGATCATGGTGTCACCAAGGATCCTTAAAAATAGGGTAATTAAGTTTGACCACAGCTTTACAGTATGGAGTGCCTCTCAGTGTAAAGAAAATAAAAATCTTCATCACTGGACCAATAAATAACATTATGATAAATGAAGAAAATATTGAAATTGCCAAAGAAATCATTTTGCTTGGCTCCACAATCAACACTCATGGAAGCAGCAGTCAAGAGATCAAATGACGTATTGCATTAGACAAATCTACTGCACAAGACCTCTAAAGTGTTGAAGAGCAAAGATGCCCATTTAAGGACTAAGGTGTGCCTGACCTAAGCCATGGTATTTTCAGTAAAATGCCATGAAATATGTGAAATTGAACAATGAATAAGGAAGACCACAGAAAAAGTGATGCATTTGAATTATGGTATTAAAGAAGATTATTAAAAGTACCATGGACTGCCAGAAGAACAAACTTACCTGCGTTGGAAAAAGTACAGCCAGAGTGCTCCTGGGAAGCAAGGAAGGTAAGAGTATGGTCTCTCGTACTTCGGGCATATTATGAGGAGGGACCAGTCCCTGGAGAAGGACATCATGCTTGGTAAAGTGGATGGTCAGCGAAAAAAGAGGAAACATCAATGGGCTCAAGCACAACAATACTTGTGAGGATGGCGCAGGACTGGGCAGTGTTTTGTTCTATTGTGCACAAGGTCACTATGAGTTAGAGCCAACTCAATGGCACCCAACAACAACATCTTTGAATGAGCAGAACAGCCCTTAATCAGTGAACAAATGTCTTTTGAATTTGGACTCAGCATATTTGCATTTCCTTTTAATCATTGCTCTCTGTTTAAATATACCCTTTGCTTGACCTCTCGATTAATTTTAAATCCTCATATACCCAGCATTTTTTTGTGGTTCCTTCTTCACATGAAAGGAAAAAAAAATGTTCCATTACACAAAAATAAATTATTAGTGGTTCTGATAAAAACATTCTTAGAACTTCTTGTTAAAAAGCTTTCATTCAGGAAAGAAAATCACAGAGGAAACTCTGTCCTATCACTTGGAATGTTCCAGACATTACTAACATTGAATATAAATGCACATACTGCTGGTTACTTTCCAAATGTGATACATATTTCCTTTAAGGGACCCAAATTTAGGATGGATATGGCCATATGTAAAGGAGCTCTGGTAGCATAGTGGTTATAAATCGGGCTGCGAACCACAGGTCAGTGGTTCGAAATTACCAGCTATTCTGCAGGAGAAAAATGAGGCTTTCTGCTCCCGTAAAGTTTTACAGCCTCAGAAACCCTTTACGGGGTCGCTATGAGTCGGATCCGACTCCACGGCTTATAACAACAACAAATGGAGTCCTGGTGTGGTGCTGTAGGATAAGCAGTGGACTGCTAACCACAAGGTACTAATCACTCTTCAGAAACTTTGAACAGGGTTGATATGAGTCAGAATCAACTTGATGGCACTTAACAACAACATTTATTTTATAAGGATCCCAGGTGGCACTGTTGGATAGGCATGAGACTGCTAACCATAGGTCAGTAGTTCAAACTTACTAGCTACTCCATGGGTGAAAGATGAGGCTTTCTGCTCTTGTAACTATTTGTAGCTTCAGAAAGTCTATACTGACACACTATGAGTTGGAATCAATTCCATGACAGTGGGTTTGGACTTTTTTATTTTTGTATCCATTTTACAGCTGAGCCCTGGTGATGCAGTGGGTTAAGTGTTGGACTGCTTATTAAAAGGCTGGTAGTTCTAACTTACTGGTGGTGGTGTGCCATGGAGTCAGTTCTGACTCATAGTGACTCTATATAGGGTTTCCAAGGCTGTAAATCTTTATGGGAGCAGAAAGCCTCATCTTTCTCCGATGGAGCAACTGGTGGATTTGAACTACTGATGAGATGGTCTGCTTTAGTAAAGATTTACAGCCTGGGAAAGCATATGGAGCAGTTCTATGTCCTGTAGGGTTGCTATGAGTCAGATTCCACTCAACGACAATGAGAGGTAGGATGCATTTTATAAGCCCTGGTGGTACAGTGATTAAGCACTTAGCTGCTAATCAAAATGTTAGTAGGTCAAACCCTCCAGCCACTCCATGAGAGAAAGATGTGGCAGTTGGCTTCCATGAAGATTTAGAGCTTTGGTAACCATATAGTGTAGTTCCGCTCTCCTCTATAGTGTTGCTCTAAGTTGGAATCTACTGTATGGCAGGGGGTTTGGTTAGTTTGGCTTTATTAATTTTATGTTACAGAGAAAATCTTAAAGCATTAGAAGTTTCTAATATAGTCATTTCAATCTTATTTTCTTTCTATTTAAATCTTGAACATCACGGTCAGAAAAAAAAAATTACTTGGATAATTTTCTCTGTATTGCCCTTTTTCTGTCCAGGTGGCTGCATATAGCACTTTGTAGTGGAGAGACATCAAAGAATCAATTATCTATGCCCCCCAAATTAATTCTGGTCCTAAGGGGCAACAGGTGAGATTATGCTGATTCTTAGTGAACAAAGAGGTCCATTGGTTCTCTTGCTAGTACAGCAGGCAAGAATCTGCCAGTCCTATGCGGTTGTTGTTGTTGTGAAGTGCCGTAGAGTCGGTTCCGACCCATAGTGATCCTGTATAGGGTTTCTAAGGAGTAGCTGGTGGGTTTGAACTGACATAATTTCACATTAACAAGCTTTAGTATATTAAATTGTTTCATTACACGTAAATAACTATTATCAGACACACTTGGGAAGTGGAAACAAAGCTTAAAGTATGTAGAATAAATAAAAATACTTAAAGATATGCCTCATCTCCTATCTCAGAATCTGACTACAAGGATAACATAGTCAGTCAATCCAAATGTTATATTTTTCATCTACACAGAAAGCAGAGCTATGCCACTATCATAAAGCAGGTTAGAAAAAGTCTTGATACTAAGTTGTCAAAGGAGTTTCCTGGGTGGCAGGTGTTTTTTCTATCCTCTGGAAAATTGCCAATTTTGCACAATACTTCTTCAAAAGCTACTGGACTGTAAGTCATTATACTGAAATCATGTGGTTTAGAACTATGGGATAGTAACCTTAATATCCATGCACTAGCTCACCAGCTGCTCCTCAGAAATCATACACAGGGTCGCAACCGACTTGATGGCATTTCACAACAACAACAGTAGAGTGTATGAGCCCTAGCGTGGCACTGTAGGATAAGCACAGGATTGGTAGCCACAAGGTCAGCAGTTTAAACCCACCACCAGCTCCTGGAAACCCTATAGGGTCATGAGTCAGAACTGACTCAACAGCACTTAGCAACAACAACAAAACAACAGTAGAGTATTTGGAAGATTGGAGGAAATCAAGACATGTTGGTTGTAAGGATGACAGAGAGATGGGTGGAAGGGAAGCAGTGGGGCAGGCAGAGTCTTCTGAGAGTGGTCCTACCATTAATGATGCTCATAGAGTCATTTGGAAATAGTATAAATCACAAGTAGAACAATAGGAGCACATAAGCATTTATTCCATAATGATAGTTCTCTTAAAGGGATAAAGACAGTATAGCTAATGTGTCCACTCCAGCGTACTGTGACACGTTTGTGTGCTAAAAAGGGGTTGCAGGTATGTTGGAAATATCAAATTCCTCACCTTTTGGAATGGTAGGACAAGACTGGGGCACAGGAAGCCCTAGCCAGGTGTCTTCTCCATTTATCTCATTGGACTAGACAAACATTCTCATTTTGTGAATGAAGAACATTGGGAAGGACTGGCCTAAGGTGTTGGTATCACAGCTGCAGTGGAGAATGGTTTGGAGGGAAAAAATGAGCAAAAGTGGAAGATACAAGATGTTTACCGCAGTAACCTAATATCTAATACTATTTGTTGTTGTTAAGTACCGTGGAGCCGGTTCCGACTCATGTGACCCTGCACAGGGTTTCTGAGGCTGCAAATCTTTACAGGAGCAGAAAGCCTCATCTTTCTCCTGTGGAACTGCTGGTAGTTTTGAACTGCTGACCTTGAGATTAGCAGCCCGATTTGTAACCACTACGCCACCAGAGAATGTAGTATTAGATATTAGTGTATCTAATATTATATTATCTCTCAAATATCCTGGTTTTAGTTATTTTTTATATTATAAATGTTCATTGATTGCCAGAAATATTTCCTAGTAAAGAAAGTCCTTTAATCTTATCTGGAAATTCAGGATTCCTTATTTGGAAACTATTGGTGAAACAAAAGAATTATGAGCCATTTTGGGAAAAAAGTAAAATGCATTTGGAGAATGAGAGGAGAGGTAAAACAGACTCTTAGGGAGCAGGGATTGGAAGACATAGTGGCATTTCAGGAAGGAGAAATCTACAGGGACCATGGGGAAGTTAGAAAACTGCAGAACAAATGAATATTCCATATGGTTTAAAAGACAGTACAAGTTGTTAAAGAGATTTTGCTTGGGGGAATGACTTCTGCCTGGACAATCAATAAGATCTCAATTATTTACTTAACAAAAAGCACAAGTAAGTATTTCTTCTATCTTCTCTCCCATCACAAAAATTTCCCACTCTGACTAATCCAGAGTTGAATAAACACATTTGACCGGAGCAAGTATTGAATGCTGGCAGGGTACAGATGACTAAATGACAGCTTGGATCCAGATCTTTTACCATTATTTTTTATTTTATTATCTTTTATTTTATAAAACCTCATAGAGTCCCTGTCCGTGGTTTCTGAGAAGCAGCTGGTGGGTTTCATCTCATGTGAGTTAAAATTATGGAGCCCCTCAAGATTGTTTATAGAATGTAAACCCATAATCTTATAAGGAAAATAGTTTTTCAGAAAAGAAATAATGAAGACAAATTTGCTCTTTTACTTCAGCCTTCACTTAAAACACAAGAAATAAACTCACTAATCCAAACTGGGCATCCAGAACACTCCTTTCCCATTTGCCAACTGGAACATTTTTGTTTATTTGTTTGTTAAACCATTGTTAGGTATGCATTTAAAATGCTCAAAACATTTATCTCACTAGTTCTAAAATTTACCTCAAGAGAAGGTCAAGGTAGAAAAGAGAATTTTTAAAACTCATATATTCAAATGAATAAGGAAAAACACCTCTTAAGATTCCACATGGTGCAGAGTAAGCACAGGCTTTAGGGTAAATTATGCTAAGGCTCTGCCATTTCACTGTGCATTTTTAGGCCATATACTTAAACTTTCTGAGCAATGGTTTCCTAAATTATAATATCTAAGATAATATCTCTCCTACTTAGTGTGGTCTTGAGTATTAGGTGAGATCATATAAGTAAAAATCTGGCATATGAAAGATACAAAATTAATGATGTTTATTTTTTTTAAAAAAAAGATTTATTGGTTAAGAGACAAAAAGAGGGAAATTTTTCATTCAATTGTTTTTGTTGTTGTTGGGGGCTGTTCAGTCAGGTCTGACCCACAGCGACACAGAATAGGGTTTCAAGAGTGACTGGTGAGCTTGAACCACTGACCTTGTGATTCACACTGAACTTTCAGTCTCTAGCACATTAACCCACAGTGCCGCACCAAGACTCTATTTCATTCGATTATATATTCATAATTATTAGCTAATGATCAAAACACATCTAATTTATGATTAATAAAAATTTCCTCCATAACTCATCTGTCAGTTTGCTATACTGTGGTGATTTACATGTTACTGTGATGCTAAAAGATATTTCATATACTAGCAAGTTCACTCGTAGTGGGCAGGTTTTAGCTGAACTTCTAGACTAAAAGAGATGAGGAAAAAAATTCTGGCAATCTACCTCTAAAAAATGTCAGTGGAAATCTGATGAATGTAAATGAAGAACTGTCTGACATAGTGCCAGAAGATAAGCCCCTTAACTTGGAAGACACTCAAGATATGACTAAGGAAGAGCTGCCTCCTCAAACTAGAATCAAACTTAATAAGACAGATGGAGTGAAACTTTTGGCACTTTCATCTGCTGATGTTGCACAACTCAAATGAGGAGAAACAGCTGCAAATATTTACGAATACTTGGAATATGGAATGTACAAAGTCTGGAACTAGGAAAATTTGGTCATCAAAAATGAAATGTAATGCATGACAATGGGTATTCTAAATATGAGTGAGCTACAATGGACTGGCATTTGAGTCAATCGTGTGTCTGCTATATCAGGAATGACAAATTGAAGAGAAATAGTGTCACATTCACTGACAAAAAAAACCAAAAACAACAACCACACTTCAAGATCTATCCTGAAGTACAGTGATAGGATAATATCCATATGCCTACAAGACACACCAGAGTTCTGGTGTGGGGCTGGACTGCTAACTGTAAGGTTGGTGCTTCAAACCCACCAGGTGCTTCTTGGAAACCGCAGACAGGGACTCTATGAGTTTTTATAAAATAAAACTGACTCAATGGCACACAACAGCACCAACAACGAAAAGGAAGACCAGTTAATATGACTATTATTCAAATTCATGCACCAACTACTAAAACCAAGTATGAAGAAATTGAAGTTTCCCCAAACTTTTGCAATCTGAAATTGATCAAATACACAATCAAGATGTATTGATAATTGTTGGTGAATAGCATGTGAAAGTTGGAAATAAAGAAGGAACGATTGGTAGTCGTAAAGCATAAACTTGGTGATAGAAATGATGCTGGAAATCACATGACAGAATTTTGCAAGAACAACAACTTATTCATTGGATATGCCTTTTTTCAACAACATAAATAATGACTGTACATGTGGGCCTAGATTTGGAACTAGAAAACCAAAAGGGAAGAACACAGTCAGCATTTCTCAAGCTGGGGGAACAGAAGAAAAAATTCAAGCCTCGACTTTCATTATTGAAAGATTCTCTAGGCAAATTATTGAATGATGCAGAATGCATCAAGAGAAGATGGAAGAAATACACAGAATCATTATATCAAAAGGAAATGGTTAATGTTCAACCATTTCAAGAAGTACCATATGAACAAGAGCCAATGATACTCAGGGAGGAAGTCCAAAATGCACTGAAAGAATTGACAAAGAACAAGGTACCAGGAATTGATGGAATAAAAATTGAAATCTCTCAAGCAAGTGAGGCAGCACAAGAGGCACTCACTCATCTCTGCCAAGAAATTTGGAAGACAACTAACGGCCGACTGATTGGAAGAGATCCATATTTGTGCCCATTCCAAAGAGAGGTGACCCAACAGAATGCGGGAATCATCAGACAATCTCTTTGATATCTCAAGCGAGTAAAGTTTTGCTAAAGGTAATACAGAAATGGCTACAATCATACATTGACAAAGAACTTCCAGAGGTTCAA
>NW_006408520.1:32000856-32003737 GCF_000296735.1 Chrysochloris asiatica | reverse complement strand
GAATAAGGAAGATCATAGAAGAATTGATGCCTTTGAGTTGTGGTGTTGGCGGAGAATACTTAAAAGTGCCATGGACAGCCAAAGGAACCAATAGATCTGTTTGGAAGAAGTACAGCCAGAGTGCTCTTTGGAGGCCAGGATGGCTAAGCTTCGTCTCTCATACTTTGGACATATTGTCAGGAGGGAATAATCGCTGGAGAAGGATGTCATTCTGGGTAAGATGGAGGGTCAGAGAAACAGAGGAAGACCCCCAATGAGGTGGATCAGCCAGGTGGCATCATTGAGGGCGTCAAGTGTAGCAGCAGCAGTGAAGTTGGCCCAGGATCAGAAATTGTTTAGTTCTGCTGTGCATGGGGTCGCTATGAGTTGGTTCCAACTCGATGGCACCTGACAACAACAACAACAACAATGTGGACTTAGCCAGATCGAACACACAGGAATCAAATTGACTGCCTCTGTGGAAAGAGAAGATAGAGAAGTTTAATATCATCATTCAGAACATTAGCCAATTACAATCTTTACAATCTTGAGTATATCCCACCTGAAGTTAGAGACCATCTCAGGAATAGATTTGATGCACTTAACACAAATGACTTTAGACCAGACGAGTTGTGGGATGATATCATGAACATCATACATGAAGAAAACAAAAGGTCATTTAAAAGACAAAAAAGAAAAACCAAAATGGATGTCAAAAGAGACTCTGAAATTCACTCTTGAACATAGATATATGCTAAAGTAAATGAAATAAATTAAGTATTAGAGCTGAACAAAAGATTTCAAAGGGTGGTTTGAGTAAACAAAGAATTATAACAAAATGTGCAAAGACCTAGAATAGTAAAACCAAAAGGAAAGAACACATTCATGGCTTCTTAAACCGAAAGAACTGGAGAAAAATTTCAAGGCTCAAGTTGCAGTGGTGAAGGATTCTATGGGTAAAATATCAAACATTATTGGAAGCATCAGAGAAGTAACTGTATCAAAAATAACTGATTAACATTCAACCATTTCAGCAGGTAGCATATGATCCAGAACCGATGGTACTGAAGGAGGAAGTCCAAATAGTACTTAAGGCACTGGTAAAAATAAGACTTCAGGAATTAAACTGAGATATTTCAACAAATGGATGCAGTGCTAAAATACTCACTTGTCTATGCCAAGACATTTTAAACACCAGTCAACCTAATAGGAATACACTATATATATACCTATTCCAAATAAAGGTAATGCAAATAAATGTGGAAATTATCAAACAATATAATTAATATAAAAAAGTAACATTTTGATGAAGATAATTAAAACCTGGTTGCAACAGTAGAATGACAGGGAGTTGATAAAAATTTAAGTAAGATTCAGAAGAGGTCTATGAATAAGGGATAGTATTGTTGATGACAAATGGATCTTGGCTGAAAGCTGAATATACCAAAAAGATTTTCACCTCTGTTTTATTGATTATACAAGGGCATTTGATTGTGTGGATCATAAAGAATTATGAATAACATTGTGAAGATTTATTATATGGTAGATTTGTATACTTTAAAAATAAATATTATCAAATCTAGGGTTCCTAGATTTCCATTTTGTTCACTTTATCAGCAGATTATAAATGGCTAATATTTATATTTTTTGGAAAACTGTAATTAATAAGGCTAACGAGGCACATTCTCTGTTTCTAAGATAGACACAGTAGATACTTGTTGTTAGGTGCCATTGTATGAATTACAAATCATAGCAACCCCAAACAACAAAATGAAACACTTCTCAGTACTGAGCCATTCTCACAATTGTTATACTTGAACCCATTGCTGTCACCACTGTGTCATTTCATCTCATTGGGGGTCTTCCTCTTTTTTGCTTACCCTCCAATTTACCAAGCATAATGTCCTTCTCCATGTATTGGTACTTCCTGACAATATGCCTTAAGTCTGATGAAGTCTCGACATCCTTGCCTCCAGTGAGTATTCTGGTTGTACCACTTTCAACACTGACCTGTTCTTCTGGCAGTCCAGGTTGTTAGTGGAGTCCTTTTCCATACTCTTTTTCATATAATCCAGCTTTTCAGAATATTTGCTCAGCATACCGAATAAGTATGGTGAAGGAATACAGTCCTGGCACACCCCTTTCCTGATTCTAACCCATTCAGTATCCCCTTGTCTTGGTCTACCGACTGCCTCTTGGTTTATGTATAGGTTCCTCATAAGCACATCAAGTGTTCTGGAATACCCATTTTTGGCAATGTTACCCATAGTTTGTCATAATCCTCACAGTCAAATGTCTTTGCATAGTCAATAAAACACAACTAAATATCTTTCTTGTATTCTCTGCTTTCATCCAAGATACATCTGACATTTGCAATGATATCCCTAGTTCTGCATTTTCTTCTGAATCCAGTTGAAGCTTTTGGCAGTTTCCTGTTAATGCACTATTGCAGGCATTTTTAAATTATCTTCAGCAAAATTTTACTTTCATATGATATTAATGATATTGTTCCATGATTTTCATGTTTCTTTGGGGTACCTCTATTTGGAATGAGCACAAATACAGATATTTTCCAATTGGTTGGTCAGGTAGTTGTCTTCCAAATTTCCTGTAGATAGTACAGGTGAGTTAATTATTATTTTTATTCACATACATGCCTACTTAAAGATTCTTGTGATGCTGTAGGATAAGTGCTTTACTGCTAACTGCAAGGCTGCCAGTTCAAACCCACTAGCTTCTATGGGAGAAAGACTAGGCGTTTTGTTCCCATAAAAACATACAGCCCGAAGAAGAAAGAAGAAGAAAAAAAGCGTCATCTGATACAATTCGATAAACAGGACCTACACCTATGAATGCAATAGCTCAAAAGAGGAAACAAATCCCTGCTGCAAGAACTATTCCC
>NW_006408520.1:31996722-32000756 GCF_000296735.1 Chrysochloris asiatica | reverse complement strand
GGATACAAAGGCAAGAAGTGACTGGCTTACAAGTTTTCAAGAGGGAACCTAGATCCAAAGGGTATGGAGGAAGGTAGAGTCTCCAGTGTCTAGTGTCCAGCCTGTCCAGGAAGGGCTGATGAAATGAAATACAGATGGGTCTCTTATGATGCAATGGTAAATAATTGTTATCAGGACTGATTGTGAGGGTTGGAAATCTAAAGATGGACATTTTGTAGCAAAGAGGGGAGTGATTAACTTCTCAGTCTAGGAGAGGAGGACCCTGGGACCATCGATGGAGAAGAGCGAAGAGCAGAATCCTACCCGGAGAGGCGGTGAGGCCTGAGATGGAGGCAGAGAAGATGACGTCAAGAGATGGGGTGGCTGGGGACTTGGGATCAGGAGATGGAAAGGGGCTGAGGACTGTGGTGGGGGGCGGTGCAGGCTTACAGGGTACACCCCTTGGTTGGGTGAGGAAGAATGGACGGGATGGTAACTATGCCAATGAAATGATGGATGATGGAATGAATGTAAAGCTGATGTTCTCCCATGTAGACTATCACACAATTCACAATGATAAAAAAAAAGTGGATACAGAGAAATACTTTTAACTGATGGTATATGGAGGGAATTATAATCAATGTAATATATGGAGGGAATTATAATCAATGTAATGCAACAAGTTATATGAATTGTTGAATGTGAAACTGATGATGTACCCTGTAAACTTCCACTCAATCCACAATAAAAACCTTAAATTAGAAAAAAAAAAAAATACAGCCTTGGAAACTCTAAAGAGGGTCACTATGAGTCAGAACTGACTAGATGTCAAAGAGTTTTTGTTTTTTTCCTTTTTTTGTATGTATCCCATAAGGAGTTTTGGTGGTGATGTTGGATAAACATTAGGCTGTTAACCACCCACAAGTTTAGTGGTTTAAAATCACCAACTGCTTCATGGGAGAAAGATGAAAGTTTCTGCTCCTGTAACAATTTACTATCTTGGAAAAGCTATATTGCATTGTCATGATTCAGAATTGACTCAATGGCAGTGAACTTGGTTTTGGTATATATCTCATATGTCCAATAACATTTATGATTTAATATAATACCTTGCTGCATCATTTCCTCATTTGATTTATTTGAATCACTTAGAGGCACTGTTAAGTGCCATCAAGTCGGTTCCAACTCATAGCGATCCTGTATAGGGTTTCTGAGGGAGCAGTTGGCAGGTTTGAATTACTGACCTTACAGTTAAAAGTCCAGTGCTTATCTTACAGCACTGCACCAGACACTATTGTTATTAAGTGCCGTCAAGTCAGTCTGACTCATAGCAACCTGGTAGGGTTTTCAAGGAGTGAACCACCAATTTTGTAATTAGCAGTCTAGTGCTGATCCTACAGCGCCACACTAGAACTCCACACCAGGCACTAGACATTGGTAGAATAAAATTTATCTAGATAAATAAAATACAAAAAAAAAAAAAAAAAACTATTGCTTTAAATGTACTTAGTGAAAAAGAAGTATACTTAAAGCAATATTTTATAAAGTCAAATACTTGGGAAATCAAATTAAAATAGGTTATGATTTTTACTTGTGATTTATTGACAGTGCAAAGGCTTTTGACTGTATGGATCATGACAAACTATGGATAACATTGCAAAGAATGGATATTCTAGAATACTTAACTGTTTTCATAAGGAACCTTTACCTAGTCCGAGACAGTCATTAGAACAGAACAAGGGGATACTGAACGATTTACTATCAGGAAAGGTGTGCACCAGGGTTGTATCCTTTTACCATATTTACTCAATCTGTATGCTGAGCAAATAATCTGAGAAAGTAGGCTATAAGAAGAAGGTGGCATCAGGATGGAAGGAAGAGTCATTAACAACCTGTGATGTGCAGATGACACAATTTTGCTTGCTGAAAAGGAAAAGAACTTCATGTACTTACAGATGAAGACCAAATACCACAGTGTTTAGTATGGATTACATCTCAACATAAAGAAAATAAAAATTCTCACAAGTTGATCAATGAATAGCATTATGATAAATGGAAAAAAGATTGAAGTTGTCCAGGATCCACAATCTATGCCCAAGGAAGTAGCAGTCAAGAAAAAAAAAAAAAATGACATATTGATTTGGACAAATCTGTTGCAAAAGAATTTTAAGTGTTAGAGGCAAAGATGTCACCTTGAGGACTGAAATATGACTGTCCTGAGTCACAGTATTTTCAATTGCCTTATAGACATGTGAAAGCTATACAATGAATAAGGAAGGCTGGAAAGAATGGATGCTTTTGAATTATGGTGTTCGAGAAGAATATTAAATATACTATCACCTGCCAGAAGAACAGAAAAATCTTAGAACAAGTGGAGCTTGAATGCTCCTTAGAGTTAAGGATGGAGAGACTTTGCCTCACAAATTTGGGACGTGTTTTTAGAAAGGAACAACACCTAGAGAAGGACATTATGCTTGGTAAAATAGAGGACCTGCAAAAAAGAGGAAAATTCTCAGCGATGGATTGACACAGTGGCTACAACAATGGTCTCAAATACAATTGCAAGTCAAGGCTTTTGAGGAGAACATAGGACTGGGCAGTGTTTTATTCTATTGTATATAAGGTTGATAAGAGTTGGAACTGTCTCAATGGCACCTAACAACAAACCATTCCTGTTTAATTTTTTGGTCATTCAGTGTCTCCTTATTCTATTTCTTATCACCATTATTTTATCGTGATGTTTACCATTCCTTGATATATAAGTATGTTTGAGTGGTGGTGGTGGTGATTATGTGCTGTGGAGTCAGTTCCGAGTCATAGCGACCCTGTATAGGGTTTCCAAGTCTGTAAATCAACTAATTTAGCTAAAGACCTTTACATTCACAATTATCCCAAATAATTAGAAGTTGGGAATAAGAAAGAAGAGTTCTATATAAGTTAGTTATATTTGTTGAAAATAAAATGGAAAAATATGGTTTTATAAGTCAAACAATTATGAATTATTTTAATTAATGTGTTGTTGTTGTTGTTAAGTGCCGTTGAGTCGGTTCTGACCCATAGCGACCCTGCATAGGATTTTCAAGGAGTGACTGGTGAGCTTGAACCACCGACCTTGCAGTTCAAACGGCTCTGCACTCTGGCACATTAGCCCACAACACCACATCAGAACTCCTTTAATTAATGTAGGCAGTTCAAATTTAATAACAAGAGGGAAAAAACAAAACAAAACCCAACAACATCCAAGCACAATACTAGAATGCATGGTATTATGCATGTTGGTTAAGGTATTTCCTTTATTGGATACTTACACTTCTTCCTTTAGGACCTTGACTCCCAGGTGGTCCTCTTGCCCCCACATGACCCTACATGTTAAAAATATTAAATCAGTTATAAAAGTAAAGGAATGTCTTATACAATATTTGTCCTTTTGTGATTGACTAATTTCACTCAGCATAATGTCCTCAAGGTTCATCCTTGTTATGTGGTGGCTTACAGCTTCCTTGTTATGTTTCAAGGTAGCATAATATTCCATTGTATGTATGTAACAAAGTTTGTTTATCCATTCTTCCATTGATGGGCACTTAGGCTGTCTCCATCTTTTTGTTATTGTGAATAGTGCAGTTATGAACATTGGTGTACATGTATCTACTCATATTATGGATTGTATTTCTTGTGGCTATATACCAAGTAGAGGAATTGATGGATCATAGGTATTTTTATTTCCAACTTTCTGAGGAAGCACCACTGTGTTTTCCAGAGTGGTTGGACCATTTTGCATTCCCACCAGAAATGTAGGAGAGTCCCAGTCTCTCCACATCATCTCTAGCATTTATTGTCCTCTGCATTTTTGAATTTCATTGTTATTGCTTTGCTGGTGTGAAATGGTATCTCGTTGTTTTGATTTGCATCTCTCTAACCTTGCTTGCTGAAAGGGAAGAGGACTTGAAATATTTACTGATGAAGATCAAAGAGCACAGCCTTCTGTATGGGTTGCATTTCAATGTCAGAAAAACAAAAATCCTCACCACTGGACCAATAAACAACATTCTTATCAA
>NW_006408520.1:31973318-31995924 GCF_000296735.1 Chrysochloris asiatica | reverse complement strand
TATTGAAAGTGCCATGGGCTGCCAAAAGAACCAATAGATCCATTTTGGAAGAAGTGCAGCCAGAGTGCTCCTTAGAGGTCAAGATGGCCAAACTTCACCTCTCATACTTCAGACATATTGTCAGGAGGGACCAGTCACTGGTGAAGGATATCATGTTTGGTAAGGTGGAGGGTAAGAGAAAAAGAGGAAGACCCCAACAAGATGGATTGACCAAGTGGCAGCATTGATAGACTCAAGCAAGGCAATGGTAGTGATGTTGGTCTAGGATTCGGCAGTGTTTTGTTCTACTGTGCATAATGTCACTAAGGTACCAACTCGATGGCACCTAACAACAACAACAAATAGCTAATGATCATGAATATTTCTTCACATGTTTGTTGGCTGCTCGAATCTCTTTCTTGGTGAATTGTCTGTTCATGTCCTGTGCCCATATTTTAATTGGGTTACTTGTCTTTTTCTTGTAGAGGTGTTGTAGTTTCCTATAGATTTTAGAAATTAGTCCCTTGTCTGATATGCCATTGCAAACTATTTTTTCCCATTCTGTGGCTCCCTTTTTATTCTTTTGGTGAAATCCTTTGATGCACATAAGTTCTAATTTTTAGAATGTCCCAATCATCTATTTTGTTTTCTTTTGTTTGTATAATTTTCACAATGTTTCTGGTAGTCTGTGTGTGCCCTGGGTTAGAGTCCTTAAATTTGTCCCCATTTTTTCACTTATGACCTTTATAATTCTGGGATCCACATTTAGGTCTTTAATCCATGCTGAATTGGTCTCTGTATATGGCATGAAGGAAAGGCCTTGTTTCAATCTTTTGCATATTGATTTCCAGTTCTGCCAGCACCATCTGTTGAAGAGACCATGTCTTCCCCACTCAGTGTACTTTGGCCCTTTGTCAAAGATCAGTTGGCTGTATGTGGCTGGGTTAATTTCTGGATTCTGGATTCTGTTCCATTGATCAATGTATCTTTCATTGTACCAGTACCAGGCTTTTTTGACCACTGTAGCTGTGTAGTAAATTTTGAAATCAGGCTTGAGAGGCTTCCAACTTTGTTCTTCTTAAGCAATGTTTTGTATACCCTGGGTCTCTTTCCTTTCCATATAAAATTTGTAATTGTTTTTTCCATTTCTCTAAAGAATGTCATTGGAATCTGAATTGGGATTGCATTATGTATGTAGATTGCTTTGGGCAGTATTGACATTTTTCACAATGTTAAGTCTTCCTATCCCGGAGCATCATCTATTCTTCCATTTATGTAAGTCTCTTTTGGTTTCTTGTAGTAGTGTTTTGTAGATTTCTTTGTATAGGTGCTTTGTTTATTTGGTTACATTTATTCCTAAATATTAATACCATTAATTTTTATTCCTAAATATTAATACCATTCCTAAATGGTATTGCTTTCCTAATTTCCTTTTCAATGTTGTTATTATTAGTGTAGAGGAATCCAACTGATTTTTGTATGTTGATCATGTACCCTGCCACTTTGCTGAATCTTCCAATGAGTTCCAGTAGATTTTTGGTGAGTCTTTGGGGTTTTCTCTGTATAGGATCACATCATCTGCAAATAGAGAGAGTTTTATTTCCTCTTTTCAAATTTGGATGTCTTTAATTTCCCTGTCTTGCCTTATAGCTCTGGTTAAGCCTTCCAAAAAAATATTAA
Organism: Chrysochloris asiatica; assembly: GCF_000296735.1. Lineage (NCBI taxonomy): Eukaryota > Metazoa > Chordata > Mammalia > Afrosoricida > Chrysochloridae > Chrysochloris > Chrysochloris asiatica. Next base: position 31,994,265 of record NW_006408520.1, on the reverse strand, counting down.
ATAGGAGTGGTGATGAAGGGCATTTTTGTCTTTTACCTGTTTGCAATGGGAAGGCTTTCAGTTTCTTTCCATTGAGAGAGAGCGTAGCTGTTGGTTTTGCATATATGCTCTTAATTATGTTGAGGAATTTCCTTTCAAATCCTACTTTGTTGAGTGTTTTTTTTATCAGGAATGGATGTTAGATTTTGTCAAATGCCTTTTCTGCATCAATTGATATGATCATGTGGTTCTTCTTTTTCTTATTTATGTGGCGGATTACATTGATTGTTTTTCTGATGTTGAACCATCCTTGTATCCTTGGTATAAATCCCACTTGGTCATGATATATTATTTTTTTGATGTGTTGTTGAATTCTGTTGGCTATGATTTTGTTGAATATATTTGCATCTATATTCATGAGGGATAGCTGTCTATAATTTTCTTAGTGATGTCCTTCCCTGGTTTTGGTAAGAGGGTTATGCTTGCTTCATAGAATATATTAGGAAGTTTTCCATCCTCTTCTATATTCTGGAATAATTTGAGTAGAATTAGTGACAGCTCTTCCCTGAAGGTTTAGTAAAAATCTCGAGTGAAGCCATCCGGGCCTGGATTTTTTTTGGTTGGGAGTTTTTTGATGACATGGTAAATTTCTTCCTTTGTTATAGGTCTGTTCAAGTTTTCTACTTCACTCAGTGGTAGTTTAGGTGGGTTGTGCTTTTCTAAAAATGTATCCGTCTCCTTTAGGCTTTCAAATTTGTTGGAGTACAACTCTTCATAATATTCTGTTGTCCTTTTTTATTCCTATTGGTTCTGTTGTGACATTACCCATGTGGTTTCTTATATGCATGTTATTTGTTTCTTCTCCCTCTTTTCTTTTGTTAGGTTTGCCAATGGTTTGTCAATTTTATTAATTCTTTCAAAGAACCAGCTTCTTGTCTTGTTGATTTCTATAGTTTTTTTGTTTTCTATCTCATTTATTTCTGCTCTAATCTTTGTAATTTCCTTTCTTCTGTTGACTGTAGGTTTACTTTGCTGGTCTATTTCTAGTTGTTGGAGAAGTTGTGCTAATGTGTTGGTTTGGATTCTTTATTCTTTCTGGATGTGAGTGTTTAATGTAATAAACTGTTCTCTCAGCACTGCTTTTGCTGTGTCCCAAAGATTATAGTATGCTGTGTTTTCATTCTCATTTGTTTCTAGGAACTTTGTGAATTCATGTTTAATTTCTTCTACTATCCAGCTGCTTTTCAGCAGGGTGTTATTCAGTTTCCATGTATTTGACTTTATTTCCTTGGTCTTCCTATTGTTGATTTCTAATTTTATAGTATTGTGGTCTGAGAAGATGCTTTGTAGTATTTTAGTGTTTGTAAATTTATGGAGGCTTGTTTTGTGCCCTAACACATGGTCTATTCTGGAGAATGTTCCATTTGCACTGGAATAGAATGTGTATTGTGCTGTTGTTGGGTTGAATGCTTTGTACACATATATGATGTCCAAGTTGGCTGATTGTGTTGTTTAGTTCCTCTGAGTCTTTGTTGAGTTTCTTTCTGGTTGTTCCACTGTTTTTAGAAAGTAGTGTATTAAAATCTATCACTATTGTTGCAGATGTGTCTATTTCTTTCTTCAAATCTATTAGAGTTTACTTTATATATTTTTGAAATTCTGACATTGAGAGCACAGATATTGTGGTTATGTCAACTTTTTCAATTGCCCCTTTAATCATTAGATAATGTCCATCTTTATCTATTATGCTGGTTTTTGCCTTAAAGTGTATTTTATCAGTGATTAGTATTGCTTCTCCTGTGAGTTTTTTTTTTAATTGCAATTAGCTTGATGTATTTTTTTTCCATCTTTTGACTTTTAATCTGCTTTTTTCTTTGTGTGTAAGGTGTGTCTCTTGCAGACAGCATATTGAAGGATCTTGGTTTTTTTTTTTATGTTATTTCACTCTCCTTCTCTTAACTGGTGCATTTAATCCATTTATATTCAGTATAATTATTGGTAGGTATGGATTAGTTGCTGTCATTATGTTTGCTTTTTTGTGGTGCTGTTGGTTTCTTTGTTCTGCATGTCTTCCTGTTTGAGTTCATGTTTTTTCTTGTCAGTTTTTTCATAGTTTCAACGTTTCCATGTTCTTCATGGATTATTATTTTGTTGGTATGATGTGAAGTATTAATTTCTTTGAGATATCTTATATTCTATTAACTTTTTCCTCTATTTAAAACAGTCTGTTTTATCCTGTAATCTACCTAACCCTCTTACCACCTGGAGCTCTTTTCTTATGTGTTTGCCTTCTTTCAGATTATAATTGTTTGGATCACAGACTGACCTCCTCCAGATCCTCTGAACTCTTTCTTATAGTTTTGTTCTGTTCTGTTCTTAAAGTTTTGTTTTGTTCTGTTCTTGAAACTTACATTTGTCGATTGAGTCCCTGGTGGTGCTGCTATGTATGTCCACCCTGTTTTTTGTCTGTCTATAGAACTCCGTTTAGGATGTTTTGTAGCGCAAGGTTGGCTTTGGCAAAATCCCTTAGCTTCTGTTTATCCTGGAATGTTTTGATTACACCTTCATATTTGTTTGACAGCTTTGCTGGGTAGATGGTTCTTGGTTGGCTTTTTTTTTTTTCTTTCAGGGTTTTATATATCTCTCTCCATTGCCTTCATGCCTGCATGGTTTCTGCTGAGAGATCTGAGCTTAATCTGATTTGCTTGCCTTTGTATATAACACTTCTCTTTTCCCTAATTGCTTACAGGATTCTCTGTTATCTTTGATTCTGGAAGGCTTGATTATTATATGCCTTGGTGATTTTCTTTTGGAGTCTATCCCTCCTGGGGTTTGTTGAGCTTCTTGAATGTTTATCTTTTCATTTTTAAGGATGTTAGGGAAAATTTCTTCCACTATCTACTATCTCCTCTGTGGGTTTGTGTGATTTTTCCTGTTCTGGAATGTCAATAATTCTAAAGTTATTCCTCTTCATGTCGTCCAACATGAGTCTTAGACCTTCTTCATATTTTTTTTATCCTTTTTTCTTCTTGCCTTTTTATCTTAGCAGTAGTGAGAGATTGTCTTCCAACTCACTAGTTCTGGCTTCCATTTCTTCAATTCTACTCCTTTGCCCTTTCAGTGTATTGTCCATTTCTGATATTCTAATATTAATTGTTTGGACCTCTTTTCAAAGGTTTTGAATTATTTCTAATGCTGTATTTATCTTATTTCATTGTTCCTGTATCACTTTCCTGACTTTTCCTTTTTTTTCTCAAATCCTCTGTAAAGTATTTCGATAAATTTCATTATAGTTTTTCTGAATTCCTTCTCTGGCATTACAAAGCCTGCGCTCCATCCAATATGAAGTTTAGGTCTACCTCTAGCTCATTTGTCTTAGTCACTTTATCTTGTTTCTGGACATGTGACGAGATGGTCATCTGTTTCTTGGGCATCTTCAGTAGTTAACTGTCACCTTAATAATTAGATGAATGTACGTTGATGTTTTATTATGCTTTCTGATTGCTTCCAGGTAGATGTGATCAGGAGATGGGCTTCCCTTTTCACTTTTCTTTTTACTTGACTCAGAGTAACTTTCACATGTGTTGGCTGCCTATCTGATGGTATATAGCAGTTGGTATTCGTTCTTGCCTGGATGGTAGGAGGTTATAGGGTGTGATTATAGCTGGACTATATGACTGCAGTTTCTGTCTCTTCTTGGGTAATGTAGGGAGAGAAAGAGCCCCCTAAAGGTAAAGAAGGGACCAAGAAGCAAAGCAGCAACAGCAAAAAAGACAGATTGGATAATGTAGTCTATAACCACAGAAAAGAGAGAAGAGAAAAAATATATATATAAGTACGACTTAATGTCCTTCTTTTGGCTTCTTGCTTTCAAGGCCATCTGAGAAATTTCAAGATTCTACAGTTGGTCATTATGACTTAGGATTTAATTTTCAGCCTGTTTGCTTTTTAGTCTGTCTCTTTCCTTCTCCACAACCTCATTCAGGCCTTTTTCCTAGTGATAAACAGTACAGAGCCAGCTGTGGCTGTTTTGTGCTGCCATTTGGTTTTAAGTGGAAACTTTCTCTTTTGATTTTGAGCAGATCTGTGTGCATGTGTATTAGAACCCTCTAGGGTGGTGGTGGTGGTGGTGGTGTCCACTCACTCAGACATCCTCTCTAGTAACCAGAATGAAGGTGCACAGATAGTGAGAGACCAATGAACCGAGACAACAACAAAAAAAAGAATGTCCACCTCTATCTCTGAGGATTTGTTAGGTGTCAGGCATCTACAGTGGCTCTGATCCTTCCCCTGCTCTGTCTTGCCCAAGATGGCTGCTCCAGGAGCCACTGAGGCTGACCAATCAGAAAGCACTAGATTTCTTGCTTCTGCTACAAATTCCACTGTCTGTAAGCCTTCAAACTTTCTAAATATTCCTTTATATGTAGTTCAGAGTTTTGGGACCATCCCCTGAACCTGCTTGGTCTGGTATTTTGTGTTATTGATGACGGAGATCCTCACTGCACTTCACCCAATCTGCCATCAAGCCCCACCTTACTCATATGGTATCTTTTGAAATGGTTGAACATAGTCCATTTCTTTTTGGCTTAGTGACTCTGTGTATTTCTTCCATCTTTTGATATTTCTGTATAATTCAATATTTTGCCTATAGAATTCTTCACAATTGCAACTCAAGGCTTGAATTTTTTCTTTGGTTCCCTCATCTTGAGAAATGATGAGCATGTTCTTCGTTTTTGGTTTTCTAACTCCAGGTCTTTGCACATTTCAGTATAATAGCTGACTTTGTCTTCTCAAGCTGCCCTTAAAAGTTTTCTGTTCATCTCTTTTACTTTCTAATTTCTTCCATTTGCTTTAGCATCTCTATGCTGAAGGGCAAGTTTCAGAGTCTCATCTGACATCCATTCCTGATCTTTTCCTTCTTTCTTTTCTTCTTAATGACATTTTGCTTTTTTCCTGATGATGTTTTGATGTCATCCCACAACTTTTCTGGTCTTTGGTCTCATTAGTGTTTAGTGCATCAAATCTGTTTTTGAGATTATTTCTAAACTCAGGTGGGATCTTTTCAAGATCAAATTTCAGCTCTATTGGACTTGTTTTAATTTTCTTCAGCTTTAGCCTGAACTTACATATGAGCAGTTGATGGTATGTTCCACAGTCTTTCCCTGACCTTGTTTTGGCTGATGATATGGAACATTTCCACTGTCTTTTACCACAATGTAGTTAGTTTGATTTCTGTGTATGCTATCTGGTGAGGTCCATGTGTATAGTCATCTTTTATGTTATTTTTAAAAGGCATATTCAATAAACAAGTCATTAGTCTTGCAAAATTCTATCAGTTGTTCTCCAGCATCATTTCTATCATCAAGGCCGTATTTTCCAACTACTGATCCTTCCTCTTTGTTTCCAACCTTTGCATTCTAATGACCAGTAATTATCAATACATCTCGATTTCATATTTGATCAATTTCAGACTGAAGAAGTTGGAAGAATTCTTCAGTTTCATCATCATTGGCTTTAGTGGTTGGTGCATAAAGTTGAATGATAGTGGTATTAACTGGTCTTCCTTGTAGGCATATGGATATTATCCTATCACAAACAACATTATACTTCAAGATAGATCTTAAAATGTTCTTTATGATGATGAATGTGACACCATTCCTCTTCAATTTGTCAATCCAGGCATAGTAAACCATATGATTGTCTGATTCAAAATGGCCAATACCAGACCATTTTTGCTCACTAATGGCCAAGTGGCAGCATCGATGGACTCAAGTGTGGCAACAGTAATGAGGTTGGCCCAAGATTGGGCAGTGTTTCGTTCTGCTGTGCATAAGGTCACTATGAGTCAGTACCAACTCGATGGCACCTAACAACAACAACAACAATAATGCCTAGGATATTGATTTTTATGCATCCCATTTTATTTTTAACAACTTGCAATTTTCCTAGATTCATAATTGTTATTCCATGTTCCAATTATTAATAGATTTTTACAGCTGCTTCTCTTCATTTTGATTAGCCAATGAAGGTACCCGATTAGCCAATGAAGGTCCCAAAAACTTTACTATATTCATGTCATCACCGTCAATTCTACTTTGAAGAGGCAGCTCTTCTCTAGTTATATTTTGTGTGCCTTCTAACCAGAGGGGTTCATCTTCTGGTGCTACATCTGACAACATTCTAGTGCTCTTAAGCATGTTTCAGTATTCAACATTCTGGTGCTATCTGACAGTGTTCCACTTCTCTGCATAGGTTTTCAGTGGATAAATAATCAAAAGTAGCCCACTTTTCCTTCTTCCTAATCTGTCTCAGTCTGGAAGCTCAGCTGAAACATATCCACCATGGGTATACCTTCACTGATATTTAAAATATTGGTAACAAACTTCCAATGTCATAGAAATAGGCAAGCTACCACAGCACGGCAAACTGAGAGATGAGTAGTGAAATAAATTGCTATTTATTATTAAATTAACTCTAATGAAGTAATTAATTGTTTTTTTTCTTATAGCTTTCAATAATAACTCAATCAGAAATCAAAATTTATGTATTTATGTAATATTGTTGTTATTAAGTGATGTGGACTCAGTTCCGACTCTTAATGACCCTGTAAAGGGTTTCTGAGGAGAGGCTGGTGAGTGTGAACCACTGACCTTGTGGTTCAAACTGACATTGTGGTCTAGTGCATTATCCTGAGCGCCACACTATATTATGTAGATAAAAAAATGACTGAACTTTCATAGGGTTTGAGATTTATTTATTATTTTATGTGAGTAAAGAGATAGACCATATTCCAAATTTTAGAAGCCAGCAGCATATATATCAATATGTTAGAAAATCAGGCTTATCATCCAAACAGAAGCTTTATATAACTTAGCATAAATACTTTCCAATAAGAATAGTTTTGATAACGGGGCCTAAAAATGGACCCTTTTCACATTTAAAATCATAATAGTTATCAAATCTTAATAGGTGAAATTTATTTCTTTAGCTATAAGATTTCATTATATTCCACAAAAAACAGAGTATTTCCAAAACCCAATTTTGTTTAATAAAGATATATTTTCTATGTCTTTTATCTGGTTATTTGAGAATATTTGAAAATTTCTTTTAAAAATGTTGCAATTTATGATTGTGATTCATGATCATCCAGTTGATCTTGCTTCTAATCTTGATTACTCAAAATAAAGTTTTAACATTTGAAATTTTGAGTTTTAAACTTCAGAATTAAAACTGGTAGTATTGACTATTAAAAGCTAGTAATAAATAGCACAACTATGGCAAATGGAGGCGAGGAAGTTCAAGATACTATGAAATACTCCACCAGTTTACCCATGACTAATTTTCCATGAAAACAAAACAATTTAGCACGATGAGAGTATTAATTTAAACTTTAAAAGAACATTCTAGAAAGAATCATAAGCTCTCTTTTGTACTTACAGGTAATCCCAGTGGACCCATGGATCCTGGAATCCCAGGAGGACCTGGATATCCCTATAATTTAAGTGAAAATATGGAAAACATACAATTTTCATCATGCTAATTATTTTCTTTGAAGACAAAAAAGTACCTTACTTGTATCAGGAAAAACAAAAAGTTTCAATTTGATAAGATCTTTGTCATATCCAAGATATAAAAGGCCATGGGATCTGAAGATGGACCACAAAAATCTAATGCATGTTTACACAGATACTATATATCTATTATTAGAAGCTTTTTACCTAGAAAATAAAATTTCTAGACAGAATTACGTATTTCATACTACTGACAAAAGAAAATTCATCTCATTTTTCTATACGTTATTCTATGACATTTTGAAAGAACCCCAACTCTTTATGATATTAGCACTGATTCAGATAATCTTTTAGGAGTCCTTGAAATTGGACTCCTGGTATTGTGCTTTAGGATCAGCACTGGAGAATCACAAGGTTGGCAGTACAAACTCAACAGCCACTCCTTGGAAACTCTATATAGAGTCGCTATGAATTGGAACTGACTCAAGGGCACTTAACAACAATAAATCCTTGAAAGTAATTTACTTTATAATTATGCTAAATTTCCCAGCTGACAGGAATCGGAGATATCTAAAACATAATTTTATAAAGCATTTCTCTTAATATGGAAGTTAAAATAAAAAACTATCCTATTAAAATGAGTTTGTAGTTATGATTATGTACCACCAGATCAAATTTGCAGATAGTACCCATTTGACCTAGCTTTGATGGCTTGATGATTAGAATTTGAATTGTTGTTGTTGTTGTTAAGTGCTTTTGAGCCAGTTCCAACCCACAGCGACCATGTATAGGGTTTCTGAGGAGCTGCTGGTGAGCTTGAACCACCAACCTTGCAGTTCAAATGGCTTTGCAGTCTGGTACATTAACCCACAGCGCCATACCAGGACTCCAGAACTCGAATACAGGAAGATTAAAAAAAAAAAAAAAAAAAAAAACCAAGTGTAAAGTGCTACAATTTGAGGAACTTGACCTATACTTATGGATGCAGTAGCTCAAAATACCAACTGAGAGACAAGGGGTCTTCACATCAAGGATCAATCCTATCTCTTCTATACACAGGGTTAGTAGGGATGGGCAGCTTAGGTATTGGGTACCTAAAATGGGGAGTGTGTGTGGCTATAGAGGCACAAATGACAGGCTGACAAATTTTCAAAAGGGAGTTTAGTTTCAGAGTGTGTGGGAGAAGGTAGAATCCCTACTGAATAGTTTTCATCTTGTCTAGACAGGTCTGGTGAAAGCGGATGGGGATAAGATTCTTATGACTCAATGGTGAGTAATTGTTATCATGACTAATTATGATTATCACAATTGTAAAGGTAGAAGTTTTGTAATATAAAGTGGGGAATAGTTAATCTTACATTCCAGGAACAGAGGATTCTAGGACCATCAATGGAGAAGAGCACGAGCAAAGATGGAATCCTAGCCAGAGAAGCAGCAACATTAGAGATGGAGGCAGAGATGAGACATGGAGAGACTAAGCAGCTGAGGACTCTAAACTAATGGAAAAAGAAAGGCTTTGTGCTGGCAGGCTTGCAGAATGTGACCTTTGTTTGTTTAAATGATTATATTTCCCTGAGTTTTTTTGTGTATATTAAAAAAAAAAACAAAAAACAAAACTCAGAGGGAATAAAAGCCAATACTGTTGAATGATGATGCATGCAGGAGGAGATTGTAATCATTGCAATGAAACTAAATACCATAGGATGAGTGTAAAACCGATGTTCTCCTGTGTAAATTATCACTCAACTCACAACAAAAACTTAAAACAATAACAACAACAACACACCTATTCCTCATTATCAACAATCTTGTTAGCCAACAGTTCATTCTTTATTTAAAAATTTTTTTTTGTGGTTTGGGTGACAATTTATAGAACAAATTAGTTTTCTATTCAGTATATTTATATATACTGTGTTTTGTGACATTAAGTGCAATCCTCTCAATGTAACAGAACTCTTCCTACTTCCTCCTCTCCAGATTCCTCATTTCCACTCATCTTTCTTTTTCACCCTTTTCTGCTTTCTGAACTTTGTTTTTGGGAAAATGCTGTTTTTTGGTCTCTTATGGCTGATTGTTCTGAGGAGTTCCACAAGGGTGTTATGGTTCTTAAGCCTATTGTATGGCTGAAAAATGATCTCTAGGGGTAGGTTTAGTTCCAGGTCCTAGTGTGGTGTTGTAGGATCAGTACTGGACTGTGAACCACAAGGTTAGCAGTTCAAACCCAGCAACTGCTCCTTCAAAACCCTATATGGGGTCTCATACAATGACCAACTTTTAGGAATCTAAGGCAACATTTATAGCAAACTTCATATTTTACTGTATTTTATACAAATTTAGTCCTGGTGTGACGCTGCAGGATAAGCACTGGACTATTAACAATTTTGGTGATTCAAAACCACCAATCACTCCTTAGAGACCCTATATGGGGTTGCTGTGAGTTGGAACTGACTCAATGGCACTTAATAACGATAGCCCAAATGCATAATACCTGGCATAAACTCTTAAATCAAGGGCTACTTAATGAGTTGTCTTTAACTAATCCTCATTAAACATTTTCTTTAATAGCTCTGAAAATGGTATTGATTTCTTTTTTATCCCCTCAATATAAGTCGAGTTAAGTCCTAGGAACCAATTCTTGCTGTATCCTTGAAGTTGGGACCATTTCCAATCTCTCTCTTTTTCACACACACACATACATTGCTTTTTTATATAGCTTGGAAATAAGATGTAATTTAATTTGTTAGTAGGATTATTTTGCTACATTAAATTTTCAATAGATCACCTCCCTGTTCTTAGAAGGACAATTTGTAAAAATCATTTATTTGATGATACAGAGTTGGGATTCGAGGTGTTCAGGATAGATTGAAGAATGAATCATGGCACCATATACTGAGTGAATTGCATGTTGAATATGCTGCATGAAAATCGGAAGTCCAAGATAGAATGAAAAGCAGAAAGTCAAAAGCTAAGTGCTTAAAAACAAGGCTTTGACAATATGACATACTAACTTGCCATAATCACTATTAATCCCTATTTGACTCATTAATATAATGAGAGAACCTAGTTGAAAAGAAGTGCAAAATAAGTTCTAAATCTTTTTAAAGATTATTGTGCAGCTGACTATTTAACTAACTTATGAGAACTGATTCCTTTTTATCCTACAGAGTTGAATAGAAAGATCAATGTAGTTCCTTCTTTGTGGTTCAAATAATCATTGTAGCCTTGAGAGGATTTCCTCAAGAAGATAAAGAAGCAATTTACTACAGAGCTACAGTGGTCAAAAATGCCTAGTATTGGTACAATGAAAAGATACACAGATCAGTGGAACCGAATTGAGAACCCAGAAATTAACCCATCCACATACAGCTAACTGATCTTTGACAAAGGACCAAAGTACATTGAGTGGGGAAGACATAGTCTCTTCAACAGACGGTACTGGCAGAACTGAAAATCCATATGCAAAAGATTGAAACAAGACTTTTACCTCATGCCATATAAAAAACCCAGCTCATCATGGATTAAAGACCTAAATGTGAACCGCAGAATTATGAAGGTCATCAATGAAAAAATAGGGACAAATTTAAGGACTCTAACCCAGGGCATATACAGACTACCAAACAATGCAAAACTTACACAAACAAAAGAAGACAAAATAGATGATTGGGACATTCTAAAAATTAGAAACTTATGTGCATCAAAGGATTTCACCAAAAGAGTAAAAAGGGAGCCCACAAAATGGGAAAAAATAGTTTGCAATGACACATCAGATAAGGGACTAATTTCTAAAGCCTATAGTAAACTACAACACTCTACAATAAAAAGACAACTAACCCAATTAAAATATGGGCACAGGACATGAGCAGACACTTTACCAAGGAGGAGATTCGAGCAGCCAACAAACATATGAAGAAATGTTCATGATCATTAGCCATTAGAGAGATACAAATCAAAAAAACGAGACATCATCTTACACCAGCAATAACAGCAAAGTTAAAAAAAGTAGAGGACAATAAATTCTGGCAAGGATGTGGAGAGACTAGGACCCTCCTACATTTCTGGTGAGAATGCAAAATGGTCCAACTACTCTGGAAAACAGAATGGCACTCCTCAGAAAGTTGGAAGTAGAAATACCTTATGATCCAGCAACTCCTCTACTTGGTATATATTCACAAGAAATATGAGCCATAACATGACTAGATATATGCACACCAATATTCATAGCAGCACTATTTACAATAGAAAAAAGATGGAGACAGTCTAAGTGCCCATCAACGGAAAAATGGATAAAAAAACTTTGGTACATATACACAATGGAATATTATGCTACATTGAAGAATAACATGGAAGCTATAAGCCACCACATAACATGGATGAACCTTGAGGACATTGTGCTGAGTGAAATTAGTCAGTCACAAAAGGATATTGTATAAGACCATATTGTAAAAGCTTAAGAAAAGATACCCATACTAAAAGGGAAAAACAAAATCTTTGTTGGTTACCGGTGGGGACAGGGTGGGGGGTTTTGGGTGAGGTGGACGGAGGTGATGGTATAGCACAGAGTAGGGTGCAAACACATCATAGTTCGGGTGTTGGGGAGGGCAATACACAAAAAGGGGAGGGGGTGGAAGAACAAGGTAGATAGGGGGAACACTGAGACAAGTTAGCATGGGCTAAATGGGACAGAGGTAAATAGTGATGCATGCTCAACCTTTGGACAACAGGGCTCTATGATACAGGAATCGAGGCATAGTCTAAAGAGGGGAAATAATACTAAGATGTTTGATTGTCTTATGAATATTGATTTCCCTTGCCTACTATTGTAAAATAGACATTTGAGTGGGATAGAAAGGAATGTCAGGAAACATGATTACAGAAAGCTTGTAAGCCCATCTTAAGCCTATAACTGATTGGAATACCTAAAAGGGGTTCTACAACTTGCTCAGTGAAATAGGGCCCTTGCATTGCCTTTGCAGAGTATAGGACATTAGGTGGAATCCTGAGCCCCATTCAGAACCTTCTGAGGTGAGACATCCTCAATAGAAAGGACAAGCAGACAAGTTTGGAACAGCTAGAGTGACAGAAGATACATCTTCAAAGAAAGATCATCAGGAAAAACCCAAAACAAAAATGGCAGTATGATTGGCTACTACAAGAATAAGAAATTTGTTTTCTGGGAAGCCGTCAAGGCAAGCCATCAAGTCTCTTCAGGACAAACCTCCCTCTAAGACTGAAACTCAAAAGGGAACACATGAGCAGGCATGTAAGCTTGCAGACAACCATATTGGTCTACTGGTGAGTGGAAGAGGGAGAAAGGCAGCAATGAAGAAATGGGCTGAGTTCAACCATGTTCCATAGACTCCCACTGACCTGCAGATGAGAGAGAAGAGGAAGGGCTGGTTGGTCCAACGTGTGGTGAGACCTGGGGACACCTAAGCCCATGGTCAAGGACCTAGCCACAGAGGACTAAAGCTGAGAGTGTAGCATCCAGCTGATATGAAGTGAGGGGAGACACACAAGAATACCCAAACTTGCAGATAGTATCCATTTGACCTAACCTTGATGGCTTGATAATCAGAACTTGACTAGAGGAAGATAAAAAACAACAACAATTTTTGATAAAGTAACAAGTGTAAATTGCTACAATTTGATGCACTTGACCTATACTCATGGATGCAGTAGCTCAAAATACCAACAGAGATGGAAGGTGTGTTCACATCAACTATCAATGATATCCCTTCTATACATGGATGTAGTAGCTCAAAATACCAACAGAGAGGGAAGGAGTGTTCACATCAAGTATCAATGCTATCCCCTTTGTATATGAGATAGATAGGGATGGGAAACTTTGATACTGGCTACCTAAAATGAGGGAGCGATAAAGGCACGGAGTGACTGGCTTCAAGTTTTCAAAAGGGAGTTTGGTTTAGGAGTGTGGGGGCGAGGATGGAGTCCCCACTGAATAATTTCATCTTGTCTAGATGGATCTGGTAAAAAGAGATGGGGATAAGATGCTTATGATTCAATAGTGAGTAATTGCTATCATGACTAATTGCAACTGTCACAATTGTCAAGGTAGAAGTTTTGTAACAAAAATGGGGGAGTAGTTAATCTTATAGTCCAAAAACAGAGGCCCCTAGGTCCATCAAAGGAGAAGAGCACAAGCAGAATGTGGGAACTTATCCAAAGAAGCAGCAACACCAGAGATGGAGGCAGAGAGGGGACATGGAGAGAGGGAGCAGCTCAGGACTCTAAATTCATGAAAAGAGAGGGAACGAGAGTTGGTGCCCAGGAGGTAGACTTGCAGAATGTGCTCTTTGGTGGTGTAAATTATTATATATGCCTGAGTGTTAAAAAAAAGAGATAAAATGAATAGAGATAAATATTGTTAACTGATGGTACATCGTGGGGCTTATAATCATTGTAATTGTAATGAAACAAAGTATGTGAGTTTTTTAAATGTAAAACTGATGATCTGCCCTGTAAACTTTCACTCAAATCACAATAGAAACTTAAAAAAAGAAAAAAAGATATAGAAGCTACAGCTAAAAAAATATAACCAAATCAATAATATTGTACTTTCTACAACCACGGAAGGTTATAAATAAAACTATTCAGTTTTATCTACCTGGGTGAGATTTCATCTATTTAATCTATTACTTGTTCTCATTTGATCCCATAGCTGCCAATCTGAAATTATAATTAAACTTGTAGTGAAACAAAATGCTCTGAAAAATCTTAATAAAGTGTTTCTAAATTGTAACAGTACAGCATACACTCAATATATATATAGATATTTTAAATGCTATACAGCGTCACTGATTTGGAACTGATTTGACGGCACTCAGCAGTTCGAAACTACCAGCTGTTCCGTGGGAGAAAGATGAGGCTTTCTTTCTTTACGAGGCTCCTGTAAAGATTTACAGCCTCGGAAATCCTGTACAGGGTTGCTATGGGTCAGAACTGACTTCACAGCACATAACCACCACCACCAACAATGACAAGGCCCATAGTCTTGGAAGTTCTAACAGTCTCTATCAAACCATTTAGGCTAGTCGTTTTTTAAATTATTTTACATTAGATTAATTGTTTAAGTCTTTGATTTTCTTCACTCTTCTTTGCTCTGGGACGGAAGAGATCAATAGTTGCTCCTTAGATGCAAATTTTGAAGACCCATTGGGTGAGTAGTGACTGTACTGGTCATCACAGTAGGATGTTGACCATTGTCTTTATGGTATGCCAATTGACCTAGAATGTCCCCCAAGACTATGGTTCTAAGTCCCCAAACTCAGCGACTCTGTTCCTCAAGATGTTTGTTTTTTGACTAGGAAGTTTGAATATCTTTGGTTCCTGTGTGGTCTACTAAATACCTGGGTATATTTACAGCACATACAAACGAATATTTAGAAATATCCGTCAAACCTATATATACTTGTAGGTGTATATGTAGGTGTATATTTACCATCCTACACCTGCTCAGCATGCATATATAGCTATGCATTAACTCATAAAACATTGTTTGTTATTAGTTATTTCAGATTGTGCATGCAATAGTATAAGGGTTAGTCAAAAAGTATTGCTAAAAAGTCATAAAACCTTTATTTAAAAATATCGAAATGAGATAGTACCCATTTGACCCAGCTTCAAATGGCTTTATGATCAGATCTCAACTAGAGGAAGATAAAAAAATTTTGATAAGGGAAACAAGTGTAAATTGCTACAATTTGAGGAGCTTGACCTACACTTCTGGATGTAGTAGCTCAAAATATCAACTTGAGTGGGAAGGAGCCTTCACATCAAGAATCAATTATATCCCCTCTGTATACAGAGTCAATAGGGACAGGCAACTTAGACATTGACTACCTAAAAAGGGGGCGGGGTGGGGGAAGGAGAAGGGTTATAAAGGCATGAAGTAACTGACTTATAAGTTTTCAAGAGGGAATTTATTTTTAGAGTGTACAGGGGAAGGTAGAATCCCCACTGAATAGTTTTCATCTTGCCTAGATGGGTCTGGTTAAAGGAGATGGGGATAAGATTCTTATGATTAAATAGTGAGTAATTGTTATCATGACTAATTGCAATGGTCACAATTGTAAAGGTAGAAGTTTTGTAGCATAAAGGATGGAGTGGATAATCTTACATTCCAGGAACAGAGGACTCTAGGACCATCAAGGGAGAAGAGCATGAGTGGGATATGAGATTCTATCTAGAGAAGCAGTGACACCAGTGATGGAGGCAGAGATGGTGACATGGAGAGTTAACCTCAAGGCCAGAAGTTCAAATCCATCAGCCATTCCTTGGAAATAGGGTTACTATGAGTTGGAATGCACTCAACGATACTTTACAACAGTGACTAATGATCTTGAGCATTTTTTCTTGTGTTTGTTGGCTGCCTGAGTATCTTCTTTGGTGAAGTCTCCGTTCATGTCCTCTGCCCATTTTTAAATTGAATTGCTTGTCTTTTTATTGTTTTCCAAAATTTTAGAGATTAGTCCTTTGCCAGATATAGCATTTCACATTAAAACCATGGGGTGGGGGTGGGGGGAATCTGCTATCTGGCTATAATGCATATTAGCAGTGTTCATCTGGCAGTAAGAAATGCTGAAGTTTTAGGCAAGAGTAATGCTGGCTGTGATGGTTAAGGTTATGTGTCAGTTTGGCTGGAGAGTGATTTTTCAATGATTTGGCAGTTATCTAATGATGTACTTTGGTAGTTGTGTAATGATGTAGTAATCACTGTTAAGTGATTTGATGTGTTCATTCTCCATTTTGTCATAATGCCAATTTGTACTGAATGCCCTGGTCTTTTTTAACTTAATGAATTGGGCTGCTAACCTCAAGGTCAACAGTTCAAAACTACGAGCTGTTCATGGGAGCAAGATGAGGCTTTCTGCTCCTATAAAGATTTATAGTCTCGGAAATCCCACACAGAGTCACTGTGAGTTGGAATCGGCTCCATGGCACATAACTGCCACCACCACCATATCAATAATTAAGCAGAAGGTATAGAATTATTTGATTAATTATCTGATTGGCATGATTTTTAGTGCAACACAACATTGTGAAAAGAGAAGAAAATTCTAATTGAAGTTTACTATAAAATAACACTTTCACTTAAATTCCAGTCAAGGTAATGTTTTAACTTTATTAGGCTTTGGCAAAATGATTTCCAAGTCACTAAGCTCTTACCATAACACCTTTTTCCCCCTGGGCACCTAGTGGTCCTGGACTTCCACGATCTCCCTTTTAAAACAACAAAGAAAATAGAAAAAAACTTTGAAGTGTGTTGGAATAGTTATGATTTATTTTAACCTACGAAGAAAAATTGTCAGTCAGAATAACAGTATATCTCATCCTAACTTCCAACTGGAACCCTGGTGTGGCGGCACTACAGGTTAATGCACTGGGCTGCAAGGTCAGGTTGAACCCAAAGGTCGGCCAGTTCAGGCTCATCAGCTGCTTCTTGGAAATCCTATATAGGGTCACTATGAGTTGAAAGTGACTCAGTGGCACTTAACAACTTCCAATTATTTTTAAATTTACAAATTGTGACCTTAAAATTGCTAGATTTTTAATATAATAGAAATCCTTTTAAGATATTTTTCATGAAATAAAATTCTAAGTCTTTTCAAGATGAAGAGAACAAAAATTATGAATAAATAACCAAGACTTATAATTGAGTATACACTACACTAAAAATTTGTAAGCAGAAAATTCTTACAATTTTATGGGACATACAAAAACAAGATTAGCAAAGACATCAAAGCATGTTGTAAAAATTAGCTATTTAATTTGTACAGCCATAGAACAAAAGTAGTTTTGTAATCTGTCCACCACAATTAAATATCTCTTAATTGTAATATGATAATTTTGGAGACTTATAATTAAATCTGCTATAGCATATTTAAAGACTGAATTGATTTATATGAAAATTCCCAGGATTATTAAAAACTTAATGTAAAGATTTCACCAAATAACACAAGTTACTAAATCAGAATAAAAAAGAAACTATAGAATGATCTAAATTTATCTTAACTCAATATATTTTGCTATATTGTTAACAAAAATCAATAATTTTTATTCAATGTGCTAAATGAACCAGGAGAGGCATAAACGAAACTTAACTTAGAGTCTGTCTTCAAGTAGTTCTAGAGATGATGTTACCCAAGATGAAATAATCAGAGGAAAACTACATTTGAAACTGTGTTGTATTTATTCTACATGCAGAAGGAAAGAAATCAAGAAGACTTGATTTCTTTCTGAGAAGTCTGAGAAGACTTCATAGAGAAGATGGGAATTTGACTGAGTCTTATAGTTTGGTTTTGAAGAAACAGAAGACAGGGAGAAGAAAATTGTATGAATGGGAACAGGAACAAGTATACGAAGCATGGGAGACAGGACGATGTATATTATAGAACATTAGAGAATGTGTTACATAAACTGATTAAAACAAAATTAGTGTCTTTTTGTTTTGTTGTTCTAAATACGTATGTTTGGTGAGTGAGGTGACAGAAGGCAGAGAAGTAGCTATATACAGCTGGTATAGGCTTGGAGGCTGGACACAACACAGAGAGAAAGAGACAGATATTCTGCCCAGCAGGGCAGGTGGGGTAGCACTCTGGGGCTGGCAACACTTGGTTCCTGGGTGAGAGCCCTGAGGCTCCCTGGTCTGAGGTTTATGGCTGATGGTGGTGGTGGCAGCTCCGAGCTGGTGTGCAAACTCAGGCAGCATGGAGGTGGCCCGGTGCACGTCTGAGCTGTAGTATTTATTGCAAATGTCTCTGCCCTACCAGAGTCTGTGTCAGAGGCTGCACAAGCTCCCTGAAGTTGGAGCTCAGGTTCTTGTTGCAAAGCATGAAGCCAATCTGGCAACTGGGGTCGGTGAGGATGGTGCAGTAAGGGTACGTCACCACAGGGAAGAGCAACTTGCAGAACTGTTGCATCTCCTTGTCCAGGAGCAGCCACTGGCACTCACCTTAGCATCAGAGAATTATGTTCTCCTTGAGGGAGGTCTTAGTAAGATGGTAATAGGAGTCCTTGAAGAGGCTCTCAGCGAGGCCCATGGGGTCTAAGGAATCAGTCCTAATAACATCGAAGGCATCTTGGTTCATGAACTCAAAATCATGACCCACATGGAGGGTTAGCTTTGAGCTGGAGTACCCAACAGCCATACTTGGCAGGAACTTCTTAGAAACATGAATGGCATCCTCATCAGTTTTACACTGGACCACAGCCTCCACTGAAGGGTGCATCACCATTTCTGGTAGGACATCCCTATCCTAGTCCTAAATGATCAACACCTTGCACAGGTTGGGGTGGCTGCAGAGGGACAGGCTGACAATCATCTCTTGGTTGGAGAACTCGTCTCTCTCTGTGCACTGGATGATGCTGTCCAACACCAGCACTGAACACATGGATGTCCTGGTACCATAAGCGCTGATGGCGGAGCAGCTGCTCCATCTGCAGTAACAATGCCTGGTTGGGCCTCAGCCTGCAGGTCTGGAGGAACCAAAAATTACGAACGGCATTGGGTCCATGGGCGGTGGGGCCAGCTCCATCAAAGGCAGGTGGGTGGCAAGGGGCACCGGTGGGGAACTGCAGACATGCGCAGAGTCGCAGCACAACCGGACTCAATTATGAAGTAACTTGATAACAAAGTAGGATTTCATTGTGTTGACAACAGAGAACCAATGAAGATTTTCCAATATGCTTGATCATCATCATTGTTGTTAAGTGCTGTTGAGTTGGTTCAGACTCATAGTGACACTGTACAAGGAGAGGCTGGTGGGTTTCAATTGCCTACCTTGTGGTTCGTAGTCCAGTGCTTATCCTTAGAAGTAAGGATGGCCCAGCAAAATTAGTGTTTTGGTATAGTATGTAGGATGAACTAGAGGATACAGAGGTAAAGAGTAGAAAACAGATGGCAGAGGGTTGTTGTTGTTAAGTGCCATTGAGTCTGTTCTGACTCATAGCGACCCTGTGTAGGGTTTCCGAGGAGCAGCTGGTGAGCTTGAACCTTGAGGTTCAAACCGAACTTGCAGTCCAGTGCATTAACCTGAAGCGGCAGGACTCCATGGCAGAGTAGATTTAGGCATAATATAAAAAGGATATGAGTAAGGGGTGACTGCTGAACTAATTAATGAAAAGGTTGAATTGTAAAGAAGGATCATAGCCCCTGTTGAAAGATAAGGTATATAGGAAAGGGAAAACTCCAAGATGGGTTCACCCTTTTGTTGTTAGGTGCCAGCAAATAGATTCCAACCCCTAGCAACACCTTGCAAAACAGAACAAAACAACTGCCTAGTCCTGTGCCATCCTCACAATTGTTCTTATGCTTGAGCCCATTGTTGCTGTCACTTGGTCAACCCATATCCTTGGAGATCTTCCTCTTTTTTACTGATCCTCCAGTTTACCAAGCAAGATGTCCTTCTCCAGGGACTGATCCCTTCTGACATATCCAAAGGAAGAGAGATGAAGTCTGGCCATCCTCGCTTCTAAGGAGCATTCTGATTGTACATCTTCCAAAAC
Organism: Chrysochloris asiatica; assembly: GCF_000296735.1. NCBI lineage: Eukaryota > Metazoa > Chordata > Mammalia > Afrosoricida > Chrysochloridae > Chrysochloris > Chrysochloris asiatica. The sequence continues at coordinate 31,974,250 of NW_006408520.1, read as the reverse complement.
AGATTTGTTTGATCTATTTTCAATACTTTTCTCCAGATATAGAGATAAGGCACAAGGTTCCTTATATAAGAATTTTACTAGTAGAAATCAGATAACTGAGATGAGGCCAGTTGGAATAATTCAAATCCATCCATTCTTCCAAGGTCTTCCTTATTCATTGTCCAAATTTCATAGGCATACAAGGAACTGAAAATACCACGGCTTGGGGCAGGCTTACATTAGTCCTTAAAGTGACATCTTTGCTTTTTTAACACTTTTAAGAGACTTTTGCAGTAGATTTGCCTAATGTACTATGTCATTTGATTTCTTTTTTTAAAGTTTTTATTATGAGTTATGTGTTAGTTTACAAGGGAGACTATTATCTTTACATTCATCCTATCGTATTTCATGTTATTTGCAATGATTACAATCCCCTGCATGCATCATCCAACAACCAAAGAGTACACCCCACATACCTGCCCCCGGCTGCCAGCACACAGCCCCTCTTCCTCCCTGAGTCCAGAGTCCCCAGCTGCTCCTTCTCTCCACATCATTGTCTCTGCCTCCATCCCTGGTGTCACTGCCTCCCCACATAGGGTCCCACACTTTGCACTTCACTTTTCTCCCTTGATGGTTCCAAGGATCTTCACTCCTGGACTGAAAAATCAGCCACTCCCCTCCTGATGGCAATTATTCCCTATTGAATCATAGGAGTCCTATCCCCCTCACCTTTTATCAACCCCATCCAGACAGGTTGGAAACAACTCAGTGGAGATTTTACCTTTCTGGTACCCTCTGGAATTAGGCTCCCTATTGAAAGCTTGCAAGCCAGTCACTTCTTGCCTTTGTTGTTGTTTTTAAGTGCCGTCGAGTCGGTTCCGACCCATAGCGACCCTGTACAGGGTTTCCGAGGCTGTAAATCTTTACAGGAGCAGAAAGGCTCGTCTTTCTCC
>NW_006408520.1:31944957-31969268 GCF_000296735.1 Chrysochloris asiatica | reverse complement strand
ATTTGTTGGAGTACAACTCTTATCCTTTTTATTTCCTTTGGTTCTGTTATGATATCACCCGTGTGGTTTCTAATGCATGATATTTGTGTCTTCTCCCTCTTTTCTTTTGTTAGGTTTGACAATGGTTTGTCAATTTTATTAATCCTTTCAAAGAATCAGCTTCTTGTCCTGTTGACTCTATAGTTTTTCTGTTTTCTATCTCATTTATTTTTGCTCTGATCTTTAGTATTTCTTTTCTTTTGGTGATTGTAGGTTCTTTCTGTTGGTCTGTGACTGATTGCTGGAGATGCTATGTTGATGTGTTAATTTTGATTCTTTCTTCTTTTTGGATGTGCACATTTATCACAATAAATTGTCCTCTCAGCACCGCTTTCCCGGTGTCCCAAAGATTTTGGTATGTTGTATTTTCATTCTTGTTTGTTTCTAGGAACTTTCTGAATTCATGTTTAATTTCTTCGATTATCCAGTCACTCTTCAGCAGGGTGTTATTCAGTCTCCATGTATTAAACTTTATTTCTTTGGTCTTCTTATTGTTGATTTCTAATTTTATGGCATTGTGGTCTGAAAAGATGCTTTGTAATATTTTGATGTTTGTAAATTTATGGAGGTTTGCCTTGTGACCTAATGCATGGTCAATTCTGGAGAATGTTCCATGTGCACTGGAAAAGAATGTGTATTGTGCTGTTGTTGGGTTGAATGCTCTGTACGTGGCTATGAGGTCAAGTTGGTTGATTGTGCTGTTTAATTCTTCTGTATCTTTGTCAAGTTTCTTTCTGGTTGTTCTAACCCTTTTTGAAAGTGATATATTAAAATTTCCCACTGTAATTGTAGATTTGTCTATTTCTTTTTTAAATTTGCAGCGTAAAAGTTAATTATGGTTATGCTGTTTTGCTCAGTTGACCCTTTGATCATGCGATAGTGTCCTTCTTTATCTCTTATGGTGGTTTTTGCCTTAAAGTTTATTATATCCAAGATCAGTATTGCCACTCCTGCTTGTTTTTTATTGCTGTTAGCTTGGTATATTTTTTTCCATCCTTTAACTTTTAGTTTGTTTTTGTCTTTGTGTGTAAGGTGTGTCTCTTGCAAGCAGCATATTGAAGGGTGTTGTTTTCTTATCCATTCAATTACTCTCTCTCTCTTCACTGGTGCATTTAATCCATTGACATTTAGTGTAATTATCACTAGGTATGGATTAACTGTTAATTTTTCATGGTGATGTTTGTTCCTTTGTTCTGCATCCTTTCTTGTGCTGAGTTCATGTTTTTTTTTGTGTGTGCTAATTATTGTCAGTTTCTTCTTAGTTTTAATGTTTCCTTGTTCTACTTGGATCTTCATTTTCATGGTAAATTGTGAAGTATTAATTTTCTTTGGGGTTACCCTGTAGAACCAGTCTACAAAACTGTTTGAACTACAAGGCTGATGGTTCAAGCTCACCAGTCACTCCTTGGGAACCGTATAAAGAGTCGCTATGGGTTGGAACCGACTTGACGGCACTTAACAACAACAACAACAACAACATAGTCTATTAAGATTTCCCTGTGTTTAAGACATTCTATTGTATCGTGCAATCTACTTGACCTCCTCAACACCTGGATATCTGTTCATATATTTTTCCCTGTTTTGACATTGTTAATATTTTCATCTTTGGTTGGCCTCACAGGTCCTCTGAATTCATTGCTGTAATTTTATTCTGTTCTGAACTCTTCTGTCTGTCACTGAGTTACAGATGGTGCTGCCATGTCTGTCAATCTCTGGTTGTTGTCTGTTCATGCTGACTTTTATTCCAAAGAACTTTGTTTAGGTTGTTTTGATGTGCTGAATTGGCTTTGACAAAATCTCTTAGCTTCTGTTTATCTTGGAATGTTTGGACTGCACCATTGTATTTGAGTGACAGTTTTGCTGGATAGACAATTCTTGATTGGCAGTTTTTTCTTTTAGGGTTTTATATATGTCTCCCCATTGCCTTCTTGCCTGCATGGTTTCTGCTGAGAAATCAGAGCATAATCTGATTTGCTTGCCTTTGTAGGTACCACTTCTCTTCTCCCTGGCCTCTTTTAGGATTCTCTCTTTATCTTTGACTTTGGAGAGCTTGATTGTGCTATGTCTCGGTGGTTTTCTTTTGGGGTCTATCCTTCCTGGGGTTCATTCAGCTTCTTGAATGTTTATCTTCTCATCCTTCAAGATGTTAGGAAAATTTTCTGCCAGAAGCTCTTCACCCATCTCTTCTGTGGACTTCTGTGATTCTTCCTGTTCTGGAATGCCAATAATTCTTAAGTTATTCCTCTTCATGTTATCCAGCAGGAATCTTTGACTCTCTTCAGATTTTTTCTGCTTGCTCTTCTATCTTAGCAATATTGAGATATTTGTCTTCTAGCTCGCTGGTTCTGGCTTCCATCTCTTCAATTCCACTCCTTTGCCCTTTCAGTGTATTTTCCATTTCTGATATTTTATGATTAATCATATGGATTTCTTTTTGAAGATTTTGGATTGTTTCCAATGCTGTATCTATCTTGTTTGATTGCTCCTGTAGCACTTTCCTGACTTCTTTATTTTCCTCCACCCCTTTTCAGAGCATTTGAATTTGTTTCCATATAATTCTTCTGAATTCCTTCTCAGGCAGCTTCAGACCCTGCTCTTCTACTGGGAACTCTGGTGTCTGCTTCCAGCTCATTTGTTTCAGTTACTTTTTTCTGTTTTGGGACATGTGTTGAGATTTTTAATTGTGTTTTCTTGGACATTTTCAGTAGTTAAGTGGGTTTTTAATGCTTAAATGGATGTATATTACTGTGTTGTTAAGCTTACTGAACATCTCCTGGTAGATATTATCTGGAGCTAGACTTCCATTTTCACATGTAATGCCTAGCAGCTACTATTGGCTAGTGTCCAGATGGTGGAATATTACAGGGTATGCTTGTAGCTTGGCTATATGAACACAGTCGCTGTCTCTTCTTGATTAAGGTAGGGATAATAAGCTCCCACCCCTGGGAAAAGAGTGAGGCCAAAAGGACCAAAGACAGAAACAATATTAAACGGAGACAGAAGCTACCAATCTAAAACAAAAATAAAATCATAGTTGACTGTCCAGTGACTTTTGCTATGCAGGCAGGGATAAAGGGTCCCATCCAGGTTAACTTTGGGGCTGGGTCCCAGAGGCAGACATCATAAGAAGCAGCTTGCAGGACCAATGGGGTTCTCAGGAACCTCTTATCTGTGCCATGAGAAAACTGTGGGTGCAATGCTGGACCTCTTTGGGGGTGTGCTCCTGCCCACCTGGAGGCATCTGAGCTGGGCAGTGAGGACATGATTGGAGTGAAGAGGAAAGATACATGAAAAATGAAAAGTGAAAGATGAAAAATCGGTCACACCTCTTGCTCCAGACACACAGTTCCGTGGCTTCTAGTGCTGGGTCACTGCCTCCGCTTGCCTGTGGCCCCACCCTCCAACCTCAGGACCTCTGGCCTCCTGGATCGATTCAGAAATCAGGATTGATTTAGAAATTGCCATATTTTGCTTCCACAGGCAGATTTCTCTACAAGTGGGCACAGGAAACTGGTGCCCAGAGCCTTATACAAGATCCAAAATTCTGCTGCGGTTCCACAGACTTTTTCTGTATATTTTACAAAGGAGCTTTTACTATCTGTGTCTGCTTGACTGCCTCCAATCTGGTAGTCGCTCTCATTTGATTTTTTGACTGCTGCTTCCATGAGCAGTGATTGTGAATCCAAGCAATATGATGTCATTGACAACTTTTATCATGTTAGTTATTGGTCCAGCTGTGGTGATTTTGCTTTTCTTTACATTGAAGTCTAATTCATACTGAAGGCTGTAATATTCATTAGTAAGTTTTCAAGTCTTCTTCACTTCCAGCAAATAAGGTTGTGTTGACATATCTCAGGTTGTTAATGAGTCATCTGTCAATCTTGTTGCCACGTTCTTCTCATATAATCCATCTTCTCAGATTATTTGCTCAATATACAGATTGAATAGGCATGGTGAAAGAATACAGCCTGGGTACACACCTTCCCTGATTTTAAACTTCCCTGATGCACTATGCCCTTGTTTTGTTCTTACAACTGCCTCTTGGTCTATGTACAAGTTCCTCATGAACACAATTAAGTGTTTTGGATACCTATTCTTCATAATATTATCCATACTTTGTTTTGGTCCACACTATCAGAGTATACTTTGTTATATGGTAAGCTCTTTATATAAAAAGTACAGTACAGTACATACATAAGCAAGTAACATAGGTATTTATTATGACTATCAAGGCACAAATATCATATGTTTTGTATGTACTATACCATTATATACAACATAATCATTTTGTATACAAGAGACATGAGATAAGTGTTGCATGCAGGAAGCTATTGCATTTGATATGTCCCATGTTCTAATCAGGACTTCTGATCTCTATTATAACCTTACAGGACAATGGACATATACTGGTAGGAATTGCCTGGATGGGAATATGTGGCACGTGACTTTATTTTCAACAAGTAACTGTTGTAATAAGAGCACCAGACTATTATGCTTACAATTTATAGTCAGCAAACCAAGTTTTAGTCAAAGTTCCAAACTTTATTGTTTATTACCCACTAGTCCATTAGAAAGATTCCATTTATATAATAAAAAAATCAAAATATGACTTGCTGGTTCCAATAATTACTTTTCATTTTTTGAAAATCTCCTAAATTTGGAACTCAGCATGGAAAATCACTCTTGAGGTAATGATTTCTAGGTAATGTTTAACAAAATTACAATTTCCATCATACTATCCAGAATAATTGCCTACTGGATTCTGAATGGAAATAAAGAGATTATGACTGAGACTTGGCTCAGGAATAGTGACAACTTACTCTGCTCTTTAAAAACTGTTTCTTATGTAGAGTCTGTTCTCAAAACCAGATTTAAATAATATTTTCCAGTCATAAATCTGGATTGCCAATTTCATCTTTTCTCTTCAGGTCACACTTTCTAATAAAAAAACTCTTCCTTTTAAAAAACAGGAATATATATGCTACTAATTGTAGCTCAATATATTTATGAGATTCCATATAGGTGTGGTGCTGTAGGGTAAGCATTGGATGGCTACTTGAAAGATCGGTGGTTCAAACCCACTAGCCACTCTTCAGAAACCCTATATAGGGTCATTATGAGTCAGAATGGATTGACAGCATATAACAACAACAGGCACGCCTTGGACACTCTATACAATGTCACTATGACACATATGTGTATATGCCTTTTCTCGTCTCCTCTGGGACTTTCATGAAACATGTGTCTCTCTATATATATCACCTACACTCCTCAGAAACCCTACACAGGGCAGCTATGAGTTGGAACCGACTTGACAGCACGTAACAACAACATGGTAATAGCTTTAATTACCCTAGCCAAAAGGTGGAAATAACCCAAGTATTTATCAGTAAATGAACACCTAAGGATTTTATGATATTTAAACTCAATGGAATATTATTCACCCATAAAAGTGAACAAAATTTTGACAATGTTATTGAATGTACCTTGAAAACATTACTCCAAGTAAAACAATCCAGAGACGGGGGGAAAGTACTGTATTATTCTACTTATATGAAATATATAGAATAGACAAATTCAGAGACAAGAAGTAAGTAAGAAGTTCAAGGGACTGGGAAGAATGGAGTTATTGATTAATGAGTACAGAGTTATTATTTGGGGAGATAAAAAAGTTTTAGAAGTAATGGTGATGGTTATACAACACTGAATTATACAATTAAAAGTGCTTAAAATAACTAATTTTATGCTAGGCATATTTTACCACAACAGAAAATGGCATATAAACCTCTCTCTTTTGAGTTAAGTCTAGAACTGTTACTATTAATTAGAACAGTAAAATAAATTACCTTATCACCAGTGCTTCCAGTCATTCCAACTTCTCCAGATAAACCCACAGGTCCCTTTTAGAAAAAAAACAAATATATATATATAACAGAAAACACATATATATTGCTTTGCTATTCTAGAATCCTGGTCTTCGATCACATGCAATCATTATGCTATATATTAACTTGGAGTCAAATTCCTGCACTTCACATTAGAATTTATTAATCTATTCAGTCATCAACAAATATGCTTGTACAAGTGTGTAACATGTGATAGGAATTATAGTAGGAGACACTGAGTTTCAAATGATGGAGAAATCCAAACATTGTCTATCTTCATGGAGTTTACAAATGAGTGAACATTTTTAAAAGACATATAGTTTTCATAGCTATATATAGTTGATGTGGACACATTAGTTTAAGAAATAATTTCTGAAGGTGACTTCCTTCAATGAAAGCACCTCAATACATGAGCGAACAGCAAATTTCATTCATTCACAGAAACATTAACAGTTGTGCAGAATGAACAAAGCTTAGGGTTTATCTACATTAATCTTTATGGGTTCTCTATTATTTCTCCTTTAAGTGGTATAGAAAGGCAAAGGAACAATATAGAATAAGCTTGATAACAAGAGCATAGCCCTTCAACCTTCCTTCCTCTTGACTGTCTCCAGGTAGAAGACGTTTCTTTTCTATTTTATTTAAAGATGGGGAGGCATTTAATTTTTTAATAGCTATCAATCTAAGACCTTGTTTGCTGTTATCAGTTCCAACTCATAGCTACCAGGACAAAATACCACACGATCTTGTGCTATCCTCACAATTGTTGCTATGTTTGTGCGTGTTGTTACAACCACTGTGTCCATTCACCTCCTTTTCCCTCCAACTAACTATACCAAGCATGATGTCCTTTTGCAGGAACTGGTCTCTCTTGATAATACGTCCTAATTACATGAGATTAAATCTTACCATTTTTCTGCTTTTGCATGCATATGAGGCTACTGAAAACAGCATGGCCTGGGTTGTTGTTGGTATGTGCTATTGAACTGGTTCCGACCCTGTACAGGGTTTTAGAGGAGTGGCTGGTGGGTTAGAAGTCCAGTGTTTATCCTACAGCATCACACCTGAATTCCATGGCATGGGTGGCTGTTGCTAAATGATGTTGAATTGGTACCTGATTCATAGCAACCTTGTATAGGGGTTCCGAGACTATAAATTTTTGTTAGAAGAGAAAGCCTCATCTGTCTCCATTGTAGCAGTTGGTGCACTCAAAAGAGTTAACAGCCCAGTACTTATTCTACAGAACCACCATGCTGCACCTTAGTCCTCAAAGTGACACCTTTGCTTTATAACACTTCAAAGAGATCTTTTTTAGCAGCAAATTTACTAAATGCAATACACTGTTTGATTTATTGACTGTTGCTTTTATGAGTGCTGATTATGAATCTAAGTAAAATGAAAGACTTTGCTTTAATGTATATATATAAGAATCTGTTAGCTAACTCCATCTGTTTATATTTCTGTTAAGCAGCACTAGATAACTAGTTACCTGATGCTACTCAAGCAAATATCTCAAATGCGGAAGTGGCTTTGGAATTAAGTAATGGGTACAAGCTAGAGGAATTTTAAGGTGTCTAATATTAAAAGGCTGGTGTGGCACTTCAGGATAAACACTGAACTGCTAACCACAAAGTTGGAAGTTCAAACTCACTAGCTGCTCCTTGGACATTCTATACAGGGTTGCTATGAGTTAGAAGTGACTTGATGGCTCTCAACAACAACAAAAACAACAATATTAAAAGCCTAGATTAGAAAAATTATTTGATGGTTACCTGGGTTGGGGCGGTGGGGAGAGTAATTCACTGACTAGAGAGCTGTTGTTGTTAAGTGTCCTCAAGCTGTTTCTGACTCAGACACATTAACTCTGGTGACAGGGAAGACAATATACAAGAAAAGAGAAGTTGGCAGAAGAAGGATGAAGACAGATACAGACACAAGGAGGTATGCAAGGACTAAAGGGGAAAAAGTTAACTAGTGTTACATATACAATCTTGGAACAACAGTGCTCTTCAGGTAGATACGTGGATAGATACATAGACTGAAGGTGTATAGAAGGAAGAGTGGAAGTATATCCATAAATATATAAGAGTTTGAAAGAGGATATTGGTACATGGATATTTACCTTTGCTGTAAACATACCTGTGAAAGGAATATACAGTGGGCAAAATGATGAAAACTTCTTAGATATTTCCAAGCACCTTAAGGCAATGAGTTGCTGGGCCAAAGGGACCAGGACCATAGATAGTCTCAGGGAACACCATGATCAGTTGACATAATATAGTTCACAAAGACAATGTTCTACATCCTACTTTGGTGAGTAGAATCAGGGATCTTAAAAGCTCATGAATGGCCATCTGAGTTCAACTATTGGTCTCTCCATGTGCAGAAGAAAGAATGATGAGAATTGAAGATGCTTGGAATCAATTAGTCCAATGGACTAATGGAACATGTGAATATCAGTATCCATGAATTTTAGACCAGAGGTGCCCATCTACCTCTACCGATTACTCATAAAGAAATTACATTCGGAGGTCCAGGATAGAGTGGCTGAAAATGTGAAACAAAATGCAAACTAATCTAAAAAAAAAAGACAAGGTCAAAAAGAGAGTGGAGAAAGTCTACACTATGGCCCTCAATGACCCTTCAGGTCTTGAATGGAACTTACCCTTGTGGCCCAACTTTCAGTCAAGCAGTAGATAGGTATATAGGGGGAACAATAACTCTAGTAAGATAAGCTCACCATGGAATGGTCAATCATTCAATATCAAAAGGGCAACATTTACCTAAGGACAAAATTGAAAAGGGATTGGGAGGTGTGTGGAAATTGGAACGTAGGTGGAAATAATGGGGAAACTGTTGTTGAATGGAGGGGATTGCAATCATTGAGATGAAACAAAATGTATGATTTGCAAAATGTGAAACTGATGATCTTGTCTGTAAACCTTCACTCAATTCACAATAAAAAAGTTTTCAAAAATCTTAGATTGCTTTGAAGAGAGTATTTGTAGAATTATGGATGTCAATTCTGATGAGGGCTCAGAAAGAAGTAATAAGAGCTATACATAAAATCTCTATTGTTTTAGAAAATATATATAACAGAATGTTGCTAGAAACATGAGTGTTAAATGTGCTCCTGGTGAAGCTTTAAAAGAAAATGATGAACATGGAGGAAAGGCAATGTTTTTAATGTAGTGACAAAGATCTTGTCTTAATTATGTTCAAATGTTTGGTGGAAGGTAAAACTTGTTAAGTGAGGAACTTAGATAGCTGACTGAGATTTCTAAGCAAGACCTTAAATGGACCATGTGGTTTCTTCTTGTCACAATATGAAAGAGATGGACTTTAGAAATGAACTGTGAAAAACTAAAACAAAACTTGAAGATTTGGAAAATTCTGTTCACAAAGTAAGGACATGTGTCTTCCCCACAAATGTGGCTACACAATCTTTTGTTAAAAAAATTCAGCTTGTGACTAATGTAATTAACCAACTACCACAGCAGAAAATCCATCAGCTTAGATTTAAGCAGACCGAGAAAGAATGAAAGGAGAAAACCTGTCTGATTTGGAATTCTTCAGGAGTGTATTTGTTATGCTCCATGAAAAGAGAAGAAGTATCTCTGGAGCAAGTCAGAGATCAGCAGAAGTACTGGAAGGAGCACAGGAAGCAGAGCTACAATGATCTCAAAGGATGGAACCATGATCTCTGGGTGACAAAGAGTGGGGTCATGGGCTATGGTAAGGACCCTCCTCCCAGAATGCATGGAATGTGGTCAACTTCCAGAGTCTGGAGGACAGAGTCATTATGGTTTTAGAGAATAAAGCATTATTTTCAAGTCTTGAGAGCTATGGTAATATGTTCTGCTGGATTTGGGACCTGTTTGGTGCCCAATATCCCTTTTATACCTGCAATTTGTCACATTTGTAATGAAAATGTCTAACTTGTGCTTGTTCTGCCATTGTACTTTAAAAACGGATAGGTTGTATTCTAGATTTCACAGGTTCACAGATGAAGGGATTTTGCCCTAAAATAGACTACACCCATATTTGATTTAGATAATTCAGAAGATGAGGTTTTTTGGATTTGGAGTTCAGACTTTGGAAATAAGGTGTTGTGATAATGTGCTGATGACTGTGTTTTGCATATGGCAGCAATGACATGAATTTTGGGGGCCAAATGGTGAAGTGTTATGGATTGAATTGTATCCCCCAAAATACATGTTGTAAATCCTGATATCTATGCTTGTGCCTATAATCCCATTAGAGAATCAGTTGTCTTTAACATGTTAATAAGGCAGGATTAGTACAGGCTGTAATATTAGTCTAACTCTTTTGAGATATAGAAAAGATATAAACAAGCAAGTTAGCTAGCAGGATGTGGGAAGAGAGATGCTAAACTGTATGAAGATTGCCCAGGATCAGCAGGCCAAAGGAACCAGGACCTTCTTCCAGAGTTGACAGAATGAAAGCCTTCCCCTAGAGCCTGTGACTCCTAATCTGTGAGAAAATAAATGTCTGTTTGCTAAAGCCACCCATTTGTGTTACTTCTATTGTAGTAGCACTAGGTACCTAAGACTGTTTGCCAAGGGTTAGGAGTGTGTAGGTGAGAAGGTAGAAAAAAAAAAAATACTTCAAGAAGTTTGACAGCAAAACAGGGAAGACAGTAACTACTATGGAAATAGTTTATAAATGAAATAATTCAGAACTTAATTTTTGCACTGTTCACTTGTGGTATATTGGATTATTTAATATATCTTTTAGCCTTAGTCCTTATAATGCCCACCAAAGGATTTTATTCTGATGGGTTTGGATAAGAAAAGGTTGGAGAAAATACTAATAGGATGACATGATTCAGCTGATGGAGCTAGCAGTTGTTTGTAATTGTAAAAATTTGAAACTCTAGAAAGGTACAGGGTGAGCCATCTCAGAAGCAGGAGGGGGAATCCTACTACTATCAAAGAAGAGAAGTCAGGAGTGAAGCATGTCTTTGGACCCAGAGATCACTGTGTATTGAACCACCTTGACCCAGTGACAGAAAATTGAAACCAGAGGCATGGAAGAGAAACAGCAGCAGCAGAACCTGAGCACAAGACAGAGTGGTGGATTTCCCAACCACAGAATAAGTAAAGCTGAATGATTTAGGATAGGGGGCTTGATTACAGAGTGAGTGCTCCTGGTTCTTTCAATTGCAGAGGCTTAGTTTGTTGACCCATGGTGGGCTGTGGGTGCTAGAACCAAGTGCCTTCAGCCTGAGGCTCATGGTGGAGTGGTTTATCCTGTGGGTATTTATCAGCAACCCTAAAAGGACTATGTAACACTGCCTAAGCAGAGAGAGGGCACAACTGAGGTTGGCTATCCTGACTGGGAGAACTGTGCCCCAAGTATTTTCTGATGCTGCATTGTAACCTGTTAACTTCCCTAATAAACACCGTAACTTTGAGTATCTTGTTTGAGTTCTGGGAGGCCATTTCAATGAATTATTGAACCTAGCTGAGTAAGGGGGTTGTGCGAGGATAGTTTGGTGCCACATTTTTTAACACTATCAAATAGAAGCAAGTTCTTCTACTGTAGGAAAATCATCTTCTGAATAGAAATAAATTATATTCAAAACCTACTTTGTTTTATAGCAGGATTTTTTTTGAAAAACAGGTTAAGACCTAATCCATCTTCAGTGGCTGTGGATCAATATATTTGTACTACAGGGAATATTCTGGCAGCTTTAAGTTGACCTCCAGGGCGATCTCCTAGTCAACTCCCTATTTCTACACAGCTCCTTGCACTGGGAATGCTGTGTGAATTGCAGAACTCACAGCTGGTAGCCATGTGTTAAGCAATAATGTCTTATGACCTTCTCTTCCATTCTAGTAAACACAAGGCTTAAAGGACAGACTAATTGTGCATGACTTACTCTCATTTTTATGCAAGAAACCTCAAGTGCCACATATTCTTCTAAATGAGGAATTCAAGGCAGCAAAGAACAAAGAAATATATTTTTCCATTTTGATGCATTCAAAGGCAAATTATGCGTAAATAGAAATGTCCATAATTAATTGATTTTTTTTAAACGGATAAACTTTCAGAATTTAAACATGATGGACTTTTTGTTTTGTTAATTTCAAAACAAATGCTTAAGTCTTAATACAACTTAGTTATCTGGAGTCCCTGGGTGGTGCAAATGGTTAAAACATTTACTACTAGCCAATCAGTTGGAGGTTTGAGTTTTTCCCCATATACCTCAGAAGAAAGTCCTAGCAATTTACTTCTAAAATATCAGCTGTTGAAAACACTATGGCGCACAGGTCTACTCTGGTATACATGGGATCACTGTTAGTTGGAATCACCTTGATGTCAACTGATGCTCTGAACTGCAGACAAAACAATTTACTCTGAAAGTCACTGGCATACAACAATAGAAACTGATTATCTCAGAGTTCATGTGGGTCAGGGAATTTAAGAGTTGACTAGCTAGGTGGAATGGTTCGGGCTGTTTCAGCAAAGGCTGAAGTCATTTGAGTGTTTGACTGAAGCTGGAGAACATATTTCCAAGACAGCTGTTGACAGAAGGCATCACTTCTTTGCCATGTTGGCTTTTCCATAGGGCTTGATGTCATTGATGTCATGAAAGTTGGCTTTCCCCAGAGTAAGTAAAACACGAAAGAGTGGAAGCAAGGAAGAAGCTCAGGGCCTTTTATGATCTAGTCACACATGATCATTTCTACCATATGCTACTTGTTAGAAGTGAATTACTAGTTCCACTTCACACATAATGAGAATGACTTAGATACCACCTCTAGAGGTAGGAACATCAAAGATCTGTAGAGCTATTGTAAACCATCACAATGATTAAAGTATATTCATAGCTTGATTTCATATTTAATATTTTGCCCTCCAATCATTTTCTTTAGTTCTCTAGATCTATTTTCAAGCGACACACTTCTGTAGGAACATTCTAAATAAATATTGTTGGAAGATAACAAAAATGCAAAAGGTAAAGTACTATGTTGTTGTTATTGTTAAGTACTGTGGAGTTGGTTCAGACTCATAGTGTCCCTGCTCAGGGTTTCCGAGGCTATTATTCTATTATAGAATATAGCAAAGATCAGCAAATTATGAGTCAGTGGACTGACTGTTTTTATAAATGAAGTTTCATTAGAACACAACTAGTATATTGGTGTACTGTCTATGGATGATTCTGCACTGTGATGAAAGAACGGAGAAGTTTTGAAGGACTACTTGAAGTTTAGGGTCCACAACATCTAAATTGTTTACTATCTCTATAAATCACTTAGTATCTAAGGTAAAATTTACCAACTCTTGAGATAAAGTAGTAGATTCCTTATTAGTGGAGTTCATTGCAAACTTCATGGAGTGGATGGCATTTGTGTTGCGTCTTGAAGAATGTGAAAGAGTTATATAAAAATGGGAGGTAAAGCGAATAATCTGATCAGAAGCACAGAGGTAAAAAAAAATCTGATCAGAAGCACAGAGGTAAAAAAAAAAAATTAGTCTAAAACACATAAAATTGTTCAATTTGATGAGAATAAGTAGTAGTGAAAGTAAAGCTTAAATGACACAACAGGATAAATTCATAAATGTCTTAGTTGCTAGGCAGTGTTTAACCTTTATCAAAATGTTAGGGATTATTGGGAATAACATAATCAAATATATTTTTCTAGAAGGTAGCATAGTGATTATGATTCGGGCTGCTAGCCTCATGCAGTTCAAAAGTACCAGCTGTTCCATGGGAGAAAGATGAGGCTTTCTGCTCCTGTAAAGATTTACAGCCTTGGAAACCATACAGGGTTGCTATGACTCAGAACTGACTCCATGGCACATAACTACCACCACCACCACCATTTAGAATGAAGAAAATGAGAAAGGCTCAAGGAAGAATGATTGGTAAGAAGGTTACTATAAAATCCTTTGAAAATTTAATGTACTTTACTGTTGCTTCTATAACAATGTCACACACTAAACCACATTTTGATAAAAATGACTCATTCATGGTATTCCTCATCTTCATGGTCAGGCTATCTAAAATGAACATTTCTGTTGGATATTTATGGGAAATTATAGTATTGAAGTCATAATATTCCACTTACAATAATTATTATCAGTTAATACTTGTTGGCATTTTCATTAAAATGATTCACAAGACTGATTCTACATCTGACACACATTTAATAAAATGACAAAGCTTTTAGCCAGAACACATGTGTGTTAAGAGTGAGACAACACTATGATAATTGAAAACACTGTATTTTTAGCATAATAAAATATGTAATGATCTATTTAAAAATTGTTAGCTAACGTGGAAATTCTGAAGGCCCCAAACCTTATTTATGTATAACAAATCACTTGCTATTGAGAAGAAATATTTTTTCCCAAAAGTCAGTAAAAATTCTAAATATTCTAATTCTATTTTTAAAATACTCACATTCTGTTTATTCATTAAAGATTATGTAAAATTATAAAATATCCTTATGAAAACTATAATGTTTTAAACATTTTAACAATAACTTATTAGATTTGAAGATTTTTAAGACAAAGTATTGTGCTTTTACCGGGGTCTAAGACTTCCTATAATTTTTCTATGTTGTTTCAGATTTTCTTCTCAAAATGGAATGGAAACTATTGTTTTTAGGATAAAGAGCCAACTCTTCAAAGCTCTTTAAGTTCATTTAAAATACAATATACTAGGTTAGTTCTCTAGGAGTTAGCTCTGTTTCATCTTATGAAACATGAACTTCTGTGTTATATTAATATCATTATGTTTGCTTTTATTGTTTTATTACTTAAACCCATGCAAAAAAATTTGTAAATGTTCTTAAAACAAAGGTGGTATTAGATTATATTATATGAAACTGCTGATATTTGACCATTTCTTACCTACAAAAATGGTAGTTTTATTGGTTTCATCCAACACAAACTTTTGAGGCTAGAATAAACAGAAGTTCGGCCAGATAGGGGCACCAAGTGGATGAATGAACAAGTTCTTATGTACCTAATATGTTATTAATATTCTACATCTAATATTTACTTCTCCATTTCAAATTCTTATGCCTTCTTACTTTTATCAAAGAATATTATGATGAAAATAGATAGATGAAGGGGATATGTAGAAAAGTGGCAGGGTAGTGTATGTAATCTATTCAGATAAAAAATGGAAATTTTCTTTTTTAGACATGATTATGAGATCCCTGTGGAACATTCTAAGGAGGTCTGGTGGTGTGGTGGACTAGGTATTGGGCTGCTAACTGCAAGGTTGATGGTTCAAACCCACCAACTGCTCCATGGGAGAAAGATGAAGCTTTTTGTTTCCATTAAGATTTATAGTCTTGGAAATCCTGAAGAGGGTTGCTATGAGTCAGGATTGATTTGATGGCAGTGGGTTTGGTTTTGCGTTTGGTTTGAATAGGAATCAGGTCAACGGAAATGAATTTTATGGTTCGTATGGCATTCTGAAGCATATGGAGTCCTGGTGTGGCACTGGGGGTTAATGCTCCAGACTGCAAAGCTGTCTGAACTATAAGGTCAGCGATTCAAGCTCACCAGCTGTTCCTCGGAAGCCTTATATAGGGTTGGTATAGGTCAGAATCAACTCGATGGCACTTAACAACAACAACAACATGGCATTCTGTAGAGATACTTGTTACATAGCTGAGTATGTGGATCTAGAATTAAAGAAAAAGTTGTGAGTCATTAGCTAATAAGAGCTCTTGTGGTGCAATTGCTAAGTGCTCAGCTTCTAACCAAAATGTTGATGGTTTGAACCTACCTAGCAGATCCATGGGAGAAAGAGCTGGCAGTCTGCTTCTGTAAAGATTACAACCTAGAAAGCCCTTTGGGGAAGTTCTACTCTCTCTCACATATGGTGGTCACTATGAGTGAAAACTGATTAGATGGTACTTGGTGTGGTGCTGTAGGGTAAGCACTTGACCAGAAGGTCAATTTGAACTAGAAGCTTGGCAGTTCAAATTCAGCAGCCATTTCTTGGAAACCTTATGTAGTATTGCTGTAAGTCAGGACCAACTCAATGGCATTTAACAACAACAGTGACGATAAAGCAAACAGATAGTAATTAAAGACTTAAGGAGGAGATGAATAACCAAAAAAGTAGGTAGACTGAGGAAAGAAAAGTTAGAGAAAAATAACATTTAGAAATCAGATTAAGTAAAAGAAAACTTAGAGAATAACTACACATAGAAAGTGAGCTGTCAAAAGTATATTGTCTATCAGGACTGATTGTGAGGGTTGGAAATGTAAAGGTAGATGTTTTGTAGCAAGGAGGGGAGTGATTAACTTTGCAGTCTAGGAGTGGAGGTCCCTGGGACCATCAAGGGAGAAGAGCAGAGAGCAGGACCATACCCAGAGAAGCAGTGATGCCTGAGATGGAGGCAGAGACGATTACATGGAGAGATGGAGCAGCTGGGGACTTTAGACCCACAGAGGGAGAGGGGCTGTGTGTTGATGACCGGGAAACAGGCTTGCAGGGTATACTCTTTGGTTGGTTGATGGTACATGGAGGGGATTGTAACCATGGCAATGAAACGATATAGGATAGAATGAATGTAAAACTAGTGTTCTCCCATGTAAACTATCACATAATTCACAATAAAACATTAAAAAAAAGTATATTGTCTATTAGTGTTCCTTTTGTACATAATACTTCTTCAGGTTTGGGATCACTTCAGTCTTATTTTTCAAAGAAATCTGTAATCTAGAATGCATTTCTTTGCTGGTGTGACTTGGAACAAGCCACTTCAGCTCATTGTGGCTTATGTTCCATCATTTAGGAAGATGTAACTACATACAATGTAAGTTCACTGGTTTGTTCTGTAGAGCAGGGGTGATGTCTTGCTTTATGTTGCATCCTTTATATCTAGCATACTGTTTTGAATTGTTGTTAAGTGCCATCGAGTCAGTTTTGACCCATAGTGACCCTGTATAGGGTTTCTGAAGAGAAGCTGGTGAGCCTGAACCATCAACCATGCAGTTCAAACTGACTTTGAGTCCAGTGTGCTAACCCATAGCACCACATAAGGACAAAAATTTGTTGAAGAAATGAATGACAATGAGAAGGCAAAAATTATGTTGAAGGAATGAATGAAACAACCAGAACATTCATGGTAGATACTGAGATGAGTCACCCAGGTTCCCCTTCAAGGAAAAATTTTTGTCCCTGAAATTAGTTCTATCAAGGTTCAAGCCTCAGCAAAGAATCCTATTTAAAAAAAAAAAAAAAAAAAAAGGTTAGGGCAAAGGTATGAAATTCTAGTTATTTTTGGTCCAAAGTGGTAATACTCTGATGGGTTATACATGTCCCCAAACTCCTCAGAGGGATGGCTGAGGCTTTGCTAGCTCTGTATTATAGTTTGGCTTCCTAATTGTTTCCCTTCCTTTCAACAGGTATTAATCTACAATAAATAGAGTACTAAACTTCATCTCAGTGTCTGTTTCCAGAACAACCAACCTGTGAGTGATGTGGTCTTAAAAAGGAGGTACTACGTATCCTTTCACCATAGTTATTTAGTCTGTATGATGAGCAAATAATCCGAGAGGCAGATTATATGAAAAAGAATGTGTCATTAGGATTAAAGGAAAAGTCATTAACAACAGAGATATGCAGATGATAAAACCTTGCTTGCAGAAAGCAAACAGGATTTACTGATGAAGATCAAAGACTATATATAGCCTTCAGAATGGGTTGCACCTCAGTGTAAAGAAAACAAAAATTCTCACCACTGGACCAATAAATAGCATCCTGATAACTGAAGTTATCAAAAGCTTCATTTTGCTTGGATCCACAATCAACATTCATGGAAGCAGAAGCCAAGAAATCAAATGACATATTACGTTGGGAAAATCTGCTGTGAAAGACCTCTTTAAAGTGTTCAAGAGCAAACATATTAGTTTGAGGACTAAGGTGTGCCTGACTCAAGTCACGTTATTTTATTATTATTTTAAATATGGAACTCTTCACAAATTTGCATGTCATCCTTGTATAGCGTCCATGCAAATCTTCTCTATATTGTTCCAATTTTAGTATATGTGCTGCCGAAGCGAGCACCCAAGTCATGATATTTTCAGTAGCCTCATATACATGTGAAAGTTGGACATTGACTAAGAAAGACCTTAAAATAATTGATATATTTGCATTATGGTGTTGGAGACAAATACTGCCAGTACCATGGACTGCCAGAGGAATAAACAAATCTGTACTGGAAGAGGTACAGGTAGAATGCTCCTTAGAAGCCAGGATGACAAGACTTCTCTCACACAATGGACATATTATCAGAAGGGACCAGTCCCTGGAGAAGAACATCATGCTTGGTGAAGTGGAGGGTCAGTGAAAAAGAGGAAGACCTCCAATGAGATCCATTGGCTCAGTGGCAGTAGCAAAATGGGCTCAAGTGTAAGGAGAATTGTGGAGATGATGCAGGACAGGGCAGTGCTTTATTCTGTTGTGCATAGTGTCACTGTGAGTTTGAACTGACTTGATAGCACCTAACAACAACATTTGACTTCGTTTACAAAATATTGCTTTAAAAGTACATCTCTTTCATTGAACACACTTAAGCAATATTTTGTTTTATATTATTTGCTTAATTTGTATTATACCAATGTCTAGTGCCTGGTGTGCCACTATAGTGTAAACACTGGACTTCTAACTGCACATCTGTGGCTCAAACCCATCAATTGCTCCTATACAGAGTCCCTATGAGTTAGAACTCCCTAAGTGGAGTCCTGGTGTGGCACCATAGACTAAGCACTGGACCTGAAGGTCAGCTTGAGCCACAAGGTCAGTGGTTCACACTCTCAGTCACTCCTTGGAAACCCTATATTGGGTCACTATGAGTTGGAACAGACTTGATGGCACTTAACTACAACAGCAATGCCTAAGTAGTTCAAATAAATCAAATGAGGAAATGATGCAGCACAGGGATTATAATCAATTGAAAATGTTTCTGGACATATTAGATACACACCCAAACCAAGTTCATGGCCATCGAGTCCATTCTGACTCATAGAGATCTATTATACAGGATTTTGAGACTACAAATCATTACAGGAGCAGAAAGTCTCTTCTCTCCCACAGAGCAACTGATGGTTTTGAACGACTGACCTTGTAGTTAGTATCCCAACATTTACCCAACAGTACCACCAGAGCTCCCTATGAAATACATACCCAAAACCCAAACCCTCTGCCATCAAGTCAATTCCAATTCACAGCGATCCTGTGTAGTATTTCCATGATGTAATTCTTTATGGGAACAGAAAACCTCCTCTTTCTCCCACAGAGCAGAGTAGGTGATAGTTGGAAATGGTGACCTTGTGGTTAGTTGTTGTTGTTGTCATGTGCCATTGAGTCGGGACCGACTCATAGCGAGTCAGTTAGTAGAACAGTGCTTATTATACAGTGCTACCAGGACTCCATAAATAGGCATACAAATGAATAAAAGTAGTAATTACTCACCTGTACTATCTACAGAGTGTATTTTCAAACCACAGAATGTGCCTAATTAGCATTATTAATTTAAGTTTTCAGAAAATTAACAATAAACTATTTTATAAACACTGCTTACCAAGTGAAGAAAAGACAGTTACATAGGAACTCTGAATTTGATAACACAAAAAAGTACAAAAAATATATAATATTATTTGTTGTTTCTTTGTTGTTTAGTGCCATTGAGTTGGTTCTAACTCATAGTGACCCTGTATATGGTTTCCGAGGAGCAGCTGGTGAGTTTGAACTCCTGACTTTGTGGTTTGCAGTCCATTACTGATGGACTACAGCACCACACAGCCAACAAATATTTGAGCAAGTAATTGTTGTTGTTGTTAAGTGCCATCATATATGCCAATAATAAAAAAAAAATAGAATATTTTAATTAAATTTAGAGAGTTCATTAATTCTTGTTATTGTTATTAAGTGCCGTGGAGTTGGTTCTGACTCATAGTGACCCTGCGTAGGGTTTCCAAGGAACGGCTGGTGACTCTGAACCACTGATCTTGCAGTTCAAACCAACCTTGTAGTCTAGTGTTTATCCTACAGTGCCACACTTCTAATTTGATAATGGAGCTTTGGTGGTTTAATGGATTATGTTTTGGGCTGCTAACTTCAAGGTCAGCAGTTTGAATTCATCAGTGACTTTGTGGCAGAAGCCTCAGGAACCTTGTATAGGGCCACTCTATGTCAGAACTGACTCAACAACACTTAACAACAGCAACAATGTGATGATAGTCTGCTTTGGGGTCACAGTTCTTCCACTTTCCTTGAATACATTTCCTAAAAGATATAAGTGAATGGTCTGCTCAGTATCCAAATTGGGATTTCAGCCTCTGACATTTCCTTAATAACTATTTTTTATTCCCTTGGTTCTAACATGTAGCTGCAACATAAAAGTTTAGAATGACGCCTTGACTGAGAAAGGTCTGGTAATGATCAAGAGACTATGCCTGGAATGTCTACTCAACAGATGCTTTTGCTCACACTTATGAGATGCTCAAGAACAGAATTGTAACTGGCACTACACTCCTATATTTGTTTGGCAGTATACATATGTCCTGGTCCCCTGGAAGGAGTTTCTCGGTAATAAATCAAAGGTGATAATGTGGCTATCAGCACTGGGCTACCACCTCTCTTGATTAGCTTCTGAGGGTTTCGATAAAAAAACAAAAACAAAACTAATTTGGATGAGAAAAAAAAGAGGAAATCTTTTGCTATGACACTTGTGAGGCAAAACATTTTATATGAAACCTCTTTGTAAGACTCTGATAATCAGAAGGATTGTTCATAACAGAAAACCTGTTATAACCACAGCACATTTTTTGACATCATTTAGTTTTGCGTTACTTTCATGAAAACTTAATTTGGTGTCATTGATAGGTGCCATCGAGTTGGTTAAGACTCAGAGCAATCCTTTGCACAACAAAATGGAGCACTGCCCTATCATGTATCATCCTCACAATTTCTGTTACGTGTGAGACCACTGCTGCTGCCACTGAATCAATCCATCTTGGCTCAAGAAAAGGTCGCCCTCTTTTTCACTTATACTTTATCTAGCATGATGTCCTTCTCCAGGGACTGATTTCTCCTGATAGATGACATGTCCAAAATATGAGAGAGGAAGTTTCTGCCTCCTGGTCAAGAAATTCCTATCAGACAAGAATTACTTTTTGTTTTTTTTAATGTTTTATTGTGAATTATGTGATAGTTTACATGGGAGAACATTAGTTTTACATTCATCCTATCATATATAATTTCACTGTCATGGTTACAGTCCCCTCCATGCATCATCAACCAACCAAAGGGTATACCCTAAAAGCCTGCTCCCCGGTCATCAGCACACAGCTCCTCTCCCTCTCTGGGTCTTAAGTCCCCAGCTGAGTAATTACTTTTGATCCTGTGATAGAATCTCTATACCTAAAAATGAAGAAAATATCAATTGGTGTTGATATTTTCTGACTACTAGTCCAAAGACTTGTGTTCCAATTTTGATCTTCAATTTTGAAGCAAGTCACCAAACCAATTTGGGTCTCACCTTCCTAATTATAAGAAATAAAGACTGTACTTGATAACTCCTCTGATAATTTTCAGCTAAAATCTTTTTATTTTAACAATAAGAAAAAAGAAAAGCCCTCAAATACGTAATAGTCATTTAAAAGATTTTGAACACATAAAAGACATAAATTTGTTTCTTAATTGGAATAATTTTTCTTTAGACTAGGAAGAGGATTTTCAGCATTCTGAATCTTCAATATCACACAGAAAGCTTTTGTTGACAATACCTGTAAGAGGCTGATTTCAAGGAGCTTATTTTATTGCTTTCTTTAATATTATTGCTTAAATTTTAAAGCTTAGTCTCCTAAACTTGTATGAGCTCTTTGAGAGTAGAAGCTAGGTTTTGTTCATATCGATGTTTAACTCATTGCCTAGCTTTATACTTTGGTACATAGTATGTGCTTAGTAAACATTTGTAGAATGAATGCATAGTATAAATGGGGTCTGGAGTCTGTAATTAAACTTATAAAATTGTGAAAGTACCCACAATTTACTTACATATAGAAATGTAATGGTTTTTATTTTTCTGGTTTAAGTTACAAAAAAAGAAAGATGGAAAGTGCTTTCTCACAAGACTGTCTCTTCTCTCTTTAAATCAGAACCAAACCTGTTGCTATGAAGTTGATTCTAACTCATAGCAACCACACATATGTCAGTAGAACTGTGTTTCATAAGGTTTTCAATGGCTGATTTTTTGGGAAGTAGATCCCCATGCTTTTTTGTTTAGGTACTTCTGTGTGGGCTCAAATAGCCAAACTTTAGGTTAAACCACCCAGGAACTCCCTTCTTTCTCTAGGTGATGACAAGTCCTTTTGATTTTCTGTCAGTGGATGGTCCATGCTCCATACGACACCATTTGGTTGGCATATATAGCATTTTTAGTGTTCAACTGTAGAATAGCATCTATTGGATATGCAACATAAAAACTTGGAAAGAACCTCCTGAAAGAATGAAATCAGACTGGACTGTATTTGTGTCTTGCATTGTGTCCTCTTGCTGTATCATTAATTCCTACTTGTTCTGAGGATCTGTCCTATATAGTTTTGGCCCCACTGAGTAATTGGCATATTCTGTGCATTTCAGACTGTGTGTGCTGACTCACTAATTCTCTAGTATTGATTTTTAGATGCCTTGGGTTTTGATCTTGCTATACTGTCTAATATACTGGATAAGCTAGTAGTCTAACTACTGCCTTACAGAGGGAATGCTTTCTGGTTAGGAAACTCCCTCTAGACAGAGACTAGATTGTAGTATGTTTACGGTGCTGAGAAATATCATTGTAAGACTGTGCTGAAAATGCTGATCCTTATTGATGCCCTCATTTTGTGTGTCTGAGAAGCTGGAACAGTTTCACAACTAATCCATCTGACTTGTTAGGTTCTTTATGTTGCTGGCCTTCTTTAAGAAGTTTAGAAAAGTGGCCTTGTATTCCATCATGCTGACCCATGACTTAACTTAAAGTAGAAATGTGTTAAAATTATATATAAATATGTGTAGATGCCCCTTACAGAACATTGTGCATTTTTCATGCCAGAACATCAGCAGGTCTTTGGAATTAAGGGCACTATTTAGTTTAAAAGGATTTAAACACTATGACCCCTCAAAGAGTACTTGAACATAATTCCACAAATACATGCTGTATTCTGTTGTTAGGTGCCGTTGAGTTGGTTTCAATTCACAATGACCACATGTACAGTACAATGAAATATTCCCTGGCCTGGTGCCATGCTCACACTCATTGCTATATTTGAGACCATTGTTGCAGGCACTGTATCAATCCATCTCATTGAAGGTCTTTCTTTTTTTTTGGTGACCCTCTGCATGGTGTCCTTCTCCAGGGATTAGTCCCTCCTGATAACATGTCCAAAGTACGTGAGACAAAGTTTCACCATCCCTGTTTCTAAGGTACATTCTGACTGTATTTCTAAGACAGATTTATTTATTGTTTTGACAGTCCATGCTATACACAATTTTTTTTTTTTTAACCAATACCATAATTCAAAGGCATCAATTCTTCTTTCGTTTTCCTTATTCATTATTCAGTTTCCACATGCAAAGGAGGTGATTTAAAATATCATGGCATGAGTCAGGTGTACTTTAGTCCTCAAAGTAACATCTTTGTGCTTTAACACTTTAAACGGGTATTTTGCAACAGATTTTCCCAGTGTAATACATCATTTGATTTATTTACTGATTCCCTCATGGGCATTGATTGTGGATTCAAGCAAAATGTAAATATTGACAACTTCAATTTTTTATCCATTTATCATGATTATTATTTATTATTTTTTATGCTGAAGTATAATTCACAAACTGTCTGTGGGAGAGATGAGACTTTATTCTTCCATAAAGATTTAAGCCTCAGATACCCTATACAGTGGTTGCTATGAGTCCGAACCAAATGAAGAGCACACAGCAGCAACAATCCATATGTAAGGATGTAGCCTTAGCTCTTCATCAGTAAGTGGTTCAAGTCCTCTTTGCTTTCAGCATGAAAGGCTGTGTTTTCTTTATATCACAGGTTGTCAATGAGTCCTATTCAACTCC
Source organism: Chrysochloris asiatica (assembly GCF_000296735.1). NCBI lineage: Eukaryota > Metazoa > Chordata > Mammalia > Afrosoricida > Chrysochloridae > Chrysochloris > Chrysochloris asiatica. The sequence goes on along the minus strand of NW_006408520.1, from coordinate 31,945,235 downwards.
TGATGCTACACTCTTCTTCATAAAGTCCATCTTGAATTATTATTCTAATTTTATATCATGATGAATTCCAGAAGGTATTTATTTATCCAATGAGTGGACCAGATTCTAAAGTGACTACCAGATGTCTGAGGTGCATAGCTAGACAAATAGGTTTACTCTTTGTCATTAAAGATGCGAGATCATTGGAAATTCCAAAGCAAATACCTTGAATGTGGTTTTGTATGATCTTTCTCTTGTACTGGAGTCCTGCAATATATATAATATATATATATTATAAT
>NW_006408520.1:31943773-31944857 GCF_000296735.1 Chrysochloris asiatica | reverse complement strand
ATTCTTATCCTTTAATCATTTTTATTTCAAGATTATCACCAACAGATCTACTAAACACTGTCACAGATTCCAGATATGCTGGTCCAATTATGGGGCTACCATATATATGGTAATTGGATCTTGTGGGGAAAAGGAAAGAAGACAATTTCAATTTGAAGCTTAAGAGGGAGATGAATAGATTTGCTTTCAGACTTATAAGTTGTTTGCAGGAGCTCTGGTAGTAGTATAGTGGTTATGAGTTGAGCTGCTACCCTCAAGGTCAACAGTTCAAAACTACCAGCGGTTCTCAGGGGAAAGATAAGGCTTTCTACTCCTGTAAAGATTTAGAGCCTCAAAAACCCTATATAGGGTCACTATTAGTTGGAACCAACTCTACAGCACACCACTACCACCACCACCATAGGTTGTTTGAGTGGCTAGTTATACCTTTCAGACTCTGAAATGATCTTGTATTGTCCAGTGCCAATGAGTTGATTTTCAACTAGTAATGACTCTATGTGACAGAGTAGAATTGCCCCAGAGGGTTTTCTAGACTATAATCTCTACAGGAGCACATCACCAGGTCTTCACTGTGTAGACACTTACTAGGTACAAACCACCAAACTTTTGGTTATAAGCCAAGCTTTTAATCATTGTGGCACCAAAAACGAAACTCCACTTACAGACTAGTATCCCCAATATGCACTAAATGCTATAACACAGATCAATACAGGTGTTATAAGAGTCCCTAGGGAATAGAAACAGTTCGTGTACCCAGAGATGCCTCTAGAAGATAACTATACACATGAACCTCATAAGATGGACTACATAGAAATCAAATCGACTACATCTGTGGAAGAGACAGTGGAAAAGCTCCATATCATTAGCCACAATTAGGCCAGGGGCAAATTGTAGAACAGACTATCAACTGCTTATATGCAAGTTCAGACTGAAGCTGAAGAAAATTAAAACATGTTCTCAAGAGTCAAAATGAGAATTTGAACACATCCCACCTATATTTAGAGACCATCTCAAGAACAGATTTGATGAATTAGACACTAATGACTGAAGACCAGAAAAGTTGTAGGATGACATCAAAAGAACA
>NW_006408520.1:31925129-31941651 GCF_000296735.1 Chrysochloris asiatica | reverse complement strand
GTCTGGAGAGAGATTGCTTTAACATTTATTTTTATTTGATTAATTAGGATAACTGATTCAACTTCAGTTTGATAACCTTTTTAAAAGGGCCTTAAATTTTACTGCTTCCTGAAATGTAAAAGTTCTAATCTTCTAATCGGGTTTGATTATCATATGCAAATTTCTCCCCTGTATTTTTAAAAGAGAATTCTTTTAAGAGTATTTCAGCTTTATCAGCAATCCATGGAAACTTCCCCCAGAAGTTCTCCTTCCTAGAAATCTTTATAGAACTTTCTGGGCATGTATGCTATTTCTGAAAACATGTATGCTACCTCTCTGGTACTTCTGGTGGTATGAAATTCAGATAGTTAAGTAATTTTAAAAGTAGGCTGTAAGAATTTATTCTATTGATTTTCTATTCCCCCTCAGGCCATTACATTTATTTTTAAATACAAGTAGATGTTTTGAAACAATTTACTGCTTTTTATTCCATCCATCATTCTTTTGGAGTCCTGGTGTTGTGCTGTAGGATAAGCTAACTGCAAGGTTGGTGGTTTAAACCCACCAGCCACTCCTCAGAAACCCTATACAGGGTTTCTATGAGTTGGAACTGACTTCATGGCACTCAGCAACAACACATTATTCTTTTACTGTTTAGATACTAATTATTTCATGAAGTCCAGATTGTTGTCTCATGACTAGACTGTTCAACCTATTCTAACTTTTGAAGGGATAAATCAAGACTTACCTTTTTCAGGAAATCTTCTCAATTATTTTAAACTACCATTACTTCTTGCTATTCTGATTCTCTTTAGTTAGTGAATTATCTTAACATATATTTTTGAATGTTGTTGTTAAGTATCATGGAATTGGTTCCCACTCATAGTGACCCTGCACAGAGTTTCCGAGGCTGTAAATCTTTATGGGAGCAGAAAGCCTCATCTTTCTCCCATGGAATGGCTGGTAGTTTCAAACTGCCGACTTTGAGGTTAGCAGCCTGATTTGTAACCACTATGCTACCAGAGCTCCTAATCGTAATTTGCTTACTATTGTTTATTTTATTATGAATCTGTTACTTTTACAGACTTTTTGTTTCTGAGGCCAGGAATGTGAATATGTCTTTCTGTAATAACAGCACTAGAGAGTTAAAAATATGTTGACTAAGATAGATAATCCTAAGAAAACAAAGAATTGACATGTTCAATCAATCTGACTGGGTTTTCTAAAAGCTGTGCCTAACATTCTTTAGACAATTGATCCATTTTGACAACTTTTCATCTTTTCAGATTCTTAATTTCTATCTGAGTCATAACCCAAATAGTTGTTTCTTCCATAAGACTGTGAAAACTGTTAGATTCCAGAGTCCTTACTTTGCTATAATGCTTCCTGGGTATTTTATTTCCATCATCCTAACTAGATATGTTATTTACAATTTAATTCAACAGTTATTTACTGAACAGCCGGTAAATTACAGAATTTTGTGTTACATAACATCAGGAATGTTGTGGTTAGGTACATAGAGTTGATTCCAACTCATAGTGACGTGATGCACAACAGAACAAAACACTGACTGGTTCTATGAGATCCTCACAATTTTTGTTACGCTTGAACTCATTGCTACTGACACTATGCCAATCCATTTAATTGGGGGCCTTCCTCTTTTTCACTGACCCTACCACTTTATCAAGCTAGGTTTCCTTTTCTAGGGATTGGCCCCTCCTGATCACATGTCTGAAGTATAAGATGAAGTCTCACCATTTTGACTTCTAAAGAGCATTCTGACTTTACTTCTTCCCACACAGATTTGTTTGTTCTTCTTGCAATCCATTGTACTTTCAATATTCTTCTCCAACACCATAAATCAAATCCAATGATTCATCTGTGGTCTTCTTTATTCATCGTCCAACTTTCACATGCATATGTGGCTACTGAAAATACCTTGGCTTGGGTCAGGAGCACCTTAGTCCTTAAACACATCTTTTTTCTTAAGGTCTTATGCTGCAGGTTTGCTCAATGTTGTCATTTGATTTTTTGACTGATGTTTTCATGAGTGTTGATTGTGAATTCAAGTAAAATGGGGTTCTTTGATAACTTCAACTTTTCTACATTCATGATATTATTTATTGGTCTAGTCTTCTAGTGAGTATCTTAATTTTTTTTACATTGACGTGCAATCCATATAAATCCATGTAGGTTGTAGTCTTTGCCCTACATCAGTAAGTAATCCAAATCCTGTTTGCTTTCAGCAGCCAAGGTTGTGTCATCTTCATATCACAGGCTGTTAATGAGTCTTCCTTCGTCTAATCTTGATGCCATGTTATTCTTCATATAATCCTGTTTCTAGGATTATTTGCTCAGCAGGGTGGCACTGTAGGACAAGCACTGGACTGCTAACTACAATGTCAGTGGTTCAAACCAAGCAGCTGCTCCTTGGGAGCCCTATACAGGGTTGCTATGAGTAGGAATCACTTGATGGCACATAACAACAACAACATACAGACTGAATAAGTATGGTGAAAGAATACAACCCTGACACATACCTTTCCTGATTTTACACCATTTGTTGTTCTTGTTGTTAAGTGCTGTCAAGTCAATTCTGACCCATAGCGACCCTGTATAGGGTTTCCAAAGAGTAGCTGGTGAGCTTGAACCACAAACCTGGCAGTTCAAACGGCTTTGCACTCTGGCAATTAACCCACAGCACCACACCAGGATTCAATTTAAACCATTTAGCACCTCCTTATTCTGTTCTAACAACTGCCTTTTGGTCTACATACATGTTCCTCATGAGCACAATTAAATATTCTGAAATGTCCATTTTTTACAATGTTTTCTATAGCTTGTCACAGTCAAAAGCCTTTGCATAGTTAATAGTTACTACCATTAAAATGTTCTTCCGCATCTTGACTGCCTCACAATTTTTAAAGTGTAGGAAATACCAACTGTAAAGATAAGTGAAGGATACATGTCAGGAGGTCTTAAAGGTCAAGGTGAGGAATTCTGGTGTGGCACTGTAGGATAAAGCACTGGACCATAAGGTCAGTTTGAACCACAAGGTAGGTGGTTCAAACACACCAGCCATCCTTGGAAACCCTATACTGGCTATGAGTCAGAACTGGCATGAAGGCACTTAACGACAACAACAACATCCTGGTGTGGCATTGTAGGATCAGTACTGGACAATGAACCCCAAGGTCGGCAGTTCAAACCCAACAGCTACTCCTTGGAAATCCTATACAAAGTTGCTATGAGTCAGAACCAACTCGACGGCACTTAACAACAACAATAACAACATATTCTTTAGGCCTTTACAGATTTATTCTTTCCCTTATAATCTATTATGTCCTCCTTTCCCCATTTTTGGAGTCCTAGTGTGGCTCTGTGGGTTAATGTGCTGAACTGTAAGCTTGGTTTTAACCACAAGGTCAGCAGTTCAAGCTCACCAGTTGCTCCTTGGAAACCCTATATAGGGTCACTATGAGTCAGAACCAACTCAATGGCACTTAGCAACAACAATAACAATGTACCAATTAGATCTTTCCTGAATCACATGAATGTAATTGGATTTTATTTCTATGGATGTAATTAACACATTAGAGAAGCATAGAGTTTGTCACAAAGAGATAGTCTTCCTTAAATGTATTAATCATAAAGAAATTGTTGTTGTTAGGTGCCATCGAGGTGGTACCGACTCATAGTGATCCTACGCACAACAGAAAAAAACACAGTCTGGTCCTGGGCTAACCTCACAATTGTTGAGCCCATTAATGCTGCTAATTTTCCAATCCATCTCACTGGAGGTCTTCTTCCTTTTTTCTGACCCTCCACCTTACTAAGCCTGAAATCCTATTCCAGCGACTGGTTCCTCCTGACTATATGTCTGAAGTATGAGAGATGGACTTTGGTCATCCTTGCCTCCAAGGAGCATTCTGGCTGGGCTTCTTCTAACACTGATCCGTTTGTTCTTTTGGCAGTCCATGGCACTTTCAATATTCTCCTCCTACACCATATATAACTCAAATGCATCAATTCTTCTACTCTCTCCCTTATTCCTTATTCATGGTCCAGCCTTCACATGTATATGAGGTTATTGAAAATACCATGGCTTGGGCCAATTATACCTTAGTCCTCAAGCTGACATCTTTGCTCTTCTACACTTTAAAAAGGCAGATTTGCCTAATACATCATTTAGAGTAGAGTTCATAAGCCTTGTGTCTTAGCAGCTACTGTCTTTCCATTTGGAACTTAAGTACTGAAAATGTACTTAAAAAAGTTTTCTGAGTGAAGCAGGGCTGGCTGCTTTTATGGCTAAAATGAAATCCAGATTTCATTTAATCATTTTTCCTAGTATCCAAAGAAGAGTATTAAAGGTTCCATATATCCTTTTCAACAAAAATGGCTGGGGTACTCCTCACCAGGTTTTTTTTCCATATTGATAGAAAATGAGGCATTTCATAAAAAAGAAGACTTATCACCAATGCAAAACAGTTAGCTCTAAAGGGAAATATAAGTCCAATATATTTCTCTTAGAACTTTTACCAAGCTACTGAAAGAAAAACTCAATAAAACCTAGTATATGGAAATGCTTTGAGTTTTAATACAGGACTTCCAAAAGCATGTACAATGTTAAGAAAAATGTTTTTAGTAAAAACATGTACATAAAGAAAACATACATTATCCTTGGGAAACATTTCCTGTTATGATTCTTAAGTATCTGTTAAGGAAAGAATGATAAATTCCGATAGAGTACTTTGGACAAATGTGGTCCATATATAACTATAAATTAAATCATTGTGTTAACATTCAGTACAAAAAAGTAAATGAACACAATTTGTATGTTACTTTGACTCTACTCTTTGATTTAAAACCAAAATTTGAAGAAATCACATTAATTTTTGCTTTTAATGACAATGATTGTTTTTTATTGTTGTTAATTAATGATAAAAGACGAATGAAGTAGATCACAGATGACAGATTCATTTAATAAAAACTGGTGCATCCCACTCATGAATATATATAGGTTTGACAGAAAATCTTTCTACATGCATTTATATGTGCTACACATCTGTAAATACAGCAGAGTTCACATGGGGTGAAATTATGAAAACTTAATCATAACCAAAGAACTTGAGTTAATGACTCCCTGGATCTGGAGGTTCTGGACCATAGACTCAGAGGATTTCAAAGTAAACTGACATAACATAGTCCATCAAGACAATGTTCTACATTCTATTTTGGTAAGTAGTGACTGGGGTCTTAAGAGCTGTGAGTGGTCATCTAAATTACAACTATTCTTCTCTTCCTGTGTGAAGAGGAGCGATGAAAATCATAGATATTCAGAAACCGGACAGTGTTCCCTTCTGTTGTGCACAGGGTTGCTATGAGTCAGTACCGACTCAATGATACAAACAACAACAATGGAAACAATTAGTCCTTTGTCTCCATTAAACCTCACCCTCCATGACCTTGAGATCAGAAGAACTAGGTGGTAACTGACTACAATGGCAAATCACTCTTAAAGGGACCACAATTGAAAGTCTTGGATAAAGTGGGAGGAAAATTTCGAACAAAACTTAAAATCGTAAAATAGACCAGGCTTACTCTTCCTGGTATGGTGCTGTTGGTTAAAGCACTGGGTTGCAAAGTCAGTTTGAACTGTAAAGTCAGTGGTTCAAGCTCACCAGCCACTCCTCAGAAGCCCCATACAGGGTCGCTATGGGTAGAAACTGACTTGGCAGCACTCAACAACAACAACAACAACTCTTCCAATAAAGATTGGTAGAACACCCAAGACAATGGCTGTTAATCACTCTTCAAGTCTGGAATTGAACTCACTCCATGGTTCAACTTTCAGTCATATGTTGTTGTTGTAGTTGTTATGTACTGTGGAGTCGGAACCAACTCATAGCGACCATGTACAGGGTTTCCAAGGCTATAAATCTTTACGGGAGCAGAAAGTCTCATCTTTCTCTGGCGAAACAGCTGGTAGTTTCAAACTGCTGACTCTGAGGTTAGCAGCCCAATTCGTAACCACTACGCTACCAGAGTCAAATGATAGGTAGGCCTATAATATGAACAATACCAGAGGGAAGCAGTTACCCAGGGATAAAGCTCAGAAGGTAGAAAAGATAAAAAAAGGAGGAATGAAAATCATAAACCAGGGAGAAGGTGGGGTGATTGCTGTTACATTGTGAAGACTGCAATTAGTATCACAAAACAAATGTGTATGAATTGTTGAATGGAAAACCAATTTTCTTTGTAAACTTCACTCAAGTCACAAACAGTGAATAAAAAAAAAAAAAAAAAAGACTGTAAATAAAAATAAAACACACACACAAAAATCTATTGTATCCCAAATCACTACTTTCCAGAACAGGAAATGGCAAACTACAGCTTAGATGCCACATCTTATCCCACTGTCTGTTTATGTAAATAAAGTTTTACTGACACATAATCATAGTCATTCATATATGTATTATCTCTGGCTGTGCTGGAATTGAGTACGTGTAACAAAGACTGTATAGTCTGCAAGTTATAAAATATATACTGTCTGGCCCTTCAGATTTGAAATGCTGTAAACTGTCTAGGTAAGTCTTCAGTATTTTTTTAAAAATCAGAACCTCAAAGATCTTTCATTAGCCTTATTCTCAGGTCTTAATTCTCTACCACCCACTGTAAGAGTGGTTAGGGCAATAGGTGGCCCAAAGCAACGCAAGTATCCTGGTTCTTGTTAATATCTCCATCAACTCATCCTCTACTTTGATATAAACAAGCAATGTATTCTCTACCTTATATATTCTAAGCTTAAAATCTAATTATAAATCTTTGCTTTTTATTGATGTGTAAATATCTGAAGTAAAACTATGTACTATTGATAAACGAAAACAGTGTAATGCCTATCTATGCAAACACAACTTCAACAAGTTTCTTAGCATCCCTTACAACCCAACTACTGCTACTAACACCCTTCTATATAGAAATTTACAGCTGCGATTTCCTCAAAAGCTGTGATTACCACTTTATAATATTTATGCTGTTTTCAACTGCTTTATATACATGTGAAAACTGGACAATGAATTAGGAAAACCAAGGAAAAATTGATGGTTTGAATAATGGTGTTGATGAAGAATACTGAATATACCATTAGCTTCCACTTCCAAAAGAATGAACAATTCAGTCTTAGAAGAATTACAACTAAAATTTTCCTTAGAAAGACAGTGAGACTTTATCTTGCATACTTTGGACATGGTATCAAGAGGGGCCAGTCCCTGGAGAAGGACATTATGGTTGGTAAAGCAAAGGGTCAGCATAAAAGAGGAAGACTCTCAAGGAAATGGACTGACATATGACAATAACAATGGGTTCGAATGCAGCAACAATTGGCAGTGCCCTGTGCCTCTGTATATAACAACCTTCTGAGTTGGAACTAACTTAATAAAGTGAATATATACCAAGAACATCTGAGGCTGCTAGAAACGATAAAAGAACAATAAGTATTCTCCCCTAGAGTCTTCAGTGAGAAGATGGACCTGCTGACACCTTGAATTTGTCTTGTACCCTCCAGAATTGTAAAAGAATATATTTCTATTGTGTTAATTATGTGTTAATTGTGTGTTTTTATGTGTTGTCAAGTTAGTTCCTATCACTTTATCTCAGCCTCCTAAAGTCTTAAAATATTTCAGCAGCAACTTAGCATCTAAAAATTTCATTTAAATATCAGAAACTCAAAAACTTCAAAATTTAAGCTTCTAAGTCATTTACTTAGATGAATAGTGATGTATATCTAAAGTACCATGGACTGTCTAAAGAACAAACAAATCTGTCTTAGAAGTGCAGCCAGAATGCTTCTTGGAAACAATGGCAAGACTTTGCCTCATATACTTTGGACATGTTATCAGGAGGGACCAGTCTCTGAAGAAAGACATCCTACTTGGTAAAGTAGAGTCTTGGCAAAGAAAGACTCTCAATGAGATGGACTACACAGTGGCTGCAATGGGCTCAAACATGATCATTGTGAAGATGGCACAGGACAGGGCAGTGTTTTGTTCTGCTGTGCACAGGGTTGCTATGGGAAGAACAAGATTCAGCCAAGTCTCTGTCACTTTATAACAATGATACCCTCTTTTTTTGTGTGTGTTCATAAGCATCTTTAACATTAATATTCCTGTCAATCATATTTTGAAGTCAATTTATCAAGTGCCCCCAAAACTCATCAAGTCTCTACCCATTATCAAATTCCAAAGCCACTTCCTAATTTTTGGGTATTTGTTACAATAGCAACCCACTTCCATTATCAACATCTCTATTAGTTTCTTCAGGGTGCTGTAACAAAATAATATAAACAAGGCAGCTTAAAAAATACAATCTATGTGATCACAGTTCTGGAGGCTGAAAATCTAATTTCAGGATGTCAGCAGATTCATGCTGATGTTTAAGTCTCCAGGGGAAAATCCTTCTTTGTCTCCTCCAGCTTCTAGAAGCCCCATGTGTTCCTTGGCACCTGGCAATTAAACTTTCATCTCTGCCTCAGTCTTTATATGCTATTTCCCCTGTGTCTCTTCTCTTTTTATAAAGACATCAGACTGGATTACTGTCCACCATCTTCTAGCATGACTTGATGCTTACTTAACTAATTACACATGTAAAATGATCCTATTTCTAAATTAGGTCACAATCACAGGTACTGGGCATTAATACTTTAACCTATCTTTTTGGGAATATAATTCAATCTGTAACAGATCTCATTTCTAACTTCATACAATAATAACAAAACAATATAATGTGTATCATACAGACAAAACTAGACATCTTCATGTCATTGTTAAGAGAAAGAAGGATGGAATAGAAAACATAAGACTTTTCGCTTTTTTTCAGTCTTAGCTGTGTTCCTTTACAATCTGACCTGAAGGAAGTTTCTCAACTTTTATGGAGCATAAATTTCTTTTTGCATAAAAAAAGAACTCTTTTATAGGGTCTTTATGAGGATTGTTGTTGCTAAATGCCACGGAGTCGGTTTCAACTCACAGTGACTCTATATATATATATAGGGTTTCTGAGGCTTTAAATCTTGCAGGAGCAGAGAGCATCATCTTTCTTCCATTTCAAAGATTGTTGTTGTTAGTGCTGTGGAGTTGTTTTCCACTCAGCGACCCTGAATAGGGTTTCCGAGGAGTGACTGATGGGTTTGAACTTCCGACCTTGTGGTTCAAATCGACTTTGTGATGTAGTACTTATCCTATAGTTCCACACCAGGACTCTAGACTATTTATGATATACACAAAGTACCTGACATATCACGAGTTTTGAATAAATCATAAGTATTTTCCCTCATATTCAAGTAATTGTCTCACTCATGATAGAATGCATGCAGGTACTGCTGTGGATGTACATTTCATGCAATTGTTCTCTGACAAAAAGTATTCTCAGTCTCCTCCCCATAGGAGTCACACAACTATGCGATAGGTTTATGCAGTTTAGGAATAGGACAGGTGGATTGCATTTTTTTAAAACAGAAGCACTGAGACCCCAGATGCCTTACCTAGTATTAGTTGATCCAGTGTTACTCAAGTTTTTACTGTTTGACTAAATAATACCATCAGCTTCTGGGACTTTCTCTCAAGAAAATACATTTCACTTCTGATTGTTTGGGTAGGCCCACCTAGAGATAGTATTCTCTTTTTAATGAAAGGGAAAAATGTAACTGACCAAATAAACTTGTATCAAGTGTGGTAATAAATTTATGATAATCCTACCTAACTTTTGTATCAAATAGTTTTTCTTGTGTTGAACACTTCTAAAATAATTTTTGCAGCTCCTTCAAATTCTTTCCTGTTTCCATTGTAAACACATTAAATCATGTTTCAGGAGCTAATAAAAATTGACAATATTTTCATTTTTAATTGCCAATTTGATCTAAGTGATTATAGAATAAGTTATAATTTTGCCCTCTTCCAGATCTTTCTAACCATTGATTCTTTTTTTTTTTTCTTCATGTAACTAGATTTTATTTGTTTTGGGTAAATAGCAACAAAAATAGTGACATTGCTTGACAATTAAAAAACTTCAGGGATTCCTGGAAAAAACGGAATTGTATTTGTGTTAGGCTAAATTGTTGTCGTTGGTGGTATTAAGTGCCGTGAAGTTAGTTCTAACTCACAGCAACCTTATATAGTATTTCCGACGAGCAATTGGTGGGTTTGAACTGCTGACCTTGTGGTTCACAGTCTAGTGCTGACAGTACAGCGTCACACCAGAAGTCATTTACAATTAGTTTGAAAGTGATTGTGTGTTTGATTCAAACACATTAAAGATATGCTGTTACTGATTTCTTGTGCACAAGTATTTTAAGAAAAACAACACATATTGCATAGGTAAAATGTTTTTCAATTAAAAAAAAACTAATTAGAATCTAGCAATGAGCTCTTTAGAATGGACAGTAGATTCAATTTTTGACTATGATTAGAACAGCTTTGATAAATGAACTAGAAAATGCTAGTATGTGTCAAGTTGTCAGCATAACTTCAATCTGGCAATGGGATTTGTAAGAGAATACTGTTGAAAGCAAACAGGATTTTGAAAGTAAGTTTGAAAATAAAAATAGGTTGGTTAAATATCCAGTTAAAGATAAACTAGTTAAATATCTTTAAATAGACAGCATTTAACTAGTTTATCTTTATGAAAGTTTCCTTGCTTGAAAAGTCAGACCTGACTCTGGTCTTTAAAACAACATTCATTGTTGCAAATATAAAGGTAGTCATTTTGTAACAAAAGGAGGGGAGTGGTTGGTCTTGCAGTCCAGGAACAGAGGACCCTGGGACCATCAAGGGAGAAAAGCAGAGTGCAGGACCCTATCCAGGAGGCCACCCATGCCAGAGATAGAAGCAGGAATGATGAGTGGAGAGATGGAGCGGTTGGTGACTCTAGACACAAGGAGGGAGAAGAGCTATGTGCTGGCGGCTGGGGGACTGGCATGCAGGGTATACCCTTTGGTTGTTTGAATGGTTATATATTCCTGAGTACTTTGGTGTACATCCAAAATAACAACAACAACAACAACAAAACAAAACAGAGGGATTGGAAGCAAATGCTGTTGAATGATGATGCATGGAGGGGATTGTAATCATCACAATGAAATGAAACACAACAGGATGAATGTAAAGCTGATGCTCTCCCATGTAAACTAGCACTCAATTCACAACAAAAACTTAAAACAACAGCGAAACAACATTCATGTCTCCACCAGGTAACAGACAGGAACTATAAACAGATTTTTGTTCTTCAATATTAACAGCTGGGTGTTTTAGACCTTTGCAGAACAAGTTGAAGCGAAAGCATTGCTAATTTTTTGTTTGATAGTAATTTATGTTAGAGTTATACAAGCAAAGAATTGAAAAATTCAAATAGTTTTAGAAAGTTTAGAGAAAAATATACTGTTTTGTTTTGTTACTTTTGTTTCTCAAGTAACCACTAATTCTTGACGGTGCATTTTAAGGTTTCAATGAAAGAGAAGACAAATTGAGGACTACTTGATGCAGAGTCTGGAAACTGAAGGCTCTGTACGTTGTTTATTAGCTGTATGAATTTGGATGCATTACATAACTTCATTAAATTCCAGTTTTCTCATTTATAGAATGGCAATGATAAGATTTATTTTACAACATTTGTTTCAAGATTATTAAAGTTCCTCAATAAATAGGCTTCTTCCATTTTCTTCCCTCCTCTTAAATCCATCCTTGTATGATCTAGAATGAATTGGTTGTAATCCATATTAGACTCAACCATCAGAAGCTCCATGATTCTACAGCTTTTGTAATGAGAAGCAGAGTGCTTGATTTTGACAATTATCCATGGCCTTCTCTCTTCCTTTCTATCCTTTTTTTTTTTTTTAAGTAGACACTAGTACAACAGAGGATACGTAGGGAAATAGAAATGACACAGTGTGTCACTCATAAAATATTGATAAATTGATAAATTAAGGAATAAATGAGAGGAAACTGAGATCAATTGGGCTATAGTTTAATGGATATATCAACATAGCCAGAGTTTAGGAAATAATATGAATCTCCTTAATCAAGCAGAAAATTAGCAACTGAAATTTAATGTAATCCAGGACATTGAAAAAAAAAGTCCAAATTTTACATTTAAAATGACAGACCAGTAAAGAAATTTGAGAATTGAATGATGTTAATTATATTAATTATATTATATTCCGAAATTTAATTATATTCCAACAACACCCCACATTTTCTGTTATAAATTAAAAACAACAACAACAAAAAAAAAAACACAACAGCCCCCAAACACACACTTTTGGGGTTTAGACTACCATCGAGAACAAAGCGAATACAATAGAAGTCATTACTTGACTTGTGGAGAACACTGTAGATCCAATAGCTCTAAAATACTCAGTATGTTTCAGTTTTCTCCAGCTCCAGAAATATATAATGAAATTGGAGAAAGTAAAGAGAAAAGAAACCAAACTGGCTGGTAAGAGAAAGACTAGAAACATTAAAATTCTTAGAAAGGAATCAGACATTCTTAGTATTAAAATGATACTTAAAAACCAAACCCACTGCCACTAAGTTTATTCCAACTCATAGCAACCCTATATAGGGCTTTGGAGACTGTAAATCTTTACAGGAACAGATAACCTCATCTTTCTCCCACAGAGTACCTGATGGGTTTGAACCACTGTCATTGCAGTTAGTAACCTAATGCCTAACCCACAGCACCACGAGGGCTCCTTTGAAATGATCCCTAGACATCATCTATATTAATTCTGTTTGCTTATGGAATACTTGTATTCGCGACAATCAATGTAACAGTTTAGTTACCAAGGACTGCCTAGAATCCTTTTTTTCACAACTTATATCCAAACATCCACTTTCGTAAGTCTCTTCTGCCATTGTTGTTGGTAAGTGCTTCCAAGTCGGTTCCCAATCATAGTGACCATTTAAAGGGTTGCCGAAGAGCAGCTGGTGAGTTTGAATCACTGATCTTGTGGTTAGCAGTCCAGTGCTTATCCTACACTGCCATACCAGGACTCCTTCCTCTTCCATTACCCTCATCTAAATTATCATTCTCTTACTAGTTCAGGATCATTTTAACTGCTTATCCTCTTATACTATGCCAATTTCCCAATCCATTCCAATTTTAAAATGCAAAGTAGATCATATCATTAGCTAACTTACAATACTTCAATGACTTTTAATCAACCTTAGGATCAAGTCTTACATACTTAATATGATCTTGAATTATCTGGTTCTTGTCCCTTTCACTAGTATCATCTCACATGCTTTTTCTTTGACTCATCAAGATCTACCCACAAGAATTTTTCTTTCAGTTCCTCAGAAGAGCTGAATTCTTTGTGTTTAGGATCATCACATATAACAATAACCACCAACACCATCACTAAGGAGCTCTGGTAGCGTAGCGGTTACGAATTGGGCTGTGAACTTCAAAGTCAGTAGTTCAAATCTACCAGCTGTTCCGCAGGAGAAAGATGAGGCTTTCTGCTCCTGTAAAGATTTACAGCCTCGGAAACCCTGCACAGGGTTGCTATGAGTCAGAACCTACTCCACGGCGCAAAACCACCACCACCATCACTACAATAAGAACTAAGATGTTAATCAAGTTTTTACTCTGTGACTGACTCATGCTAATGGAGCCATTGTTGTTGTTAAGTGCCGTCGAGTCGGTTCCGACCCATAGCGACCCTGTACAGGGTTTCCGAGGGTGTAAATCTTTACGGGAGTAGAAAGCCTCATCTTTCTCCCGCGGAGCGGCTGATAGTTTCGAACCGCTGACCTTAAGGTTCGCAGTCCGATTCGTAACCACTACACTACCAGAGCTCCTAAGGGAGCCATTAGGGTGGGATAAATTCAGATTTATTCATGAGATGTAGAATGCTAGAAGTAACGAGGGATTAGGAGACATCTTTTGATATTAGAGACTTATTTAGGGCACATTGACAGAAACAAATTCTTTGCACATAGTAAATGATTGCAAGAGCCGTACAGACATGAAATATAGATATACATGAAATATAGACATGACTGTTGTGCTTGGAATACTAAGTCAAATTGGGTTCCAATTGTTATAAATCCAAAACCAAACCAATAAAACTCGAGGAGATCAGACTAAAGGCCATTAAATGACTATACAAATGTTCTAAACAAAGTGAAAACAAGCTACCACAATGAAATTGGCATATCCAAAGCTAGAAGACTGATGTCATGATGTTCAACCAGATTCTCCTGTATTTTTTTATGGTTTGTTGGCAACAGAACTCTAAAGCAGATTAAACATATTTCTAAGATTTTGAGAATAACATGATAAAATCTTAGAATTACTGAGAGCCAAAAATATGCTTTATGAATTTCATATTTTTGAATTAGTTCAATATAGCAACAATTTCTTTTTAAAAAGCTTTTATCCTCCCTCTTTAATGAGAAAGACAGAGATCTTTCTGCTGAAAAATGAATCTGATGCTCCTTTACTACATCTAGGCCAAGTGACTGTCCAACTAATATTAAAACATCCCAGGATGATATAATGCAGAGAGGCTTGGATTTTGACTTTGAAACCTTGGGTTTAAATCTCAGCTCAGTAATTTATTAGCTATATAAGTTTGAACAAGTTGCTTACCTTGCTTCAATTTCCTCATTTTTCAACTGGAATAACAAGATGTATCTTTTAAATTGTTTGAGAATTAAATGATATACCATCATATGAAACCACTTAGTATAATGTCTGGCTTATATCAAATAATCAATAAATGTTATTTTCCTCCCAGTGACATAAATCCATTACCTTCCAAAACAACAAATTTCCTTTTTAGACAGTACTGGCAACTGGTTCCTAAACTGTGTGGATCTAGACCAACACTATTCAATAAATAACTTTCAAAAGTTTGATATGTAAATTGTTATTCTAAGAAAAGATGTTCCTCATTGGTATTGAAACTTTGGCTACTAAAACTCTAGTTTATATATATTTCTTAAGTAACTTGTCAATCAGAAATCATAGAATTTAATTTTTGATTAACCTTAAAGATATATGTCATAATCATATTTGACAAGAACCTTTGAAATGTTCCATTGATGAAAACGCCTCATTGAAACTTCTCCACTCAGCAAAGAAAAGAACAAAAGTTCACCTTCCAGATAATGAAAAAGGATTACCTGGGTGTAGAATGGAACTTTCGTTATTTTTGTTGAAACTTTTTATTGTGAATTGAGTGAAGGTTTATAGAGAAGATCATAAGCTTTACATCCAACAAATCATACACTTCGTTTCATCTCAATGATTGTGTAATTCCCTCCCTGTAACAAGTTATACCTGAGTTCTGGTGTGGTGCTGTGGGTTAATGCACTGGACTGCAAAGTTGGTTTGTTACCACAAGGTTGATGGTTCAAGCTCACCAACTTGTCCTGGGAAACCCTATATAGGGTCCCTATGGATCGGAACTGACTTAACGGCACTTACAACAAAAACAACAACGTTATACCACTTCCTTTCTGTGGTTCTTATTTCCCTTTCACCCTCCTTCCCAATCTTTCTCCTTAGATGAATGCTGCCCTTGTCATCTTGAATGTTTGACCATTCCCTGGTGCATACCTTACTAGTGTTGTTGTCCCCCCTATATACCAATCTATTGCTTAGCTGAAAATTGGACCATGAGGGTGAGTTCTGTTCCAGACTTGAAGGGTGGCCAAGGACGATAGTTTTGGGTTCTTCTAGGATCAGGCAGTGTTTCGTTCTGTTGTGCATAAGGTAGCTATGAGTCAGTACTGACTCAATGGCACCTAACAACAACAACAAGTCTCTTTCTGATCAGTAAGCCTGGATGTTCTTTTTTAAAAATAACTTCAAGATTTGTTTCACATTGCTGCCCACATTATCCAGGACCTTCTCATGTGATCCCTTTCAGAGCAGTTGGTAGTGATAGCCTGGCACCATCTAGGTATTTTGGTCTCAGAGTCATGGAGAATGATGTTCATGAGTGTTTCAATAGTCCCTTGGATTAATTGATTCCAAGCATCTTCAATTTTCATCACTCTTCTTTCTTCTGCATATGGAGAGACCAACTGTTGCACCTTAAATGGCCGTTCCTAAATTTTTAAGATCCCAGTCACTACTTACCAAAGTAAGATGTAGAACATTGTTTTCATGGAATATGTTATGCATGGTGTCCCTTATGACTGAATCCCAAGGCCAAACAATTCATTGCCTTTAGAGGTTTGATAATATCTAAGACATTTTCAGCATTTTACCCCTTTTATGCTACTGATGTGGCACTGGACTGCTAACCACAAGGTCAACAGTTCAAACCCAACAGCTGCTCCTTGGAAGCCCTATACAGGGTTGTCAATCTTGTATCAAGATTGACATCGAAATTTAAAGAGACAGTATAGACATAAAACCAAATGGCCACCACTCGTCTGTCTGTCGTGCTGTGGTGGTTTGAGTTGCTGTGATTCTGAGGGCTATGCCACTGGTGTTTTAAATAACCAGCAGGGCCACCCATGGTGGAAAGGTTTCA
>NW_006408520.1:31921965-31922518 GCF_000296735.1 Chrysochloris asiatica | reverse complement strand
ATTTTGGAAGAAGTTCAGCCAGAGTGCTCCCTGGAGGCCAAGATGGCCAAACTTCGTGTTTCATACTTTGGACATATTGTCAGGAGGGGCCAGTCACTAGAGAAGGATATCATGTTTGGCAAGGTGGAGGGTCAGAGTAAAAGAGGAAGACCCTCAACAAGATGGATTGGCCAAGTGGCAGCACTGATGGATTCAAGCATGGCAACAGTAGTGAGGTTGGCCTAGGATCAGGCAGTGTTTCGTTCTGCTATGCATAAGGTCACTATGGGTCAGTACCGACTCGATGGCATCTAACAACAACAACAAACCAAAATTTGCTTATCCATTCTACCACTGATGGGCATATAGACTGTTACTCATCACATAACTAATGCTGTGATTAACATGGTTGTGTATATATGTGTCATGGCTCTTATTTCTTGGGGATATATGCTATGTAGAGGGATTGCTGGGTCATATGGTATTTCTATTTCCAACATTTGAGGAAGTGTCATCCATTTTCCATAGTGGTTGCACCATTTTACAGCCTGGTTGTGTAGTGGTTACAAATCGG
>NW_006408520.1:31913975-31921470 GCF_000296735.1 Chrysochloris asiatica | reverse complement strand
TGGACTGCAAGGTAGGGTTGAGCTACAAGGTCAGCAGTTTTAGCTCACCAACCACTCCTTGGCAACTCTGAGGCATTATGAGTTGACACCAACTTGACGGCACATAACAACAACAATGACTAATGATCATGAGCATATCTTCATATGTTTGTTGGCCACCTGAATGTCTTCTTTGGTGAAGTGTGAGGGCTCTCCTTTTACTCTTTTGGTAAAATCTTTTGATGCACATAACTGTCTAATTTTTAGGAGGTCATAATCATCTATTTCGTCCTCTATTATTTGTGAGTTTTTAGTTATCTTTGACAGGTTAGTTAATTTGAAACATTGACCTTGTTAGCAATCCATTTCTTATCCTACAGTGCCACAACAGGATTCAAATCAAGAGATGTTGTTGTTGTTAAGTGAAATTTGCTTATTGGAGCTATTAAATACCACCTGCTTTAAGACAAGCACCCCAGCACTCTGTAAACAAACTCACTTGCATTATGTTGATTGATTAAGGTACCATTTTATGTATGCTATGTGAGTTCATTTGTTAGAGAATATTTTGGCTGCTTTCTCACTACCAAAAATAAAATTACTTCTAACATCTAGTTAAAGTACACATGAAGTCTCCTTCCACAGCAATGTAGCTGTAAATAATTCAAACTTTATTTGAGAAATGGAATGATATTTTACAGTTAATTATCTCTTGATTTATTCTAAATTGTCAAATCTAAAGAAAAAAATGTTAAACTTATGATTTGATAATTTGTAGCTTTTTTAAAAATGAATAATATTTGGGCTATTTGTTTTCTGACAACAGAAATATCCAAATTGAATATTAACTTGTAGTGTACAAGAATTATTCTGATTTTATAAGCACATATTACGGCCAATATGATTCCTAAAATTGCATATAAATGATTAAAAAATGAAGGTAGATACATAAAATGAGCTTACTGTTTCACCAATTTTTCCAGTGTTTCCTGGATCTCCTACTTCTCCCTGTTAATAAAGAATATAAATCTGAAAAATGTTTTTTTCAAATCACATACTCATAGTATTTCTTCCATTTTCATTTTTAATGTAATTATACAGTCATAAATTAGAAAAAGACTCAGGTAACTCAGTTATTTGATACTCTTTTATAATATTTTTATGAAATGTGTGATCTTTCCTTTATTTTCATCAAATAAGATTCACCTACTTATCTAACTTACTTTTTCTGCACTCAAAACTTTTAATCATTTTAGAAACACTGTTACAAATAAAATTTGTTAAAAATAATATATTTTTTGAGTTGTACTCTGTAAAAGGTAGAATGGTAAGCATTGCAAAAGATATTAAGTAGAAGGAAAATAAAATTCTTCTTCATAGGGTTGCTAAGTTTGCTTGAGGATATAATTAATATACCTCCTTAGGCCAAGCAGTACAGAATAACAACACAGGTGAGTATGGAAGGAATTCACAGGAGCATCCTGTATGGTAGGCTGCAGTAATTAGAGATGGCTACACTGAATGTATGTTCCTAAACCATTAACCATAGTTCTACAGTCTACACAGCTTTGAAAACAGTGTTTAAAATAATTTGGTGGCAAATTTAGCCTAATCTGACTTTATCTCTTGGTATACTGTCCTGGGTGTAGCACTGTATGATTAGCACTGAACTGGAAACCACAAGGTCGGCAGTTCAAACCCACCAGCTGCCCCTTGGAAACCTTGTACAGGGTCTCTATGAGTTGGAACTGACTCAATGGCATTGAACAACATCAACAAATAATGTCTTACCTGATCTGATTATCATGACTTTTTTTTTTTTTTTAATTTGAACATTAATGCATTTCACTGCAGAAATAGTCATGTGTCATTATGGGGTGCTATCCCATACCTTGCTGGCAGTATTAAGTAACATACAGTATATATGCACTATATTGACTTCCAAAAATTCAAATTTAATTATTTCAAATAATGGATTATGGAACTTTGTTTGAATTAGGATCTGAAGAATAAATTATATTCTTTATGTTGTATATAGAAAACTTTTGGTAGTGTTAGCTAAGATCAAGTATTATGTAATCTTCATTGGTGTTACCAAAAAAAAAAAAAAATCATCAGAAACTAGGATATGAAGCCAAAAAAAAGTGGGTAACTTGTACTTTCAATGTCAAAAATGGGTGAATGCCACCCAATGATTAACTAGGCAATGCACTTAGATTCGCTGTTAACTACTAATTAAAGGACCCAGACTTAGTGAATTTGTATTAACTTGTAGAGTAAAATCCCTGAGATCATGCTTTATGTTCTCAATTAGTAACCTATAGAGCCCTGCCTGGTGGCATAGTGGGTTATGGTTAGGCTGCTAACCACAGGATCAGCAGTTAGAATCCAACAGCTACTTCTCCATAAAGAGGCTTTCTGCTCCTGCAGATTTCCAGCCTTGGAAAATCTATATAGAGTTGCTACAAGTTGGAATTGACTTGATGGCAGTGAGTTTGTGTTTTTTAAATTTTTTTAATCTAGCCTATAAAAATTATTGTAACATTTATTTATTTATCCATATGCTTACAAGTTTGTCACACTATAGTGGCTTGTGTTGCTGTGATCCTGAAAGCTATCCTGCCAGTATTTTAAATACCAGCAGTGCCACCTATGGTTTCAGCTGAGCTTCCAGACTATGACAGACTAGGAGGAAGGAAAGGCAGACAACTTCTAAACTGTAAGCTACTGAAAAATATTATGAATAGCAGTGAGACATTGTATGATATAGAGATGAGTCCCTTAGGTTGGAAGGCACTCAAATTCAACTGGGGAAGAGCTGTCTTCTCAAAGTAGAGTTGACCTTAATGATGTGGGTGGAGCAAAGCTTTCAGAATCTTAATTTATTGATGGGCCCAGTTCAAAATGAGAAGAAAGTCAGTGAAAAAGATGAAGACCCCTAACGAGACGGAGTGGCAACAACAATGGGCTCAAACATAACAACAATTGTGAGGAAGGTGCAGGGCTGGGCAGCATTTCCTTCTGTTTTGCATAAGGTTGCTATGAGTTGAAACTAAATGGTATCTAGCAACAACAACAACATGGATATAAATATTGTTACTGTTGTTGTTAATTGCCATCGAGGTGGTTCTAACCCATAGTGACCCTGTATAGGGTTTCCGAGGGGTGACTGATGAGCTTGAACCACCGACCTTGCGGTTCAAACCTACAGTGCAGTCCAGCTCATTAACCCACAGCGCCACACTAGAATATAGGTATGTTGTTGTTGTTGTTATGTGCCATCAAGTCGGTTCCGACCCATAGCGACCCTGTATAGGGTTTCCGAGGGGTGACTGATGAGCTTGAACCACCGACCTTGCGGTTCAAACCTACAGTGCAGTCCAGCTCATTAACCCACAGCGCCACACTAGAAAATAGGTATAGGACTTCTCAAATGTTTTTTGAACCAGTTTTAGCATTATTTTGTTGTTGTTAAGTGCCATTGAGTCAGCTGCAACTCATAGCAACCCTGTTTAGTTTCCGAGGAGTGGCTGGTGGGTTTGAACAGCAGATCTTGCGGTTCAAGCTGACCTTGGAGTCTGGTACATTATCCTGCAGCTCCATTCCAGGACTCCTAATTTTACTGGCTCCCTGATTAAATAACAAATTGAATAAAAATTTTGTTGTGTTCATTTCACATTTGTACGAAAACCATTATTTTACCTTTTTGAAAATTATATGTTTATACTGATAATAAAATCAGTTGCTTTACCTTTAAACCTTCTGGTCCTTGTTCACCTGCATAACCCTTTTGACCTGGTTTTCCCTAGAAGACAAAAGTAGATAAAAGAGAGATGCAAAGTCATTTCAATTTTGCAAGTTTCCTCAGGTTTATAAAATTTACATTATTCTTATAACATGAAATATTTTAACATTATTTGACACACATTATATTCTACTTAGTAGACATCCATTTTACAAATATTTACTGATTGTCTGCTATGTACTAAGCATAGCTCTAGGGCTAGGGATCAAGGAACGCACTAAAAATACCTGCCAACATACTATGAAGATGACATATAATTTTAAAAAATTAAACATATAGTATGTTGGACAGTGATAAATTTGAAGGACTATAGGATTGCCACCTTCATTGAGAAGGTAGTGTTTAAAGGGACAAGTAATATGGCTATCTGCATGAAGAACATTCTACTCAAAGAAAAGCAGTATATGCAAATACCCTGAGGCAGGGATGTGCCTGGTGTTTTCAAGGAACTATAATAAGTCAATGTGGCTGGAACAGAGTAAGAAAGATAATCATAAAGATGAAGTCCGAGAAGGGAATCACATTAATAGGGCCTTGTAGATTAGAGTAAGGGGTTTAGCTTGTACTCTGAGTGAAAGTTACTTTGAGAAGTAATTGATCTATGTTTTCACAGAATCCCTTTGATGCAAGAGCAGAAGCTTTGTGTCTACCACAATAATTCAATGAGAGATGACAATGGCAGTATGGACAGAATGATAGTAGAGAAGGTTGTGAGAAATAGTAGTATTCTGGATAATGCTTGAAGGAAGAGCTTTCAGGAATGTCCACAGGTCACATGTAGAATGTGAGAAAAAGATGAGAGCCAAAAATGGACTCAAGAGTTTTCTATTTCAGTAACTGACCCTTGATAAACGTGTTAGATCTCTGAATAGTGAAAGCTTGTGATAGTTATACAAGTCCAGAGATTGGTGGGAACTTTATGAAGTGAAGAGATAATTTTGGAAATAATTAGCATTTTGATAGCCCATTATACCATCAGGGTTCTCTAAATACTAAGTGTTGGCTTGCTAACTTCCAGGTTGATTGTTCAAGCCCATCAGCAGCTTCAGGGAAGAAAGAAGAGACAGTCTGCTCCTACAAACACTTACAGTCCCAGAAACCCAAAGGAGCAGTTCTACCCTGTCCTAAAGGGTCACTATGAGTAAGAACTGACTTGATGGCTGTGAGGTTTTTTCCACTTGGTGGCACAGTGGTCAAAGCACTCAGCTGCCAATCCAAAGTCCAGTAACTCAAATGTATCATCTGCTTTGGATAGAAAGATGTGGCAGACTATCTCTGTAAAGAGTATAACCTTGGAAACTCCATGGGGAAGTTTGATTCTGTCCTTTAGGGTCACTATGAGTTGGAAACCACTCCATGGCAGTGGGGTGTTTGGTTGGTTGATTGTACTAAAAATCAGAAGTTTGGATGAGCTAATCTAGACAGCAAGTATAGATAGAAAAGAGGTTCAAGGTCAAGTCTTGAGTCACTCAAAACTTTAGAATTCAGAAAAATATGCAAAATTTCTACCAGAAAGTCAAAAGGAAAAACTATGGAAGTCAAAATTTGAAGATTATGACTAATGGGTAATATGAAGTTTGTGAAGATTGAGAAATGATCACAGGATTCAGCAAGATGGAGGTCACTGATGATCTTTAGGAGATCATGTGGATTGGTGGGGACAAAGTGGTTTTAGCTGATAGAAGGAGGAAACTTGGAAAGAACATGTACAGACAATACTTCCAAGGAGTTTTACTTAAATGCAAAGAAGAGAAATAGGGTAATACGTAATAGGAGAAACTCAGTTCAAAATAAATTTTATTTTTATGCTAAAGGAAGAAATAACCTATTTCTATGCTGATCAAAAAAATTATGACACAAGGTAGACAGGAGAGAATTTCTGAGTCAATGTTCTAAGTAGATAAGAAGATAAGAAATCTAGTGTACAAGTAGGAGGTTTGAACTTACCTACAATAATGGTATACTAATTTAAAATTATAGGAGAAAAGGCATAACAAATGGCATAGACAGAAGGAAATGGGTATATGTGAAAGTTGGTATTTATAGAAGTTCTCTTCTAATTAATATTTTCAGAGAAATAGGAAGTGAGGTACAGGGATAAGCATGCAGATAAGAAAGAAATTGATAGAGTCTGAACAGAAAGAAGGTATGAGTAATAATTTAGAGAAGGTAAAGAGTGAACAGTTTTGGAAATGAAGTCCAGGATATAGCCAAAGCGGTGATTTTAATGTTTTAAGCAGGATGAGGAGAAATGTTGAGTTGTGAAGGATATGAGGAAGAGTGGAAAGGCAGTTGACCTGAAATTCCTGATGAGGTTGTTGGAATGGGTTATAACACATCATAAAGAGAGTAGATGGTAGTGGAGAGTGAAAAGTTGGAAATTGATACTAAGGAGAAGATGCTTATACTTGTAATTATAAGGTCAAGAGAGGACGTTATTGGCTGAACAGAGTAAAGTATAAGATGACTGGAGAAGATAAATTAAGATAAAAATTATATGTCATCTTCTATTAAACTATTGAAAAGATTAATCTATGTACTTTTTAACAACTGATATCTTATTATACAAGATTTGACTAAGGTGATTATGCATCAACCAATGTATGTGAGAAACTCTAATCTATGAGTTAAAAAACAACAGAGGAGGTTGCTGTTAAGTGCCATTGAGTCGGTTCCAACCCATAGCGACTACAGACTACTAAAAAGAGCACTAATTTATAATTGTTGTTGTTGTTAAGTGCCATTGAGTCGGTTCCGACCCATAGCGTACAGGGTTTCCGAGGGTGTAAATCTTTACGGGAGTACAAAGCCTCATCTTTCTCCCACGGAGCGGCTGGTAGTTTTGAACCGCTGACCTTAAGGTTCGCAGCCCAATTCGTAACCACTACGCTACCAGAGCTCCTTTATAATATCTAATATCTATTCGAGCTCTGCCACGCTTGCCATCAGGAAGCACCACGTCCTCGGAGACTTGGTGGCAGCTTTGCTATGGTCCGGCAGGTTGGGGCCCAGAGACTAGGCGGCCAGCAGGGTGCAGGCTCCCAGAGGCCGCTGCCGCCATCAGGTTACGGAGGAGTGAGGGTTCGCCCTTGTCTGAAGGCCAAACCTAGATAGATAGGAACCTGTGGCGAGGGCTTTGGGTCTCCGCAGGGCAAGGGCTGAGGCCGGCACCCTTGGAGGGCCCGGAGGCCAGTAAGGGGCCAGAAGACTATGGTCACCACTCCTCTGTCTGTCATACTATGGTGGCTTGTAAGTTGCTGTGATTCTGAGGGCTATGCCACCAGTATTTTAAATAACCAGCGGGGTCACCCAGGGTGGACAGGTTTCAGATGAGCTTCCAGACAAAGATTGACTAGGAAGAAAGAATGACAAACTACTTCCGAATCGCTAGTCACTGAAACCTTATGAATAGCAGAGAAACACTGTCAGATACAGTGCCAGAAAATGAGCCCCTCATGTTGGAAGGCACTCAAATTGTGACTGGTGAAGAGATGCCTCCTCAAAGTATAGTTGACCATGATGACATGAATGGAATTAAGGTCATGGGAGAAAAGCCCACAAAACCTTCATTTGCTGATGAGGCACAATTCAAAATGAAGAGAAACAGCTATAAACATCCATTGAAAATCGGAACATGGAATGCACGAAGTATGAATCTGGGAAAATTGGAAGTTGTCAAAAATGAAATAGAATGCATAAACATCGATATCT
>NW_006408520.1:31898651-31901390 GCF_000296735.1 Chrysochloris asiatica | reverse complement strand
AAAACAAAAAAACCCCAGAGGGAATAGAAGCAAATACTGTTGAATGATGATGCACAGAGGAGACTGTAATCATTACAATGAAATGATGAGTATAAAACTGATGTTCACTCATGTAAATTAATCACTCAATTCACAATAAAAACTTTAAAAAAAAAAACTATGCATTTCACATGAGTCTAGTAAGATCTCTTTAAAATACATGCAATCACTATATAATTATGTGCACACACCTGAATTATTTTATGATAATTTAAACTTTGGTCATGTGTACCAAAAATGCTAAGGAATTCATTTTCAGAACTTGAAAACATGTGCTTCGTATATTATTAAATGGCACTATCTGAAGAAAAACTGGCAGAGAATACATTCTATCAGCTTTCCATAACTTTACTGATACTTGTTGTTAGTGCCATCAACATGGTCACTAAAATGCACTTTGAGAAATGCTATAAATAATTTTCACAAATTACTAAGGCCATAAAAACAATGAAGAAGCAAACAAATATGGAGTAAGGAAAATACCAGTTAAAACTGTTGTTAAGGATTTGCAAGGCTATATATCTTCACAGGAGGAGAAAGCCTCACTTTTCTCCCACAGTGTGGCTGATGGGTTCAAACTGCTCACCATGAGGTTAGTTGATCAGTGCTTATCCTATAGAGATACCACACTCCCAACATTTAAAATATCCCTAGAGAATTACAGTTATAGACCTATTTTAGTCTTGAGGATATTACAGTTTTAGGTTACAATTTGGTTTCTAAATTTTTGCTATTTGCTATAACTTAAAATTGTGTGTTATTCTAAAAAGATTTACAAAATAGTTGTTCTCAATGAAAGTATGACTACTTGTTGAAAATAATTTATGTGATACGTACACTTGGCCCCAGTTCTCCAAAGGATCCAACTGGTCCTTCTTCTCCCTTAAGAGAAAGTCAGAACATATCAAGGCCTAAGGTAAGAATTTAAAATGTAAACTATATATTTTTCTATTAATCCTGAAATCTGAAACTCATTCTGAGATTTGTTGAAAATTATGCTGATGTTTAAAAACGTATTTTAGAACCATATTATGCAATAAAGTTTTAATTTTTTTTAAATGTAACAATCACTTATCCACCTGATGAGAGCATTACTTTAAAATTGGTGCAAGACAAAAAATGTATTTAGAAAATTGGTAATGGAGAAGAGTGAAAGTCATTAAAATATCAGAAAACAAGCATAATGAATCACTGAAACCATTAATTAAAAATAATCTTTACCTTCTTGGTCACTATCTCTCTGATACAGAGATGAACTCAACAACTAAGTTCTTAACAGAGGGCAATAAATATATATTGTTGTATTTAAAAACTACATAGAGAATATGTTTGCTCTTGACACATTTTGATATTTTATTCACTTAACAAATATATTTTGCATATTAGTTCTGCATTAAGCCCTAGCAATACGAAGGTAAATTAGATCCTACCCAATGGTGGCTAAACAGTGTCTAGAGTTTATTCTTGATTAATTTACAGCTTATAGCTAAATCAGCTGCAACATCATAAGATAAAAAAATTGACCATATTTTTTTAAGAATAAAAAATTTTGCAGAAGAATAGAAGCAGAAGAGGAACACAGTAGAAATAAGAGTGTCTCATAAATCTATAAAAAATATATTATTCTATAAAAATGTATTTAAATGCACCAAATGTTTTTACTATACTGATGGACATATTTACTAAAATACTTATTTTTTTAATTTTGAAAAAATATTTGAGATTGCCACATCTGAACAATGCATACCCATACAGAGATTCTTGGGACCCTATATTATATTTTATTTATTTGATTAGCAAACATTTTATTCAATTCACAATTTAGTTAAAATATAATTTATTTTTAGGCACACATATAAAATAGTCACAAATAGTAAATATAAATTCTAGTACATATGAATTAGACTCTAAGATCAGGTTCTTCAGACCACTGACATAAATTACTTTAATTTGTTTAATAAATTGTAAAATTATTTCAAATCCCATTCAATTTCTACCAATATTTAATGGTAACTTAGAACCCACTCTATGGCAAATGCTGCCCATACTAAAGCAATATTTTTATTAAAACAAATCTAAAGTTCCTTAAAAATATATTAAGGGAAAATTGAAACAATTGTTGACTGAATATTTATTTCCTGTATACCTGAGTTCCTTTGAGACCAGGAGGTCCAGGGGGCCCTCTATTTCCAAGAAGACCCTATAAAAGCAATAAAAGCACACACAGTAAACATTTTATCACTATTAATATTTTGACCAATCAGCATAATCTAGAGATAATGTAAAGGAGGAGATGATGAGTAAGACTCTTTGGTACTTGTCACTTCCCATTAAGAAATAATAAAAATGGGGTGGGAAGATAGAAAAGCAGAAAATGTCAGGGTATCCAGAAAACTGGGAAACATAGAATAAACTTTTTCTTTGTTGTTGTTAAGTGCTGTCAAGTCAGTTCCGATTCATAACAATACTGTATAGGGTTTCCGAGGAGTGGCTGGAGGGTTTGAACTGCTGACCTTGCAGTTAGCAGTCTAATGCTTATCTTACAGTACCATACATAGATTAAGCTTTTTCTTTAAGCGTTTGTATGTCACTCAATGATCAAATAATGTGTTTGCTGTTGTTGTCAGGTGCCATCGAATCAGAACTGACTCATAGCGACCCCATGCACAGCAGAACGAAACAATGTCTGATCCTGGGCCA
>NW_006408520.1:31893810-31898311 GCF_000296735.1 Chrysochloris asiatica | reverse complement strand
GCACCTTAGTCCTCAAGCTGACATCTCTGCTCTTCAATAATGTGTTTAGTGGGTAATATTTCAAACTCTGGACATCTTTTCAGAAAAAAGCACTTTTGAATTTAAACGATTGGGTCCAGTTGTTAATCCCATAATAGTATAATAAATGCCTAACAGAGTGTTCATTGTTCATTTCAGAATCTGAAAATGGAGGGGGGGGGGGATACAGAATTTTAATGTTTGCTCAAGCAACCCTCAGAATTTGGAATACATTATTTGTACTAAATGTTCTTTAATTTACATCATACTTATTTCTCTTCTTGATATAAACTGATAAAAGGAGAAGGGCATTGTGCTGAAGGCAGACACTTTTACTAGTTAAACTAAATAATTATTTGATTTTTAAGAAGACTTCAGGAGATATTTTTTGGTTTAAGGCTTAAAAATTATCTCAAGGCAATAGTGGCAGGGGTTAATCCAGCTTCCTTAACTCTAAAAGTCTGAGTTACATGAGAATTTGAAATTCTCTTCTGAATTCTCTCTTTTCATCAAAATGTTCAGTAATTGAGTCCTGGTGTGGCAGAGTCCTGGCGTGGTGATGTAGGATAAGAACT
Organism: Chrysochloris asiatica; assembly: GCF_000296735.1. Lineage (NCBI taxonomy): Eukaryota > Metazoa > Chordata > Mammalia > Afrosoricida > Chrysochloridae > Chrysochloris > Chrysochloris asiatica. The sequence goes on along the minus strand of NW_006408520.1, from coordinate 31,897,718 downwards.
AGACCATAAAGTTGATTTGAACTGCAAGGCTGGCGGTTTGAACTCACCAACCACTCCTCAGTAACCCTATAACAGGGTCACTATCATGGCACATAACAACAACAATAAACGGTAATTCTTCTGGTCTCAAGGCAAACAAGACCTTCTTCTTCTTTTTTTTTTTTTTTTCTTTTCTTTTCTTTTAACAGAAGCAATTAGCCATACATTCCATTTTTCTCCTTTTATTACTGAAAATGTTCCCTATATTGCTCCAGGTGAAAGTACTTGATGGTATGTGCCATCAAGTGAGTTCCGATTCATAGTCACCTTTATAGCATTTCCAAGAAGGTGATGGTGGGTTTGAACTGTGACCTTCTGATGAGTTGTCCACTTCTTATACTGCAGTATCACATTAGGCTCCAGGTGAATGGAGATCAATTACTGTGCACTGAATGGACACTTTTAAGACCCTAGGAATTACACAATGGACTAGGAGATAGAAAAGAAGCACTAAACGTGCAGTTAGGCCAATTACCTGGGAGGTCCCATGAAACCACGCTCTTTTAAGATCTATCTAAATTGGATCAAATTGTCAACAGCAACTTTAAAGATAAAATAGAAACCTTAGGGGCAATGAGTTCAGGGAGGAAGAACAATTCAAAAGAGGAGAGCAAAAATGATCACACAACTTGAAGAATGTAATTAATGTCACTGAATTGTACATGTAGAAATTGATGAACTGATGTATGATATTTTGCTGTATATTCTCAACAACAGCAACAACAAAATAAATACATACAATTTTAAAGGGAGAGAAGGGCAATTTACAGAGGAAAGTGACAGTCCGAATATAATTAGGAATTTCCAAACTAAAAGAAATCTTTTTAAATCCAACTCTATGTTGCAAAAATGAATTGAATGAATTGGTCTCAGAATTCAAACTAAATACACTAAATACATATATATATGTAATTGTTGTTAAGTGCTATCAATATATATATATTGTGGTTGTTAACTGCTGTCTAGTCATTTCCGACTCATAGCGACCCAGTATAGGGTTTCCGGAGAGCGACTGGTGAGTTTGAATTAATACATATATAACATCCGACAACACCTATTCAACATGGTAATATTTCCCTATTCTCTTGTGTTCCCTTAACTATATATGCAATGTGACAGCACAGTTGTGAGTAAATCTCTAAGAATCAGATTTTTAATTATAACTTTCAGTGATTCTATAACCATTGAAAGGTTTTATCAAATTTGTAATTTTAGTAATAACTATGCCAAAAAGCAAATCTACCCAGTTGATTTTTATCTTCAGTTTGGAATGCAGCAAATCATAAACAAGGCACTAGAATTATTCTTTCATGCTATATCTTGCTCTATCATGACTATATTTTAACACAAGTAAAAGTAAAAACTCATATTTCCTTTTTTTAAAGTCTACAAGTTAGTATTGTGGGATTAGTATATAGCATAATGTAAGTAACTATATGATTTTAGACAATAACCTAAGTTCCTTATGCATTCTTCTGAATTTAAAAAAGAAGAGATACATTAGATGATCAAAATTGGATATCTTGTCTTATGCCAGGCCAACTAGAGTTGTCCTTTTTAGGCAAAAGCACACATTTTTTTCTTATAGAAATATCTTTCCCTGCTCTAATTCCATGTAGTTTAGGGGAAGTGACGCTACCTCTGACTTAAAGAGTGAACAGTAATACAGACCTAACTCAGTCAGCATATTCTTATTGTTGCTAGGTGCCAATGAGTTGGTTCAAACTCAATAGTGACCCTATGCACAATAGAGCAAAACACTGCCCAGGCCAGGACCACTCAACCAATTTGAACTAACTGTTGCTGCCACTATGTCAATCCATTTAGTTGGGGGTCCTCTTTTCCGCTGACCCTCCATTTTACCAAGCATGTCCTTTTCTAGGGACTGGTAACTCTTGACATGCCCAAAGTTCAAGAGGTGAAGTCTTGCGAACCTCACTCCTGAAAAGCATTCAGCTGTACTTCACTTAAGAAGTGAAGTGTTCCTTCTACTGGCAGTCCGTGGTACTTTCAATATTCTTCTCCAACAAAATCCATCAATTCTTCTACTGTCTTCCTTATGCCTTATCCAACTTTCACATACATATGAGGTGATTGAAAATATCATGACTTTGCTCCTTAATGCTTTAAAGAGGTCTGGTGCAGCAGATTTGCCTAATGTAATAAACACATCATTTGATTTCTTGACTGCTGCTTCCACTAGTGCTGACTGTGGATCCAAACAAAATGAAGTCTTTGACAACTTTAATATTTTCTCAATTTGTCATGATGTTATATATGGGTCCAGGGGTGACGGTTTTCTTTTTTCTTTACATTGAGGTGCAATCCATACTGAAGGCTGTGGGCTTTGATCTTCCTCAGTAAGTCCTGTTCACTTCTAGCAAGCAAGGTTGTATCATCTGTATATCACAGGTTATTGATGAGTCTTTCTCCAAGTCTGATATCACATTCTTTTTCATATACTCCAGCTACTCATATTGTTTGGTCAGCATATAGTAGCATAGTGGTTATGAGTTGGGCTGCTAACCTCAAGGTCAGTAGTTTAAAATTACCAGCTGTTCCACAGGAGAAAGATGAGGCTTTCTGCTCCCTTATGTAACGATTTACAGCCTTGGAAACCCTATGCAGGGTAGCTATGAGTCAGAACTGACTCCACGGCACACCACCACCACCACCAAGTACAGTAAAAGGATACAACCCTAGCAAACATCTTTCCTGATTTTAAAACATTTAGCATTCCCTTGTTCTGTTCTAATAACTGCCTCTTGGTTTATGTATAGAGTCCTCATTGTTCTGGAACACCCATTTTCTCAATTTATTCATAGTCTTTTATGACTCACACAGTCGAAGGCCTTTGAATAGACAATAAAGCACAAGCAAACATCTTTCCAAGGAGCTATGGTAGCGTAGTGGTTACAAATTGGGCTGTGAACCTTAGGGTCAGCAGTTTGAAACTACCAGCTGTTCCGTGGGAGAAAGATGAGGCTTTCTGCTCCCGTAAAGATTCATACCTCAGAAACCCTGTACAGGGTCGCTATGAGTCAATTCTGACTCCACGGCACACAGCTACCACCAAGAAGCCCTCGTAGTGTACTGGGTTATGAGTTGGGCTACTAACCACAGTCAGCAGTTTGAATCTACCAGCTGCTCCACTGGAGAAAGATCAGACTTTTTGCTCTGGTAAAGATTTATATCCTTGAAAACCCTATTTTTGTTGTTAAGTTCTGACGAGTCGGTTTTGATTCATAGTGACCCTATATAGGGTTTCTGAGGAGTGGCTGATGAGCTTGAACTGCTGACCTTGTATTTCAAACTGCCCTTGCAGTCCAGCTCTTTAACCTGTAGTGACAGACTACCCAACTTCATGACACACAATTAACCAACCAACCAAACATCTTTCAGGTATTCTCTGCTTTCAGCTAAGACCCATCTGACCTCAACAATGATATCACTAGTTCTATGTCCTTTTCTGAATGTAGCTTGACTTTTTTGGCTTTATTGATGTATTGCTACAAGAGTTTTTGAAATTATCTTCAGGAACATTTTACTTGCATGTGATATTAATGATACTGTTTTATGATCACTGATTTCCCCATTCCATTGGGTCACCTGTCTTTGGAATGGGCTCACATATGGATTTCTTCCAATCAATTGGCCAGATTGCTGTTTTCCAAATTTCATGGCATAGATGAATGAGGTCAGAAGTTGAAACCTACCAGCCTCAGAAACCCTACATACGGTTGCTATGCATCAGACCCAACTTGACGGCACTTAATAACAAAAAGCCATGATATTTTCAATAACCTCATATGCTTGTGAAAGCTGGATAGTGAATAAGGAAGACCATAGAAGAATTCATGCTTTTGAGT
>NW_006408520.1:31883602-31893505 GCF_000296735.1 Chrysochloris asiatica | reverse complement strand
GGTACTGACTCGATGGTACCTAAAAACAACACCAACAATAACAACATCAACAGCAATTCCATAGCTAAAGTAAGAAACAAACCTTTAAGACAATAAATAAATTACTCCTCTGTTTACTGAAGAAGAGATTTATTGGGTCCTGGTATGGTGCTGTAGGTTAAGCACTGTGCTGCTAACTGCAAGGTTAATGGTTCAAACCCACCAGTCACTGCTCAGAAACCCTATACAGAGTTAATATGAGTCAGAACTGACTCCACGGCACTAATGACAACAAAAACAACAGCTTACTTTCTAAAATAAGCAGCCAAGGATGTGGTTTTGCTAATGTTATGAGATACTTGGAAGTAGATTGCCAAACTGGATAGGTTTGAAGAAGGATTACTGAAGTATGTTTTATATCTTTATGAACATGTATAATCCCACACTCAGAGAGAACTATAATCAACACAAGTCTCCTATCCTTGTTTGAGGCTTTGAGTCAACAGGCTAAAAATGAACAGAAAACCAAATGCTTCTTTAGATCTGTGCCAAACTGCTCAGGAGAGAAACCAATTTGTTTGCAAATAGAGTAACTGTGTGTTGTAAACAGAATATACATGATTTTCTTGATGACCACCTTGTATAATCTCAACAGAACTTTAATAATTTATATGAATTCCACTTACCAAACAAGAAATATATATGAAAATTAAGGAACTTTTAAGATGATTGCATAACATTGTGTATGTATCTAAAGAAACACATCCGTTTATTACTGTCACTGTTTGCTTCTGTTTTCCGCTCTGTTTCTACAAACAATTTTAAGGCAACTCAGAAAGACCAAGGAAAGAGATAAAAAGAGTTCCTTCTCAACATTCTTTTCCTCCATTCCTCTTTTTAAAATGATCAGGTTCTTTTGATAATATCATCCTTTCTAAGACATTGTTCTAAAGTCAGTGGCATATATAAAATCAATTGTATCCTGCTGCTGCGTCTACAGACCCACATTTATTGAATATATTTTGATAAAATAATACACTTAGTTATTATTACCCATTGGAAATTCAACTTTCGGGATGTCAAACAATGTTTAATGTTTGGAATTTTTGCCCCACATTTAGTGCTCTAACTTTAAAACTAAAGAATAGAAACAAGAATCATTGAACGATCAGGGGAGCTATGAGTTGGAACTGACTGGACAGCACTTAACGACAACATTGTAATAATATTAAAGAGTAGGCTCTTTTCAATTCCATAAAAAATTTTTCTTAATGAAAACTTCAAAAGAATTAAAATTTCCAGACTGAAAATAATTTTGGAAATTTTTCACCTAGTATGAGATAAAAATATGAAGCTCAGTTCTCACTTCCTCCTGAAGGAGATCCCAAGGCAGAATCTGTTTGTTCGGTTGCGGAGGCTCTCTCATAATATTTCAGCACTCCATTATGTGACGCTTCTTACAATGCTTTGTGAATATTTGTTCATTTATCTTGTTCTCTTAACTGCAAACTCACCAAGGGGAGGGATTTACAACTCAGAAAAGTTTGTGGCCTAACATGTTGATGAAATTCAGTAAATATTGAATGAATTAATTATTGAATGAATGGGTGCATGGACCTTTTTATATGGATCATGTTTATCAAGTTCAAGTTCCTAAGGGTTAGTGTGACAGGAGAAATCCTCAACTCTGTTCTGTAAGCGCACTTGCTTTTTCCTTCCCTTCCATTCCAAAATGCTACCATTTCCACTTTTCTGATTGGTTTATTACTATAGCTATTGATTATTTCTAATGAAATGTCAAACCAGGTACATCAAATTAAACATACCTGAAATGGAATGCATTATCATAACCAACCTCCAAATCTGTCCCAAACCTCCTGTGTTTTCTAATCCAGCAACAGCCATAAGTCAAACAACTTAAAATCTCAGATTCATCCTTGACTTTTTCCAATCACCTTTATTTAATCAGTTACCAAGTTGTACTGTTTCTACTTCTAAATTATCTTTTAAATATAGACATGAAATCTATCATCCATCCAATCCATATTTACTGAGTTCCTATTATTCATGATGGCTATTATTATGGTCATTTTGAATGTAAACATTTGAAAAGATGTGATATCTTTCTTTCAGAAATCTTAAGATTCTGAACAATGGAGAGATAAACACATCAGCAATTATAATAGAAGACGGTAAGTGTTTGATAGGCTTGCTTTTTCTTGGACAGGATAGCTCAATTAGATTTGTGAAGATAAGGAAAAGTTTCCTGTACAACATGGTATGCAGATATCAACTGGATGAGGACAGTCACAGGAAGGTAGAGAGATATGCAGACAAAGGGGAATCATGTATGACCTATGAGATTTGAACATCTTTAAACAGATGGGCTGAAGTGAATGATGCTTTTAGAAGAGTGATGGTAGATTTGGCTATAAAATTAAGCAGAGAGGATTAGATCATAAAAAAAATCCTGGGTGAAAAGTAAAGAAGTACAAGCCTTAACCTGGAAGCTGTAGTGATCACTGGAGGATTAAAGTACAAGAGTGTCATGATGCTATCTATACTTTACAAAGATTGTTCCATTACCAACATGGAGGTATATATGAAGAAATGCCAGACTAAAGAGAGGAAGAGAGGCAAGAACAACTGGAAGGCTACTGTGCTAATCCACTGAAAAACTAAGAGGGTCTAAATTACAACATTGGCACAGGGAATGGCTTTAAGAGCAAAGAGGGGAAATTTCAAGTAAAAGGAAAGATCAGAATGAAGGTGATAATTGATGGTATGAGGTCATTCAGGAGTCAGGAGAAGGTTCGAAGCAAAACATACGTGCAGATGGAACAGGAGGAGAAATACTTCTGTGGAAACAGAAAGGAAGGAGGTAAGATGTGCTACATAAAGGAATACATTTGTAGTAGGCAGATATGGATGCTAGAAAAATTTAGGATATACAGTTAAATTTGAATTTCAGATAAAAACAAGTAATTTTTATGTATGAATATGCACTAAATATTGTACCTCCATCTCTTTAGCAGTTTCCCTTTCCTGAATATCATATATCCCACTTCTCCACTTTGAAAATTTCCATTCACTCATTATGTTAGCAATCTTCTCTATAAAGTATAACCTGACTCCTCCAAGCCTGTTTTTTCATGCCATTAGATATTATATATTATTCCCTGTGTTTATTATTAAGGTTTCGCTACATATCTTTCTCTAGATTGTAAGTTTCTTGATGGTGGGGACCAGAAATTGTTTGGAGCTCTTGGAACAATGTTGTTGCTGTGTGCCGTCGAGTCAGTTCTGACCCATAGCCACCCTGTATAGGGTTTCCCAGGAGTGGTTGGTGAGCTCGAACCTCTGACCTTTCGGATGGAACAATGGCTGTTGGCATAAGTTGTTGTTAAGTGCTGTGGAGTTAGTTCTGACTCATAGCAACACTGTATAGCGTTCCCAAGGAGTGAATGGTAGGCTAGCAGTCCAGTGCTCATCAATAATCTTGTGGTTAGCAGTCCAGTGCTTATCAATAAATATTTGTTAAATAAATAAATGTCAAATCAATATCATTTTTTGCCTAGATTTTTCTAGCTCATCTTCCTGCCGTCACTCTATTCCCTTTCTAAATCTCCATATCTCTTTAAAACACAAATGACTTTATACATTTTATTAGTTAAATATCTTTGATTGCTTCAAGGTACCTCAAGGATAAAGTAAAAACTACCTGACATTGTACTGAATGTTCTTCACAATTTACTCCCATATCTGGATTAGATCATGGTTACACCACAAAACAGTTTTCTGACTTTGAAAGTTGTTGTTGTTAAGTGCCGTCGAGTCAGTTCCAACCCATAGCGACCCTGTACAGGGTTTCCGAAGGTGTAAATCTTTACTGGAGTAGAAAGCCTCATCTTTCTCCCGCGGAGCGGCTGGTAGTTTCGAACCGCTGACCTTAAGGTTCACAGCCCGATTCGTAACCACTACGGTACCAGAGCTCCTCGACTTTGAAAGTATCTACCTCAAAATATTGTTATGAAGATTACATAAGATAATTTATATAAAGCATATAAGATAGTACTAAACTAAACCTATCACCCATCTTTCAGCTTGCTGTAAGGTAGTGGCTTGTGTGTTGCTAGGATTCTGGAAGCTATGTCATCATTATTTCAAATACCAGTAAGGTTACTCACAGTGAACAGGTTTTAGCAGAGCTTCCAGAGAAAGGCAGAGTAATTAGGAGGCCTGGTGACCTCCTTCTAATAGCCAGCCAATGAAAACCACATGTATCACAGTAGAATTAAGGTATTTGTATGTATAATTCCTCCTACAGATGTACAACAACAGTGAAGGCAGTTCAAAATGTTTAGATTTCTTCAGTTATTACAGCAGTTCCTTGATACCATGCGAATGTATCAGTCACTGGGTATTTTACAGGTGGTCCTGGTGTGGCACTCTAGGATAAGCACTCAACTGCTAACTGAAAGGTTAGCAGTTCAAACCCATCAGCTGCTGCTCAGGGAATAGTTTGATGTAGTACTGAAAGACGGTTTGGGAATGGGCAATTTCCCGTCTGCTATGTATGAGGTTGCTATGAGTTGGCGCCTATCTGATAGCAACTAACACCAACAATGGTATGAGGCATTAGAGTGAATGTACACATATAAATGCACTTCCATCAAGTCAGAACTGCCCCACCGGGACCCAAGGCATCAAATCTTGATGAAAACAGCCTGCCATATCTATCTTCGGCATAGCATCTGGTGGGTTTGAACTGCCAAACTTTTGGTTAGCAGTTGAGTGTCTTAACCGCTGTACTACCAGGGATTAAATGATAACAAATAAGGCTTCTAACAAATATTGTTGTTGTTAAGTGTAGTTGAGTCAGTTCCAACTCATAGCCACCCTGTATAGGGTTTCTGAGGAGCAGCTGGTGAGTTTGAACCACTGACCTTGAGGTTGAAACCCACCTATGGTCAAGTGCTTATCTTACAGCATCACGTTATTGTTGTTGTTGTTAAGTACTGTGGAGTCAGTTCCAACTAATAGCGACCCTGCACAGGGTTTCCGAGGCTGTAAATCTTTACGGAGCAGAATGCCTCATGTTTCTCCCACGGAACTGCTGGTAGTTTTGAACTGCTGACCTTGAGGTTGGCAGCCTGACTTGTAACCACTACGCTACCAAAGCTCCTTTTACAGCATCATAGCTATTATTAATTTTCTTTCCAGTTTTGTCTTATTGTCTATCATTGTCTCTCTATTCACAATACTTCCTATACCAGCTGCACTTCATATCTTGCCAATGCTCCAAACTTCAGGCTATCTCACCGTTCCTGGTCTTTATTTGCTTATAGTGTTCATTCTATAGAAACCTGGTTGGCAAAACTTCACATTCGAGATTTTGCTATGGATAACTCCTCCTATAGACATACAACAACAGCGAAGACAGTTCAAACTGCTTAGATTTCTTCAGCTATTTTGTGCTATACAGCAGTTTCTTAATGCCATGTGACTATAACAATCACTGAATATTTTATAGGTGGTCCCAGTGTGGTGCTCTAGGATAAGCACTTGACTGCTAACTAAAAGTTTGGCAGTTCAAACCCACCAGCTGCTGCTCAGAAACCCTACGCAGGTTCGCTACGAGTTGGAACTGACTCGATGGCCCTAACAACAAGAGCAGTTCCTGGATACCGTGTGTGATGTAATGGATTATCTAATGTCTCTTCTAGACAGTCTGAAACTCCCACCAAATTCCATTTCTGCTTTGCTGGGTCTGAGTAAGTGAAGATGGGAATATCTATTAAATAGGACAACATGATTCTGCTGTGGACCGCCTCAACCCAGGGACAGAAAACTGTGGTACAGAAGACTGGCAGAGGAACAGCAGCAGCAGAACCAAGAACCAGAGCACAAGACAGAGCAGTGGATTTCCCAGCCCACAAAGCAAGTAAAGTTGAGTGACATTGAACAGGACACTTATTTGTAGAGTGGGGTGTCCCCAGGCACTTAAGTGGAGGATCTAGGTTTTCTGAACCACTGAGCTGGAGCCGAGTGTCTTCAGGATAAGGCTTATGATGGAGTGATGTGTTCTGTGGGCATTTATCAGCAGATGACTGCAAAAGTGTACCCTGAACATTTTACGATCCTGTATTGTAACCTATTAGCTTTCTCTAATAAACCTCATAATTGTCAGTATGTTGTTTGAGTTCTGTGTGGTCATTGCAACAAATCATTGACCCCAACTGAGAAGTAAAGACACTTGTGGAAGGTATGGTTGGCGCCACACACAATTATTATACCATGAGACTATTTTAATAGATTTTAATAGCATCCAGAAGGTCCTTGACAACAAAAATAACAGAAGTTCCTGGGCTTCCTAAGACTATTTTAATCACTGGATATTTTGTGGGACCCTCAAGAGTTGCCATGAATAAGAATCAACTCAAGGACAATGGGTTTAAAGGATTTTACTGGCAACAAAAATCTCACCCATTTATTGTACACTATTGGCAGTTCCAACCCACCAGCTGCTCTTTTGAAATCCTATAGAGGGTTGCAATGAGTTGGAACTGACTCAAACACACTTAAGAACAGAACAACAACATGGCTTCTAAAAGATTCTTAAAGTTCTTGTAGTAACTACTTTCTGAGTGATTAACTTGCTTTGCAAATACTGCCACCCTAATCCAAGTCCATATTAAACCATAAAAATCATTTTTAATTACCTGAAGGCGATTCCTTGGAAATCCTATAAAGGGTGGCTGAGTCAGAACTGACTCCACAGCACTTAACAACAAAGAACAAAGAGCACCAAGAACTAACCAGACATGTAAACTACTTTCTGGTCATCTTGAAACAAGCTGCATGAAGTTTATTAAATGTACCAGAAACAGCTGTTCTGATATTTATATATATAAAAATTTCCCCACTCATTGGGATTCGAAATTAGAGAAGACTAAATATTATACTTCTTTAGTAAAGTGTTTTGTTTTGTTTTTTCTTTTTACCTTTGGTCCTTCGGGGCCGTTTTGTCCAGGAATCCCAATATCTCCTGGAAAACCCTAAGGAATACAAAACATTACAGAGTTTATCCTATAGCAAATTACTTCAAATCTATTGTTGTTGTTGTTGTTGTTAAGTGCCATCAAATCTATTAAGCATCTAAAAATTTCCTTTGTCTTTAACTTAGCCCAAAGTACAGCAATTTACACTTCTCAAAAATGCAATATTAAAGATTCACAAAATTGAGCAATTATTTAATATTGGAATATAACATTTATAAATTATAATAAAAAATTCACCTCATCAGTTATTCTTGAGCATGTCCTATACCCAAAAGAAATCCTAGCCCAATCTAAGAGAATGGAATTCTTATTTTAAAAGTTATCCACAAGTTAGATAGATGTGTGCAATATGCTCTTTCAATGTCATATAAGACACAGGGCCACAGGAATATTAAGGACATGGATTTCATTTGACTCATTCATCAATACCAACTTATTAACTTGTAGACTTGTAAATAACTTTTTGAGAAATGCAAATAACTTCTGTGTGGTAAAAAATATTCCCAAAGGTTATTACTTAATATGTAAGAAACTAACCAATTTTCTGTCTAACCTATCTATTTTATCTTAACATTTCCATATTTAAATAGCATTAACCTGGTCTTAACAGCTCACTGTTTTCATCAAATATTAATGAGTTGGATAAAATCTTTAACACACGCTTATGTCATATTTGTTTGAGAATCATGATTTTACGTTTTTGGAACTTATACTTTAACAGTATAAATTAATTGGCTCAAGAAATAGGAAGAGAACAGAATGTTAAGTAAAATCTGTGCTGGGAAAAAGCCTAGAATGTTGTTCTAATAAATGGTTAGATTAAAATGCTTAAAGAAGTAATTGATTTTAATGCATTATGACCCATTTAAATACTGATAATAATTGTGTTTCACTTACATTGATTTTGTTACAGAAAAAATATGCATTTCCTACAAATACAAAATTATCATTTGTTGTTGTTGTTAAAATTATAATAAAATCATAAAAATAAGGTCCTGAGAAAACTGACATCGACAAAGGAAGATAAAAGACTCAGCATCTTTAAAAGCAAAGAAAATGACAATGAAAATATGAATGTCAGCTAGAAACAGTAGTAGTTCAGTGGAGGGATAAATGACATTGGAATAAAAATGGCAACAAGCAAGACTAATTCTGGAATATTTGGAAAAGAAAAATAAAACCCAGACATTGTGAATTAGGGCAGAAATGCATTTAAAAAACCACTGTCATTTTTGTTTGTTAAGTTCAATTGGATTGGTTCTGACTCATATCAACCCTGTGGAGGGTTTCTGAGAAGTGGCTGCTGAGTTTGAACTGTCATCTTTATGGTTCAAATTGACCTTGTGGTCCAGTGATCTTTTCTACAATGCCACATCAGGACTCCATCTATTGGGTTCCAGATAATAAAAGCATTATAAGACACAGTAGAAATGCCTTCATTAGGTTTCCAAGGATGTAATCTCTATGACCAGCTTGTCTGTCAGCTTGTCATTATGTGGTGATTTGTGTGTTGCTGGGATAATGGAAGTTATGCCACCAGTAATTAAAATACAAGCAGGTCATCCATGGTGGGCAGGTTTCAGAAGAGCTTCCAGACTAGGACAGAGTAGGAAGAAGGAGATACAGAGTACTTATGAATGTTTAGTCACTGAAAACATTACGAATAACAGCAGAACACTGTCAGATATAGTGCTGGAAGATGAAAACATTATGAATAGAACCAGAATATATTAGATATAGGGCCAGAATATGATCCCCTGAAGTTGGAAGGCACTCAAAATATGACTGGGGAAGAGGTGCCCCCTCAAAGTAGAGTTGACCATAATGACATGAATGGAATAAAACTTTGGGGACCTTCATTTGCTGATTGGGTACAACTCAAAATTAGGAGAAACAGCTGCAAACATCCATTAATAACCAGAACATGGAATGTTCGAAGTATGAAACTAGGAAAATTGGGAGTTGTCAAAAATAAAATGGAATGCATAAAGATTGATTTCATAGACATTACTGAGCCAAAATGGACTAGTATTGGTTATTTTGAATCCAACAGTCATATGGTTTACTGTTCCGGAATGACAAATTCAAGAGGAATGGCCTAACATTCATCATAAAAAGACCAGTTCAAGATGTATCTTGAAATACAATGCTGTCTATGATAGAATATACCCATACACCTGTAGGGAAGACCAGTTAGTACCATTATTACTCAAATTTATGTACCAGTCACTAATGTCACTGACGATGAAACTGAAAAAATCTACTAACTTCTTCAGTCTGAAATTGATCAAACAAGTCAATAAGATACTTTGATAACAATTGGTGATTGCAATATAAAGGTTGGAAACAAAAAGTAAGGATCAGTAGTTGGAATATATGGCCTAGGTGATAGAAATGATATCATAATAGAATTTTTAGAGATCAGTGACTTATTCATTGCAAATGCCTTTTTCACCAACCTAAAAGGTGATTATACACATGACCATCACCAGATGAGACACACAGGAATCAAACTGTGCATATCTGTGGGAAAAGCAATTTGGCTCAATATCATCAGCCAAAGAAGGCCAGGGTACACTGTGGATCAGTCCATCAATTGATAATATGCAGGTTCAGACTGAAGTTGGAGAACATCAAAACAAGTCCAAGAGCCAACAAATTATCTTGAATTTAGAGACCATCTCAATAACAGATTTGATGCACTAGATACTAATGACAAAACGAGGAGATACAAGAGCTGAACAGAAAATTTCAAAGATCAGCTCTAGAAGATAAAGTCAAATATTACAACAAAAAGTGCAAAGATCTGGAATCCAAAAACCAAAAAGGAAGAACACACTCAGCATTTCTCAAGCTGGGGGAA
>NW_006408520.1:31844330-31883502 GCF_000296735.1 Chrysochloris asiatica | reverse complement strand
AAAAATCTGATAAAGATGCTCTAATTATATTTTTATTTAAAAATAAATTGGAAGGGAAAGAGGGGTGGAAGAACAAGGAAGATAGAGGAACCCTGAAGCAGGTTTGCATGGGTTAAATGGGACAGAGGTAAATAGTGATGCATGCTCAACCTTGGAACAACAGGGCTAGTAATACAGAGATTGAGGCATAGTCTGAAGAGGGGAAATAATGTTAAGATGCATGACTGATTTATGAATATTAGCTTTCCTTGCCTATGATTGTAAAATAGACACTTTAGTGGGATAGGAAAGAATGTCAGGAGACATTATTACAAAAAGTTTGTAAGTCCGTTTTCAGCCCATAACTGACTGGAATACCTAAAAGGGGTTCTAGAACATTCCCAGTTAAACCGGATTCTCGCAGAGCCTTTGCAATGTATAGGACCTTAGGTGGAATTCTAAGCCACATCCAAAAGCTTCTGATGTGGGACATTCCCACTAAAAAGGACAAGCTAACTATCCTGGAACAGCTAGAGCAACAGAAGATACATAATCAAAAAAAGATCATCAGGAAAAACCCAAAACAAAAAAAGATATGGTTGGCTACTACAAGAATAAGCAAATTGTTCTCTGGGAAACCATCATGGCAAGTCATCAAGTCCCTTCAGGACAAACTCCCCTCCAAGACTGAAACTCAAAGGGAACACATGAGCAGGCATGTAAACTTGCTGGTAACTATGCTGGTCTACTGGTGAATTGAAGAGGGTGGGAGAAAGCAGTGAAGAAATGTGCCGAGTTCAACCACGTTACACAGACTCCCATTGACCTGGAGATGAGCGAGAGAAAAGGAAGGGCTGGTTGTTCCAAAGTGGGGTGAGACCTGGGGCTAGAGCTGACAATGCAGCATCCAGCTGATATGAAGTGAGGGGATACCCACAAGAATGCGCAAACTTGCAGACAGTACCCATTTGATGTAGCCTCGATGGTTTGATAATCAGAACTCAACTAACTAGAAGAAGTTAATAACAACAACAATTTTTAATAAAGGAAATGAGTGTAAATTGCTACAATTTGATGAACTTGATCTACACTTATGGATGTAGTAGCTCAAAATACCAACTGAGAGGGAAGAAGTCTTCACCTCAAGTATCAGTCCTATCCCCTATGTATACAGGGTAGGTAGGGATGGGCAACTTAGGCATTTGCTACCTAAAATGAAGGAGCGATAAAGGCCCGATGTGAATGACTTACAAGTTTTCAAGAGGGAGTTTAGTTTAAGAGTGTGCAGGGGAAGGTAGAGTCCCCACTGAATAGTTTTCATCATGTCTAGATGGGTCTGATGAAAAGAGATGGGGATATGATTCTTATGATTCAATAGTGTGTAATTGTTATCATGACCAACTGCGACTGTCACAACTTTAAAGGTAGAAGTTTTAAACAAAAATGGGGGAGCAGTTAATCTTACAGTACAGAAACAGAGGACCCTAGGACCATCAAGAGAGAAGAGCACAAGCAGAATGCAGGACTTTATCCAGAGAAGCAGCGACACCAGAGATAGAGACAGAGATGAGGACATGGAGAGAGGGAGCAGCTGAGGACTCTGGACTCATGGAAAGAGAGGGACTGGGTGCTGGCTGTCAGGAGGCATGCTTGCAGAATGTGCCCTTTAGGTTGTTTAAATTATCAAATATTCCTGAGTGTTTCTGTGTACATCCCCCAACCAAACAAACAAAACAAAACAGGGAATGGAAGCAAATACTGTTGAATGATGATGCATGGAGGAGATTGTAATCAATTCAATGAAACAATGGTGTAAAAAAAAAGAAAAAAATTCTCACAACTACACCAATAAGCAACATCATGATAAACAGAGAAAAGATTGAAGTTGTCAAGGACTTCATTTTGTTTCAATCCACAATCAATGCTAATAAAAGCAGCAGTCAAGAAATCAAAAGACATATTATATTGGGCAAATCTGTTCAAAAGACTTCTTTCAAGTGTTGAAGAGCAAAGATGTCAGTTTTAAGACTAAGACGTGCCTAACCCAAGCCATGGAATTTTCGTTCAGCTTATATGATGTGAAAGCTGGAGAATGACAAAGGAAGACCAAAGAAGAATTGATACATTTAAATTATGGTATTAGGGAAGATACTGAAAGTTCTATGGACTGCTGGAAGAACAAACAAATCTGTCTTGAATGCTCTTTAGAAAGGAGGATGGTGAGGCTTCGTCTCACATCCTCTGAATATATTATCAAGAGGGACAAGTCCCTTGAAAAGAACATCATGCTTGATAAAGCAGAGTGTCATCAAAAAACAGGAAGACCCCCAATGAGATGAAGTGACACAGTGACTGCAACAGTGGACTCAGACATAACAACCATTGTAAAGATGATGTAGGATCAAGCATTGTGTCATTCTGTTATGCATAAGGTCACTATCAGTTGGAACTGACTCACTGGAACCTAACAACAACAATACACATTGACCTGAAAAAATGTTTACAGTATATTTTTATCTGAAAAAAGCAAGGAGTGTGTATAGTAGATCCCTGTTTTTGTAAATAAATCACTAAAATAAATAAGCAATGAAAAAAATAATAATTTGGAAAACATTTCAAAGTAAAAATATTTTCTCCTATAATGCACTTCATTGTCTTAGCTAAAGTACCACTTCACAGTTGAAAATACACTACTGAAATGAGGAAGGAAGAGTAGCTTGACTTCTGAAGTCTTTTTAATGGAACTTGTTTGATCACTAATTTTCATCAAGAAGAAAATACTGAAGTAGCTTTACAAATAATAAGTGAAAATGTGCCTTCTATGTTCAGACCCCTCACATCTGTTTGCTAAACTGAAAAGAATGACTCA
This sequence comes from Chrysochloris asiatica, assembly GCF_000296735.1. Classification (NCBI taxonomy): domain Eukaryota; kingdom Metazoa; phylum Chordata; class Mammalia; order Afrosoricida; family Chrysochloridae; genus Chrysochloris; species Chrysochloris asiatica. Next base: position 31,880,654 of record NW_006408520.1, on the reverse strand, counting down.
GCATTCTCTCCAATAAAAGCAAAGTTTAACTGTAATTACTAAAGTCTGGATGCATGTTTTAAAGTAAATTCTTGGAACCAATGTGCTAATGGATTCCATTAGTTCCTCAGGAAATCACAAAAGTAAAACATTATCTTTCTTATTCTGGCAGGAACCAGAGCTTAAAAGCTCTATGTTTCTAACAGGGTAAATGAATAGTATTCTATGGCATGGTGTGCAGTCCCGGTGTGGTAGTGTGGGTTAATGCTCTGGACTGCGAAGTCGGTTTGAACCGTAAGGTTGTCAGTTCAAGCTCACCAGCTGCTCATCAGAAACCCTATACAAGTTCCCTATTAGTTGGAACCAACTGGACGTCACTTAACAACAACATGGCATGGAGTGACTCTGTGGGATCAAGCACTGAACCTCTAGGTTGGTTTGAACCACAAGGTTGGTGGTTCAAGCTCACCAGCCACTTCTTGAAAACCCTATACAGGTATGTTATGAGTTGGAATTGACTCAATGGCACTTCACAAGAACGCATACACCGGATTCCTGGTGTGGTGTTGCAGGATCAGCACTGGATTTCAAACCACAAACCCACCAACTGCTCCTCAGAACCTATACAGGGTCATTAGGATTCAGAACCAACTCAATGGCATTTAACAACAACAACACGGCATACATTGAGATGGCCAACAGTTTTCCAGTAAAAGTGATAACGTCTGTATTTTCTAATGAAATATATAGTCCTTTCAGCTAAAAAAATGTTAAATACACAATCCACAGATAAATACAATGGGTGAACTAATGGAACAACCTGGATCCATTTAAAATGCATTGTTAGTAAAAGAAGCCAGACATCATCTACTATCTGATTCTATTTATATAAAGACTCTAGAAATGCACATTAATCTGTAGTGACACAGAAAACAGCGATGGCCTGGAAAGGGAGGGGCAGAAGGGCAAAAGGAAGGGATTATCGTGGTGGACAAGGACATTTTTGTATTTGATGGATATTTACGATCTATATATTTCACTGGCAGCTTCATGGGTTATACATATGCCCCAAAGTATCAAATTGTGCAACATATGCCATGTATTGTGTCAGTTATAACTTAATGAAACTTTTAAAAAAAGATAATTGGTACTAGTGTGTTAGATAATCATTTGCTTTTTGGTAGGCAGAAAGTTGAAGACAATTTAAGGAAACACGTATTCATTGACGTTGTCCTCAAATAAATTCAGTAAAGTTTCATTTTTGGATTTTCCTTTTTTTTGATACTTATTTGACACTTAGTTTGAATAGTATCAAATAATTGTCCTTCTACTACCTCCAGAACAATCCAAAAAGGAAATTTTACTGATTTTATTCGAGGACAACTTCAGTGAATACATGTTCGAATACTTAGGTTCGAGTAGGAGTCCTGGTGTGGCATTGTGGGTTAATGAACCAGACTGCAAAGCCATTTGAACTGCAAGGTCAGTGGTTCATGCTCACCAGCTGCTCCTCAGAAAACCTACGCAGGGTCGCTATGGGTCAGAAACAACTCGATGGCACTTAACAATAATAAGGTTTGAATAAGTGTCATTTTCAGTACTCAGTATTTACATAGTCTTATTTAAAATTCTTACTAATATCTTAAAAGAAGATCAGTTCATTCATTCAAACCATAGTTACTACTCTTCTTAGCACTGGGCACAAATAAAAAAACATATCTTAAATCCCCTTGCTTCATAGAATATATATTTTGGAGACTGTTTATTCTAAGATTCTTCCCCTCTCAGTATGTACATATATGCTTAGGGGAGTACAAAAGTAGGGTATTAAAGAAAAAAACCCCAAACCCAGATCTATATTGTTCTGAAGAAAGATGTGGTTTTCTGCTACTGCGACGATTTAAAAGCCTCAGAAACTCTATACAGGGTTGCTATGAGTTGGAACTGACTCAACAGCACTCAACAACAACAATATTGTTATGGGGAGCTGGTACGTATACCTGTTTTTATTCTAGTTACTGGACATGAGCCTAGGGTCACTTTGTGTTGTTTACCAGTCTTTATTTTTCCAAATGGAGTTAATATGTGGTTATCTTGTTTTCTATCTAAAATGATATATTGGTTAGTTGAGCTGTAACACCATACTGAAGCCTCATCAAGAAGAGTTTGCATCATTCAGATGATGGCTTTGCAGTGGTAAGCAGTAAGTGACCCATTCATTGGGTCATCTCCCTTTGGAAAAGGGAGAGTGTATTTTTGGCTATACGTGCAGCTGTACTGTATATTAGGCAGAGGCATTTTTAAAACTATATGTGGGAGAAAGGGGATATATGGGCATTGAACCCTAGAGATGTGTAATATAAAAGACATTTAAAAAATCTATTTAGCATCTCTTTGGAGAAACCCTATTTCCCAAAAGTTTTTCTGGTCTCCATTCTTGCATTCAGAAATGGACAAAATCCTAAATTTTGCCAATTACAATATTTCAGTCCCCTGACTTGTGACTGATTTAAAGATGTACATGTGATTCAAGCCAGGCTGACGATAAAATTTTTTGTTGCCGCCACAAGGAAAGAACAGTGCTTTGTTTTTGCTAAGATTGCTAACTCTGAGGGCAATATAAGCCTACAGTTGCCAATAGCTAGCTTTTTTTTTTACAACATGTAACTCTCAATGTGGCACTGTGGGTTAATGCACTGAACTGCAAAGTTAGTTTGAACACAAGGTCGGCAGTTCAAGTTCACCAACCACTCCTCAGAAACCCTATAAAAGGTCACTTGGGCCGGAACTGACTCGATGGCACTTAACAACAGCAACAACTCTAAATGAGGACATAAGAGATGAGTCTACAATCTAGAGGGAGTGTCAAATATATTTATCCAGCCAAACTTCTAGGCACATGTAGTGTTGGATTTTCTGATTATATTAGCCAGCAAATTCCTTATTTTTTGCTTCAAATAATCTTATGTTTCTGTCTTTTTCAATAAAAATACACCTGTCTAATATGCTGAACTACTTTCAATTCTTTAAATACACATAGTTTTCTCATAAATTTGTGTCATTGCAACTATTGCCTCCTCTGGGTGGAATGTCCTTGCCCCTGTTTCCACTTGATAAATTCCTATTCATTAAGTCTTTGCTCATACAACCATGCTTCCTATAATACCCTGCCCGCTCTAGTAGCGTAGTGGTTACAAATCGGGCTGCTGACCTCAGGGTCAGCAGTTCAAAACTACCAGCTGTTCTGCGGGAGAAAGATGAGGCTTTCTGCTCCCGTAAAGATTCACAGCCTCAGAAACCCTGTGCAGGGTCACTAGGAGTCAGAACTGACTCCACGACACATAACAACAATGACAGCATTCTCCCACAATGTAATTTTTCAGCCAGTTCAAGTGTAATGTGGTTCCCCTTTTGGTCTGAATCAGTAGCTTGCTCTTTTATATTCTTACAGAATATAAAGACTGTTAATACTGTTATTTAGCACTAATCCTATTATACTGTAATTATGGAGGTGTTCTTCTATTCCAATAAAATGTAAGCTCATGAAGGAAAATGAATGTATCTGACCTATATTAACACCTTCAATACCTAACACAGCATGTTGCTAGGAGATAATTATCCATGAATCTCTTACGTTTCTGTACATAATACAAGGGAGACACTTAGCTGCCATTGCTCCACCTATCCTTTTAAGGGTTTTGGTATAAAAAAGATAAAGACAATAGCTCCTTTGGAGCAAAGGACACTGAAAATAGTATAGGCAAAGCATCTGATCTCCTCTAACTAGCTGAATTAACATAAACATCAGTGCAAAACTTATGAAGTGAGGCCAAATACATAACCTTTGTCCAAACTTTTTACCATTTCTGATACCAGCTGCCCTTCCCATAGCACTTTCTACTTCTCTGCTTGGTTCAATAGTTGCAATGGCCAAACAGAACTCACAGACAATACTTATATTTGTGGGGTTTATTAGGAAAGTAACGGCACAACTCAGGACCAGGAAAGACTCAGGATACAGTTCTTTGATCAGAAGAGCCTCTTCTCAATGGTGCCCACATGCAGTCTTCTCTTTGTCCATCAGTCTCTTAGCCTCTTGACCTCTTCGGCTAGCCTGACCTATGCCCTGCTTGGGCAAGTACTCCAAAGCTCTTTAACAACACCACCAATAGGTGTTGGAGGTATGCCACTCCTCCTGTAAGCCCCAACCCAAGCATGCAGCTTTCTGACTCTGTGTACCAGGAAGCAACCCTGCCATCTCTTGGCAGTCTCCTGGTTCTCTGCCTCTGCTTCTCTCCATCTATCATCATTTTTATTCGTGTTATAGTTCGCTCTCTGTCTTCTGGAATGTGGGACCCAGAAAGCATGCTTCACTCCTGGCTCTTCTTATGTGGTAGTAGTCAGGTCCCCTTCTTCTCTGCTCAATTATCTTTCCTTTTATATCTTATAAGATAAAAGGTAGCCTCTAGTAAGAGCATGACTTCAGTAAGGTGGTAAAGGATGGTGATAATTCATTCCCAAATGGGATCATAACTGCACTCACAGCTGCTAGGATTTACTAACATCACAAGATGGAGGATAATTACATCAGATCACAAAAATACAGGACAATTACATCATTGCTGTTGTTGTTAGGTGCCATCAAGTCGGTACTGACTCATAGCGACAATAGAACGAAACACTGCCTGGTCCTGGGCCAGTCTCACAATTGTTGCCATGCTTGAGCCCATTAATACTGCCACTTTGCCAATCCATCTCACTGGGGGTCTTCCTCTTTGTCTTTGACCTTCCACTTTACCAAACATGATGTCTTTCTTCAGTGACTGGTCCCTCCTGACACTGTCTGAAGTATGAGAGACTAAGTTTGGCTATCCTGGCTTCCAAGGAGTACTCTGACTACACTTCTTCCAACATAGATCTGTTTGTTCTTTTGGAAGCTCATAGCACTTTCGGTATTCTCCTCCAACACTTTAACTCAAAAGCATCAATTCTTCTATGTCTTCCTTATTCACTGTCCAGCTTTCACATGCGTATGAGGTTATTGAAAATACCATGGCTTGGGTCAGGTGCACACTAGTCCTCAAGTTGACATCTTTGCTCTTCAACACTTTAAAAAGGTCTTGTGGAGCAGATTTGCCTAATGCAATACGTCGTTTGATTTCTTGACTGCTGTTTCCATGAGTTGCTGTTGATCCAAGAAGAATGAAGTCCTTGACAACTTCAATTTTTACACACTACCAAATTATATCTTTACATAACTGCCAAATCACTACAAATCATGGTCCAGACAAGCTGATATAACTTGAACTATCATAGGTTCCATACACCTTATTTGCATTAGCAGCAAGTTTTCCATCCCATTGGTGGACCACATTTGGGTTGTGCCACCCAATTGTTGTGTTGGAATCATGAAGACTATCCTTAGAAGGATTATAATAAGTAATTCACTGTACTGCAGACAGGCATGCTTATTGTCTAACACAATAGAGATTATTTCTCCTTCTGGAATACATTATCTTTTACAACTAGCCGTTTTAAAAGACCCATTTTATCTAAGCTTAGGGTTGCTGAGAGTAATATACTGCTTTTTGCCTTTATCCAAGAGTCTTATATCTTCTAACAAAATCCACAAAACCAGCAGACTAACCTGTTGACTTGAAAGTAGAATAGAATCTCAGGCCCTGCACAGTTCCTGATCATTTCTGGAATGAGGATAGTGGCAGAGAACATAGTTTGGGTGAGGAAGGATGAAGGTCTCATTAGCTGATTAATGGGATTTGAGAAAGGTCCATGGAAATCAGTAGCACATGATGGCCATACAGTGTACAAATGGTTATCCATTTAATGCCTGTTAAAAAGAGGATTTGGGGGGATGGCTATAGTACAAGTAGGTTCAAAAGAGAGTTGCCCTACTTGTTACTAACTCTCCTCATCAATCTGTTCTTTAGTCTAGATTTTCCCCCATGGTTAACAACTAGTATTAAAACTTGTCCAGGATAGGCAGAAGATCCTACTTCCTTTCATAAAATAAGTAGAGAGATCTCACCTACATTGAAAGGAGAAAAATCTGTGACCACCAGGGGAAACAATCAGGCAAATCAATAGAACTCTGGCTGGTTCTTGGGAGATGAGGGCGACAGGGCCCATATATTTTTCACAATAAAAGAACTGTGATATTAGGCAAGATTGCCTAAGTACTAAATACTCTGTTTCTAACGTAGCCCAGAATCTAATACATTTTGGCACCAAGCTACTTTTATTACCATATGTGTCACTCTATGCCAACACAAAAAATCTGTATCAGCTAGTCAGTTTTGCTCACTCTTCTGTAGATCTACCTACCATGCATGTTATTAGGTAAATCACCCTGTTTGGACTGCTCTTCCAAGAGATTGGAGACTTACTTATCTCATCTGGCCTCATTTAGAGTTTGTTGTTGTTAGGTGCCAACGAGTCAGTTCTGACTCATAGCAACCCCGTATAGGGTTTTCAAGGAGCTGCTAGGGAGCTTGAGCCACCCACCTAGCAGTTTAAACCTACTTTGCAGCCCAATGCATTAACCCACAGCACCACACCAAGACTCATTTAGAATTCCACGTTGTGACAAAGATGGTTATTGATGACTGGAGGCTCATATTGCTCTTGGAGCTAGCATTCTTAGCAAAAAGAAAGCACTGCTCTTTCCTTGTGACTCCTGCCATTTATTCATAAACCATCTAGCTCAAGGTCCAGCTTTTCCAGCAACCCTTCTCTAATCCTTCCAGCTCATGTTAATTTCTCTCCTACCACTATATCATAACACCTATTTCTCACACATCCCCTTCACTATCTTGGTGTGGCTCTGTGGCTTAATGCGCTCGACTGCAAAGTTGGTTTGAGACACAAGGCTGGTGGTTCCAGCTCACCAGCTGCTTTTTGGAAACCCTATACAGAGTTGGAACTGACTTGATTGCACTTAACAACAACATCATTTTTACATATATCTTGCTTTTACCAATTAGAATGTAAATCTTCCTGAATTAAGATATCGTATTTTTCATATCCTACAATATTTACTAGGCACATCTTTGCACACAATAGAAACTCAACACTCTTTTTATTACTGATTTAATTGCACATTCTTTTTTAGCACAACTAACACCAAAATAACCAACCAAGTCCAAATCATAAGAGAAAGTAAAGTAATTTACCTAAGTGAAGGGAATGTGTTAACACTGTCTTCTAATCAATTTATACAGCTGGCTGCAGGCAGGTTTATTTCGGTTAAGTCCACAGAGCTGCTAAAATGAACATTTAAAAGCAGGTCCTTCCTTGATGTAATGAGATTGTGAAGTTAACTTGAGTCTTTGTCTTTTTACCTAATGAAGAGCACACTAGTGGAACCAGAGGAGCTGCATCATGATCATTTCTGATATCTCCGTGAGTTAGTGGCCACAGCTCATGATTGTAGCAAACAACTGGCTCCATTTACCAGGAACATTATCCAGAATTCAGTTATTTGGCAATCTCTGTAGCTCAAGGAGGTTAACAGCTGAATCAACAAACATTCTAAATTATCCTGCTACCACATGAGAAGAAGGTCTCCCAGAAATGGGGTCAGTACACAAAATTTATGTTACTATGCTTAAAGAAATATGAAAGGTTTCTTTACAGTATAGTTCATGTTTTAAAATTAAAATCAGCAAAGAATAAGTATGGAAGAAATAAATCTTATGTTTCAAAGAACCTGATGTTTTCTTTTTTATCTTGGAACGTAAAACAGCCAAAGCATTTCTTTCCTAAAGTCCCTGCATCTGTCTTCCAATAGCAAATATCAGTTTGAGGACTAAGGTGTGTCTGACTCAAGCCAGGCAATTATCTGAACGCCTAAAATAAGTGAAATCCTATAATAAGCACAACATTTAGAAGCGGAAAAAAAAAAACACCTTGAAGTGGTTTAAAACAACATTTATTCACTCTGGGGCATCAGTTCTTATTCATTTCAAATAACCATTGTGTCCTATTATTCTCTATAATTTTCTCTTACTTTCTATCAAAGTCTGTTTTTAGAGAAAGATGTGAAAAATATATTTCACTCCACATAACAAATGATTAACAGGTAAGTGAAATATAATCACTATCTTCCATGCTGATATGGATTTATTATCAAAACTAAAATTAATACTTAACAAGTAATCTCTCTATCCAGTTTTCTACATTTAACCAATTGCTTAGATCCTAAATCTGGACCACATTCAATACATCAACCCATCCTGTCAGATTCATCTGTGGCTCTCTTTCTTTACTTTCACGACCCTACTCCAAGATGGAATCCTGGTGTGGTGCTGTGGGCTAATGCACTGGATTGCAAAATCGGTTTGAATTGCAAAGTCGGTGATTCAAGCTCACCAGCTGCTCCTTGGATATTCTATACACAGTCGCTATGGATCAGAACTGACTCGACAGCCCTTAACAACAACTCCAAGATATCACAAAAGTTGTAACTACATAGCTAATTTACATAAATTGTCTCTCTGCTTTCACACTCTTGCTCCACACTGACTCATCTCCACACACAGCCCGAGTGACCTTTTACAAACAATAAATCGTACATATCAGGACATGCCACTGCCCTGCTTAAAGCTTCTGATGGCTTCATTGCACTGCACTTAAAACAAAACCCAAACTTCTTTTTATTCTCTACATGGGCCTGCCTGCTCTAACCCTGTCTACTTTTTCAAGTTCACTATAATCACTTTCCTCTTCATCTACTCTGTTAATTCCTAGAAGTATACTTTTCAGATATCAAATCAAAGCCTTTATCACCCAATAATTAGCAATGACATCCCAAATTCTACAGTTAGTGACTGGAAATACTAATAGTCCTGAAAATAATCATACCATACAAGTTGCCATCTACTCTACCAATATGGAGCCATGGTAGCGTGTTGCTGTTGTTGTTAAGTGCCACTGAGTCGGTACCAACTCATAGTGACCCTGTATAGGGTTTCTGAGGAACAGCTGGTGAAACCAACCTTGCAGTCTAGCACATTAATCCACAGCACCACACCAGGACTACACTGCAGCATAGTTGGTTATAATTTGATGGCACTTAACAAAAACATCATCCAATAATTAGCAAAAATGTTCACAGAAACAGGTAACTAGATCTCATCCAATCCACTGACAGACCTACATACCATGAATTTCTTTCTTTTCAGTAATATATACATATATATATGTGTGTGTGTGTGTAGGAGCTCTGGTAGTGTAGTGGTTACAAATTGGGCTGCTAACCTCAGGGTCTAACTACCAGCTGTTCCATGGGAGAAAGTTGAGGCTTTCTGCTCCAGTAAAGATTTACAGCCTCAGAAACCCTGTACAGGGTTGCTATGAGTCGCAACCGACTCTGCAGTACATAACAACAACATATATATGAGAGAGCTGAATTTCTCTTTTTTAATTTTGGACAGTTTAAAGTTGTGAATGACTTAATTTTGCTTGTATCCACCATCAACATTCATGGAAAGAGCAGCCACGAAATCAAACAATTCATTGCATTACGCAAATCTACTTCAAAAGTCCTCTTCAAATTGTTCAAGAGCAATGAATCAGTTTGAGGACAAAGGTTTGTTGGACCTAAGTCATGGGGTTTTTTTGTTTTTTACGTTTTTACTATGAATTGAATGAAAGTTTATAGGGTAGATCACCAGTTTTACATTCAACAAATCATACACTTTGTTCTATTTCAATGGTTGTAATCCCCTACATGTACCATTAGTTATCAGTAGGTCTCGCTATTCATTTTCGCTTTTTTGAAACAATCAGGCATATATAATAATTTAAACCACCAAAGGTCACATTCCATAAGTTTGTCTCCTGCCATCTTTTAGTCCCTCTCTTTTGATGAGTCTGGAGTCCTCAGCTGCTCCTTCTCTCCATGTCCTCATCTCTGCCTCCATCTTATGTGTCACTGCTTCTCTGGATAAAGTCCTGCATTCCACTTGTGCTCTTCTCCCTTGATGGTCCTAGGGTCCTCTGTTTCTGGGCTGTAAGAGTAACTACACCCCTATTTTTGTTACGAAACTTCTACCTTTACAATTGTGACAATCACAATTAGTCATGATAACAATTACTCACTATTGAATCATAAGAATCTTAACCCCATCTCTTTTTACCAGACCCATCTAGACAAGATGAAAACTATTCAGTGAGGACTCTATCTTTTCCTGCACACTCTTAAACTAAACTCCCTCTTGAAACCTTGTAAGCCAGTCACTTAGAGCCTTTATCACTGCCTTATTTTAGGTAGCAAATGTCTAATTTGCCTGATCCTATCTACAGAAGGGATTGATATTTTATGTGAAGACTCCTCCCCTCTCAGCTGGTATCTTGAGCTACTACATCCATGAGTCCTGGTGTGGCACTGTGGGTTAATGCACCAGACTGCAAAGCCGTTTGAACTGCAAGGTTGGCGGTTCAAGCTCGCTAGCTGCTCCTTGGAAACCCTATACAAGGTTTCTTTGAGTTGGAACCAACTCGATGGCATTTAACAACAACAACAACATCCATGAGTATAGGTCAAGTTCATAAAATTGTAGCAATTTACACTTGTTTCCTTTATCAAAAATTGTTTTTTTGTTTTTGTTTTTAATCATCTTCTAGTTGAGTCCTGATTATTAAGCCATCAAGGCTAGGTCAAATGAATACTATCTGTAAGTTTGGGTGTTCTTGTGTGTCTCCCCTCACTTCATATCTGCTGGATGCTTCACTCTCAGCTCTAGCCCTCTGTGGCTATGTCCTTGTCCATGGGCTCAGGTGTCCACAGGTCTCACCCCACTTTGGACCAACCAGCCCTTCCTCTTCTCTCTCTCATCTCCAGGTCAATGGGAATCTATGGAATGTGGTTGAACACAGCTCATTTCTTCATTACTGCCTTTCCCCCTCTTCTACTTACCAGAAGACCAATGTGGTCACCAGCTCATGTATTCCCTTTGTGTTTCAGTCTTAGAGGGGGGAGTCATGGTATTTAAAATCACCTCATATATATGTGATTGCTGGACAATAAATAAGGAAGAACATATAAAAATCGATGCATTTGGATTGTGGTGTTGGAGAAGAATATTTATAGTACCATGGATTGCCAGAAGAACAAATCTATGCTGAAAGAGGTACAGACAGAATGCTCCTTAGAAGCCAGAATGGAGAGAATTCATTACTCATGCTTCAGACATGTTATCAGGAGGGATCTACCCCAAGAGAAAGGACATCATGCTTGGTAAAGTGGAGGGGCAGCAAAATAGAAGTAGTCCCCCATGATGGATTGGCAAAGTGGCAGCATCAATGAGTTCAAGTGTAACAATCGTGAGGATGGTGAAGGACCAGTCAGTGCTTTGTTCTATTGTACTTAGGGTCACTATGAGTGGAAAGTGACCTGATGGGACCTAACAACAACAACAACAAAAAGTATCCCTTGAAATCATCTTGTTCTCTCTGCTTTCATAGGCTTTATCTTGGTTTAGGCCCTTATCATTAACCCTTGGACTGCCTGCATTATCTTTCTAAGAGGACTTTAACTGGTCTTCTTCTCCCCCATTTCTTCTCATTTGCTCTTCCTTCTGTTACCAGACGTAAATCCAAAACAAAAATCTGATAATTCCATTTCCTTGTTTAAACAACTTTGATCATTGCTTGCTGAATAAAGTCTCAAGAAGTACATCTAAGAAATGAACCAAAACAAGGCCCATGGACCTTTAAACCTGGATATCATGAGAGGAAATAAAATTATGTAAAACCACATTGATAGCATGAAGGTAATGGTCTTTCCTAAGACACATACTAAGGAGCTCTGGTAGCATAGTGGTTACGAATCAGGCTGAGAAAACCGCAAAGTCAGCAGTTCGAAACTACCAGCTGTTCAGTAGGAGAAAGATGAGGCTTTCTGTTTCCATAAAGATTTACAGCCTTAGAAACCCTGTACAGGGTTGCTCACTATGAGTCAGAACTGACTCCACGGTACATAACCACCATCACCAAGACACATACCATCTGTGTCATTTGTAATTGTAGTTATGATACAATAATTCATTTCCACAATAATAACATTTAAAGATAATCAAGGTTAATTAGGCTCTGTATTATCAGTGTGAGAAGGCAGGTAAATAACATTATTTAACCAAACTCCAATGCCACTGATTGAATTCCAACTCATAGAAACCCAGTATAGAGTTTCTGAGGCTAAAATCTTTATGGAAGCAGAAAGCTAACCTGGTGGTTAGCAGACCAGTGCTTATCCAATAGTGCCATAAAATCATGCTCATATAAAGAAATCAATTTGTATTGACCTGTTTATTTTTCTTTTTTATGAATGAGGACATCAATACATTATTTTTTTTTACCTATTAATTTTTTTGTTGATTTTTGTGCTATCAATTTCTAATGTGCTTTTAAATTATGCAATAAGGAAGAATGGAAATTTGCTACAGAATTCAGTCAACCCTGAAAGACAGCTGGAGTAAGAGGTAGATTTTATAGTTTCTAAAGAGAGGAAAAAGTTATGAGTACAGTGCTATTTCTAGAAATAATGCCCACTGCTCTGATGTTGTTGTTAAGTACTGTTGAGTCAGTTCCGACTCACTGACCCTGGATAGGGTTTCTGAGGAGTGGCTGGTGCATTTGAATTACTGACCTTGCATTTAGTAGTACAGTACTTATCCTATAGCACCACACCAGCACTCCTCTGACCCGATGGGGATTTTACTGCTCTGATTAAAGAAGCTATTCTGAGATTAAATGTATTTTTCTAGGCTTTACTGCTGCACCTCTGCTTCTGAATTAAATATGTTTACATATTTATATATGTATATGCATAGATAAGTTAGCTTGCATTCCTGAACTAAAGTGAGCTCCAGAAAGTTTATCTTCATACGATCATTAATTAACCAAACTCCAATGCCACTGATTGAATTGCAACTCATAAAAAGCCATTATAGAGTTTCTGAAGCTATAAATCTTTATGGGTGCAGAAAGCTGATCTGGTGGTTTTTGTTGTTGTGAAGTGCCGTCAAGTCGATTCTGATCCATAGCGACCCTGTATAGGGTTTCCAAGGAGCAGCTGGTGAACTTGAACCACCAACCCTGTAGTTCAAACAACTTTGCAACCTGATGCATTAGCTCACAGTGTCACACCAGGACTCCATACTATGATTCAAAAAGAATCCAAATATTTCATCTTAGAATTGTATGCTTCATTCAGATTTCCAGAAAAGAGAAGTGCTCTAAATCAAGCATTAAGCCAAAGTAAAAATTTTAAAGAATATACAAATATGATATATGTGTAGCAAACATAATCATATTTATTCTAGAGAATGATATCCAATTATATAAGTATATATTTATACTAAGAGTTGGAAACATTTTACATCAAAAATGGTGTGGAGTTTACGTCTTAAGATTTGATTTGAAACATGAAGCATGTGCTATTACTAGTTGGAGATTGCAAATAAATCAGTTGTGATCTAATCAGGTCTAAAATGTAGCTAATACTCTTTTCTGTTTCCTGACATAACAGAAAAATAGCCAAACTATTGTATGCTCTAGTGTGGAGCTATAGGATCAGTACTCAACCACAAGGTTGGTTTGAACCGCAAGGTCAGTGGTTCAAACTCACTAGGAGCTCCTTTGAAACGCTATACAGAGTCACTATGAGTCTGAACTGACTTGACTATATTTAACAGCAATAAATGTAAAAAAAAACTTCATTAATTCTACTGTGTAAAAACATGTTTTAGCAATCAAGTTTCATGTACACATTTTTTGTGTGTCAAATTTATTATTTTTTCACCTGGTGTGGCCCTGTAGGCTAAGCACTGAATTGCTAACCACAGGGTCAGCAGTTCAAACTCACCAGTTGCTCTTTGAAAACCTATACAGAGTCATTATGATTCTGAACCGATTCGATGGCACTTAATGACAGCAATCCATATTTTACCTCTGGTCCTGGAAGGCCAATTGGTCCTTGGGGTCCAGGGTCACCTGTTTGGCCCTAAAATGGGAGAGAAAAAATTTAAAGTATAAACATTAACTTAATAAATACAGTTTAAAAAGGAATCAATCATATGGCAAGCAAATGACTTCAGATGGACTTAACATAAGTTGTTAGCATCATAGTTATGGAAGACTTCTACAACTAAAATGTTTAAGAATGTAATATATATTTACTCCTAAGTGTCAGAGATATGAATTAATGAGTTAAGTGCTTAAATTTAAAAAAAAAAAAAAAAAAAAAAGTATGTGTGTGCATTTGTTTTCCCCACAGAGGTAAGACATCAAAGCTTGACTCCATAAGGAAGGGAGTTATAGATAAGATTGTTTTTTTTAAAATAAGCAGATTCTAAAGACAGATCCTAGAAATTCTTTTTCCATTTGATATGCTAAGTGGACTAATGCAGTAGTGAAGATTTGTTGTTGTTGTTGTTGTTGTTGTTATGTGCCGTGGAGTCGGTTCCGACTCACAGCGACCCTGTACAGGGTTTCCTATGCTATAAATCTTTATGGGAGCAGAAAGCCTCATCTTTCTCCTGCGGAACAGCTGGCAGTTTCAAACTGCTGACTGTGAGATTAGTAGCCCGATTCGTAACCACTATGCTACCAAATTTAAATAATCCTGTTTAATCTAAGGCTCAGTTTTCTCATCAACAAAATAGAAATAATAACAAGAGTACTGACAATATCTCAAAGTCCTTGAGTGGGTTTAACAAGACAATGCATGTAAAATGCATAGTATTGTTGTTGTTGTTAGGTGTCATCGAGTTGGTACTGACTCATAGCGACTTTAGGCACAGCAGAATGAAACACTGCCCGATCCTGGGCCAACCTCACTACTGTTGCCACACTTGAATCCATCGATGATACCACTTGGCCAATCCACCTCATTGGGGCCTTCCTCTTTTTCTCTGACCCTCCACCCTACCAAACATGATATCCTTCTCCAGCGACTGGTCCCTCTTGACAATATGTCCGAAGTATGAGAGATGAACTTTGGTCATCCTGGCCTCCAAGGAGCACTCTGGCTACCCTTCTTCCAACATAGATCTGTTGGTACTTTTGGCAGCCCATGGCACTTTCAACATTCTCCTCAATTCTTCTACAGTCTTCCTTATTCACTGTCCAGCTTCCGCATGCATATGAGGTTATTGAAAATACCGTGGCTTCGGTTAGGCGCACCTTAGTCTTCAAGCTGACATCTTTGCTCTTCAATACTTTAAAACAGTCTTGTGCAACAGACTTGCAAGAAATCAATGCAATACATCGCTTGATTTCTTGACTGCTGTTTCCATGAGTGTTCATAGTTGATCCAAGAAGAATGAAGTCCTTGACAACTTCAGTCTTTTCTCCCTTGATATGAATTTTGTTTATTGGTCCAGTGGTGAGGAGTTTTGTTTTCTTGACATTGAGATGCAATCCATACCGAAGGCTTTGGTCTTTGATCTTCATCAGTAAATATTTTAAGTCTTCTTCACTTTCAGCAAGCAAGGTAGTATCATCTGCATATTACAGGTTGTTAATGAGGCTTCCTCCAATCCGTATGCCACATTTTTCTTCATATAACCCAGCTTCTTGGATTATTATACTACATAGCATATTGCCTAGCAAACAGAAAGTACTTATTAAATGGTAATCACCTTTCATCCTTTTCTTCCCATGTGCTCTCTTGTCTTGGTTTGTATCTAGAATTCCAATGATTGCTTTGCTCCCTTAGCTAAAGATTTGATGATTTTGTTTCAGTACCTCTGAAGTCAATTTCCAATCTTCATATTCAGGATTTGAAATCAGTGTTGCAGAGGATGCTGGAAAGAAATAAGTATGAAGCCTGAAAGTAGAAAAGACTGCCAATGCTCTCAAGAGAAGAAAGTATAGAACAGGGAAGGCCAGTACTCTGATGATGATCTTGTTCAAAATTTATTCCTTTTGCCATCATACACTTCTGTGCAAGCCTAAATTTAAGGTAAATAGGCCTCAGGTCACAAAAATGGCAAGCTACACATGGGACTACCCACTTTTAAGGAGTCCTAGTGTGTCACTGTAGTTTAATGCGCCAGACTGCAAAGCCATTTGAACTGCAAGGTTGGTAGTTCAAGCTCACCAGCTGCTCCTTGTAAACCCTATACAGGATTCTTATGAATCAGAACCGACTCGACGGCACTTCACAACAAAAACAACCCACTTTTAAAAGGATCTCTGGTAGTGTAATGGCTATGAGTTGAGCTGCTAACCTCAAGGTCAGTAGTTCAAAACTACCAACTGTTCCAAGGGAGAAAGATGAGCTTTCTGCTCTTGTAAAGATTTACAGCCTCAGAAACCCTACACAGGGTCGCTATGAGTTGGAACTGACTCTATGGCACATAACCACCACAACCACGACCTACTTTTAAAGGATGTAAACACAGAAGAATCTTTTCTCTAAAGGACATAATAAAACCACATGTAGAAAAGTAAGGATATTATGCAAATGTTCACTTAAGTCTCCCCTCATCCAAATAAGCAAAAATTGTGCTTTCTTAGAATCAGTATTAAGAGAGATTTAAATTCTTAAAATGAAAAGCACCTTTCTCAAAGCTGGAGATGGGGGTTCTCATTGGGGCCCTCTAGTGGTTAAACTCAACCAAGTAGTTAATTTATAAGTGGTGTAGGAGAGGGTAGGGAGATGGGACGGGGGCTAGCATCTCCTACACTTTTGTTTTCAGACAAATTAACAGTCAAATATTTAAAGACATAAAATTTAGAATAATTATTCTCCAGAATAATTCATTTTGAAAAACTTTGTAAAGTTCTTTAGAATGCTAATTCTCTGACACTAAAATTACATTTTCAGGTAGCTTTTAGAGAATAAAAACTTAAAAGCAAAGTTCTATAAACCACAAAATTTCTAGTTAAATATGGAGAAAACGTAAGCATCTCTCTCTCTCTCTCTTTTTTTTTTTTTTTGTTTTAGGAAGAAGTATTGTTTTTAGCAAATTTATAGTGATAGTTTTCTCTGTTTTTCTTAAACAGAGCAAAGTCTCCAGAATCCAGATCATAAAAACCCTTAGGAAGAGGACATTCTTTCTTATGCTGTTATTTTAGATGCCATTGAGTCAGTTCTGACTCCCAGTGACCCCATATACAACTGTCTAGTCCTGCACATCCTCACAATCCTTTCCATATGTGAGGCCATCACTGCCATCACTATGCCAATCCGTCTCCTTGAGGGGCATCGTCCTTTCACTGACCCTCTACTTTAGAAAGCATGACTTTTTCCAGGGACTGGTCCTTCTAGATAACACACCCAAAGTATGTGAGACAAAGTCTCACCATCTTGCTTCTAAGGAATTCTGGATGTAATTCTTCTAAGACAAATGTGTTCATTCTTCAAGAAATCATGGTATAGTCAATATTCTTCATCAATACCCAAATTCAAAGATGTCTTCAGTCTTTCTTATGCATTGTCCTTCTCATGTATATGAGGTGATTAAACACACCAAGGCTTAAGTCAGGCACACCTCAATCCTCAAAGTGACAACTTTGCTCTTTAGAGGTCATTTGGAGTAGATTTGCCTAATGCAATCCATTGTTTACTTTCTTGATGCTGCTTCCATGATATTAATCATGGATCCAAGTAAAATGAAATCCTTGATAACTTTAATATTTTAATAATTTTGCTTATTGGTGCAGTTGTGAGGATTAAAAACAAGTTTTTTAAACTGAGGTGTAATCCATATTGAAGGCTGTCGTCTTTGATCTTCATCAGTAAGTGTCTTTGTTCTCTTAGATTTCAGCAAGCAAAATTGTGTCATCTACATATCATAATCTGTTAAAGAGTCTCTCACCAGTTCTGGTGCCATGTTATTCATATAGTCTAGCTTCTTGGATTATTTTATCAGCACAAATATCCAATAATTATGATGGAAAGATACAACCTCTAAATCATACAATACCCTCTTGTTCTGTTGGAACAACTAGTTCTTGGTCTATGTATAAACTCTGCAAAAGCACAATGAAGTGTTCTGAAATCCCTATTTTTTGCAGTGTTGTCCTTTTAACCCATACAGTTAAATGTCTTTGAAAAGTGAACAAAACACAGGGACACCTTTCTGGTATCTTCTGCTTTCAGTAAAGATCCATCAGACATCAGCCATGATATTGCTTGTTTCACATTCTCTCCTAAATCTGGCTTAAATTTCTGACAGTTCACTGCCAATTTTGCAACCATTTAAAAATTATCTTTAGCAATTTTACTTATGTGTGATATTAATGACATTGTTAAATAATTTAGCATTCTGTTGGATCATCTTTCTTTGGAATGCTCACAAATATGGATTTCTTAGAGTCAGTTGGCCAGGAAGCTGTCATCCAAATTTCTTGATAGATAAATAAGTCCTTCCATCATTACATCCATATGTTGAAACATCTTTGTTGGAAGTCTGTTAATTCCTGGAGGCTTGTTTTATGCCTATGCCTTCAATAAAACTTGGACATCTTCTTTCAATACTATTTGTTCTGGATCACATGGTACCTCCAAAATAGTTGAACATCACTCAACTCTTTTGAGTGTAGGAGTTTGTCACTTAATATGATAACTAATTCTGCATAAGCAATATTTGATTAAATAGGTGCTTTCTTTCTTAACTAGGGAAGATTTCCAGGTCAAACAGCTATACAATTTTTTATTATAATATACAAACAAATGATAAATAAAGTGAGAGATAAAAGACAAACCATCTCACTAATATTAATTAATGAATCTTTATCATATTTTTAGCGTAGTGGTTACGAATTGGGCTGCGAATCGCAAGGTCAGCAGTTCGAAACTACCAGCTGTTCCGCGGAAGAAAGATGAGGCTTTCTGCTCCCGTAAAGATTTACAGCCTTGGAAACCCTGCACAGGCTTGCTAAGAGTCGGAACTGACTCCACAGCACATAACAACAACAACAATCCTAGTTTTATGGAGTCCTGGTGTGGTGCTGTAGGATAAGCACTAGATGTCTAACTGAAAGGTCAGTGTAATAAACTCACCAGCCCCTCCTTGGAAACCCTATACAGAGTCACTATGAGTCAAATCAGACGTTCATTGTCACTTAACAACAATAATCCTATCTTCAGCTCAAAGCATGTATTTTTCAAAGCTTTAATAAAATAAAGAAAAAAAAAAGGACAAACATCTCTTACCAAGGTAATCCCTACTAAAAGTACCAACATAGAGAGAAAGAAAAAGAAAGACTCACAGGGTTACATGGGACCTTAATATACTATAATCCAGCTCTCATTTTAAACATAACAAACTGGATAGCATAGTAATTAAATTTCCAAGGTCATTCAACAGATTAATGTCACAGGTGGACTAGAATCAAAATTTCTGTCTCTTATGCACATACTATCAATTTGAAGAAAAAAGGTATTAAAAATATTTGCCTTATGTAGGCATGCTATATGACTAGTTTTCTAAAGAAATGAACTCTAAAATAAGAACCATGATATTGTTGTTATATGCCATTGAATTGGTTCCAATTCATAGCGACTCTGGATAGGGTTTCTGAGGAGCAGTAGGTGGATTTGAACTGCTAACCTTGTGGTTCACAGTCCAGTGCTGATCCACAGCACCACACCAGAATTCCTAGATATATGCCCACCCATGTTCAATGTATCATTATTCACAATAGCAAAACCATGGAATCAACCTAAATGCCTATCAATGGAAAAATGAATACACTGGTACAACAAACAATGGAATACTTAGCAGTGTTAAAGAGTAACAATGAATCTGCAAAACACCTCATAACAAGGTTGTGTCTGGAGGACATTATGCTAAATGAAATTACTGTTGTTTGGTTCCATCTAGTCAGTACTGACTTACAGTGATCTTATGCACAACATGCCCAATCCTGTAGCAACCTCACAATTCTTACTACATTTGAGCCCATTGTTGCGGCCAGAGTGCCAGTTCATCTCGTTGAGATTCTTCCTCTTTTTCGCTGACCCACTACTTTACGAAGCGTGATGTCCTTCTCCAGGTATTCGTCCCTCCTGATAATATGTCTGAAGTATGAGTGACAAATTCTGGACATCTTGGCTTCTAAGGAGCATTCTGGGTCTACTTCTTCCAACACAGATTTGTTATATTATTTTGGAAGTTCATGGTACTTTTAATATTTCCTCCAACACCAAAACTCAAATGCATTCATTCTTCTATGGTCTTCTTTATTTATTGTCCAACTTTCACATGTGTATGAGGTTATTCAAAATACCATGGCTTGGATCAGGCACACCTTAGTCCTCAAACTGACATCTTTGCTTTTGAACAATTTAAAGAACTCTCAATCACCAAAAGCCAAATATTGTATAAGACCACTATTTTTAAGTCTTTGATAGTTACCAGGGATGGGATAAAAGTGGTGTGATTCACTGGCTAGAGAGCTGTTGTTGTTAAATGCCAATCTTAATTGCCATTTGGATTCATAGTGAACCTGTATAGGCAGACTTATGTAAACTTGGGTGAAAGGAAAGGCAATATACAATAAGAGAGAGATTGGAAAAACAAAAACAATAATAGAGGCAGCGGAAGATATGAAGAGGATCACAAGAGTTAAAGGCAACAAAGGTAAATACTGTGATATACATAGTAGGTGTTTGGATAGGCACCCAGGCTGAATGGGTGTTGTATGGAGAGTGGGAACACACCCCCACAAAGTAGGTTTGATAAAGGACATTTGTACATTGATATTTATCTTTGTTGTAAATATATCCATGAATGTGGTGGAGTATACATGGGGTTAAATTATGAGAACTTCTAAGACCTTACCTTGAGGGAATGAGTTGCTGGGTGTTGGGGCTCTGGGTCATATATGCTTGGGGTACCATTATCAACTGGCATAACATAGTTCACAAAGACAATGTTCTACATCCTACTTTGATGAGTACTGACTGAAATCTTAAAAACTCATGAGCAGCCATCTAAGGTACAACTATCGGTCTCTTCAAGTGTGAAGGAAAGAAGAGTGATGAAAGTTGAAGATGCTGGGAAACAATGGACTAATGGACCACATAAACTCAGTCTTCACAACCCTGAGCCTCGAACTAGATGGTGCCTGGATACCATTACCAACTACTCTGAAAGGAATTACATTAGAAGTTTTTTGGCTAGAATAAGAGAATTGTGGAAAAAGAATCAAAATCATAAAAAAAAAAAAAAAAAGACTAAGTTTACTGGTCACATAGAAACTGGTGGAAACCTTGACTATGGCTCTTGGTCACCCTTTAGGTCTGGAACTGAACTCACTTCTGTAGTTCAATGTTCAGCCAAGAAACAGATAGGTATGTGGGGTGGGGCTAGGGGGTGGGGAGGATGCACTATTGAGGTACGTGCACCATAGAATGGTCAACCATTCAAGTTCAAAAGGCCAGCATTTACCCAGGGAAAAAGTTTAGAGGTGTTGGGAAAGAAGGAAGAATGGAAACAGGAAATACAGGGAGGAAATGGGATAAATGATATTACTTTGAAATTGCAATCATTAATATGAAATAAACTTTATGATTATTGAATGTAAAACTAATGATCTGTTCTGTAAACATTCACTTAATTCACAATGGAAAAAATTTTTTTTTAAAGAAATGAACTCTAAAGCATAAGAGAACCATATTGATAACATTTATTTGTTAATATTGGCCTTAGATAATGTTATACCATTTCCACTTGTTATTGTGGAATAAAAATGTAAAATGTATAAAAGATAAAAAAAATCAGAGTCTCATTTTCCCAACCACTACAAATATTAAAGCTGTCTCTGTGGTGCAATCAGTTACCATGTTCAACTGTTAACTGACAAGTTGGTGGTTCAAGCCCATCCTAGGAAGAGAATGGACATTTGGAATCCTGGTCTAAAACTGTAAGATAAGAATTGGACTACTAATTGCAAGGCTGGGAGTTCAAACCAACCAGCCATTCCTCAGAAACCATATACAGGTTCACTGTGAGTTGGAACTGACTGGACAGCACTTAACAACAACACAGATACATTGAAGTATGTTTATAAAACAGAGTATTATTTCGCTTAGCATTTAATACTGTTCCCTCTAACTCTACCCACCTATAGTGGAGTCTTGGTGTGACGCTGTAGGATCAGCGCTGAACTGCTAACTACAAGGTGAGGGGATTAAACCTCCAAGTGACTCCTCAGAAACCCTATATAGGGATGTTATGAGTCAGAACCAACTTGACAGCACTTTAAACACAACAACAGCTATTGGAATCCAGAATCATTCTTGATGACCAGAAGCTGTGTACTAGCTATTTCTAATGTACCTTGTTGATATTGTTGGGAGTTTTTTGAGATTCAACTCCATGACTTAAGTTGAGGTTTAAGGGTGACTGGTTGACTTCTGTGAGTTCAGGATTAAAAAAAAACTAGTCAAAGCAAAAGTCACCACTAACTTGCTATCAAACAAATAAAACCCTTTGTTGCTGATTCTGACTCAAACAGACCCTATAAAAACAGAGTAGAACTGTCCCATAGAGCTTCGAAAGCTGTAACTCTTTTCAGAAGACAAGTGATACATTTTTCTTCCACAGAGCAGCTGGTGGGTTCAAATTGCAAACCGTTCAGTTTGTTGTTGTTGTAAAGTGCCCTCGAGTTAGTTCCAACCCATAGCAACCTTGTATAAGGTTTCCGAGGAGCAGCTGGTGAATTTGAACTGTCTGCTGTCCCTGTGGTTCAAACTGACATTGTGATAAAGTGCTTATCCTTCAGTGCCACACCAGGATGCCAGCTAGCAGCTGAGTAGTTAACTATTGTGACACCAGAGTTCCTTATCAAACAAATAGAAGACCAAAAAAAATTGTTCTTTGAATTAAATAATTCCTGAGATACGCATATAAAATGGTGTCGCTGTTAGAAGTCAGAAAGAATTTATACATAAAGTTCTACAGCTGAATGCTGTGTTTTGATATAAAAGTATAAAAAATCATGATATAGGTGGGTGGAGTTAGAGGGAACAGTATTAAACACTAAGCGAAATAATACTCTGTTCTATAAGCATACTTCAATGTAACTTTAATAAATAATGGTTTGGTATCTCATCTTTCCTATCTAACATCAACATGACCTTCATAGAGTTGTAACCAATATTAGAATCCAGAAATACTAAATCCTAAAAGAGAATGTCACAATAGTTAAGATTGTAGCATACCTCATTACTTGAATTTCTTGTAAGGTAGCCACTTAATGACTGTGGACTCTTGGGAAAAATTACTTAATTCTCTATGTCTTAGTCCTTTTACTATGTAAAACAGGGACAACAGTTGTATCAACTTCATAGCAAAATTAAACACATATTAAGTGCCGTTGAGCCGGTTCCGACTCAGCAACTTTTGCACAACGGAACGAAACACTGCTGGGTGCTTCGTCCATTGTTGCTGCCACTGTACCTATCCATCTCATTGGGGTCTCCCTCTGTTTTGCTGTCCCTTCACTTTGGCAAGCATGATACCCTTCTTCAGGGAGTGGTCCCTCCTGATAATATTCCTAAGTATGAAGGATGAAGTCTGGCCATCTAAGTAAGGAATACTCTGGTTGCACTTCTTCCAAAACAGATTTGTTTGTTCTTCTGTCGTTCATGGTACCTTTAACATTCCTCTCCAACATCATAATTCAAATGCATCAATTCATCTATGGTCTTCCCTATTCATTGTCCAACATTCGCATGCATATGAGACTACTGAAACTACCATGGCTTAAGTCTGGTGCACCGTAGTCCTCAAACTGACACCCTTGCTCTT
Organism: Chrysochloris asiatica; assembly: GCF_000296735.1. Taxonomy (NCBI): domain Eukaryota; kingdom Metazoa; phylum Chordata; class Mammalia; order Afrosoricida; family Chrysochloridae; genus Chrysochloris; species Chrysochloris asiatica. Next base: position 31,856,886 of record NW_006408520.1, on the reverse strand, counting down.
CAATACTTTAAAGAGATGTTGTGCAGCAGATTTGCCTAATGCAATGCATTGCTTGATTTCTTAACTGCTGCCTCCATGAGTGTCGATGGTGGATTCAAGCAAAATAAAGTCTTTGACAATTTCAATCTTTTCTCCATTTATCTTGATGTTATTTATTGGTCCAGTGGTGAGGATTTTTGTTTTCTTTACACTGAGGTGCAACCCATATCTAAGGCTGTGGTCTTTGATCTTCATCAGTAAGTATTTTAAGTTCTCTTCGCTTTCAGAAAGCAAGGCTGTTAATGAGTCTTCCTCCAATCCCAATGCCACATTTTTCTTCATATAATCCAGTTTCTCAGATTATTTGCTCAATTTGCAGATTGAATAAGTGTGGTGAAAGAACACAACCTTGGAACAAACTCTTCTTGATTCTAAACTATTCGGTGTCCCCTTGTTCTGTTAGAATGAGTGTCTGTCTCTTGGTCTATGTACAGGTTCCTCATGAGCACGATTAAGTGTTCCAGAATATTCATTCTCTGCAGTTTTGTCCATAGCTTGAAATGATCCACATAAATGCATGGTACATAAAACAGTGCCTGGCTTTCTGTAAGCACTCAGTAAAAGTTATCTACAATAATAATATTTTAATATGCAGACACACACTTATGACTCATGTCTTAATCATTTACTGAATTATTTTATTTATTCAATAATTTTAGTTTTGCTGGGTTTTAGATTAACTTATATGATAAAAGATCTTTTTCAATTAACTGATGTCCCTTGCAACAAGAGAGAATGATATGCTCTTTTATTCAGAACGTCTCCTGAACATTATAAATGAAAAATGTTCTTAATGAAAAAGACATTTGAGAAAAAATGAAATATTATTTAATTTACTTTATATATTCTGACTTAAAAGTACATTATTGAATTTAAATACTGTTTATAGTAAAGAATTCAGGGAAATAATACAATCTACATCTTCAAGGTTACCAGAAACTTGGCTTTGGCCTGGGATGAAGGGGCTAAGTAGGTGAGATTCTAAACTGACAAGAAGTATAAGACTGGTATGGTAGGTTTATCATATTAAAACCAACAGCTGTTAAATCATGCTATGACATGCAATCATTTAATCAGAAAGAACAAAGTTAAAGTTCAAACCTACTGAAGGTCCTGGCTTTCCTCTCATCCCCAGAGGTCCTGGTAAACCGACAGCTCCCTAAAAGAGAACAACATTCTATGAAGAGAACAGTTATTATATTACAAAATGCAGTGGTGCCTTCATTTGCAGACTACTAAAAAGTTCACACAAGTGTTCTAAAATAATTAGAAAACTGTTTTAAACAAGACATATAAAGCCATATTGATAGTATATCCTGGTAAATAATAAGTACTCCTTTTTATTGACAGACTTCACATATTATCGCTGGTTTTTAGGTATTTACACAAAATTAATAGTATAAAGGAATCCTGGTGTGGTGCTGTAGGATAAGCTCTGGACTGCCAACCACAAGATCAGCAGTACAAATCCACCAGCCACTCCTTGGAAACTCTATACAGGGTCTCTATGAATTGGAACCAACTCAATGGCACTTAACAACAACAATGGTATACAAATTACCTTGTCTCCAGGATACCCCAATTCTCCTTGTTCTCCTGCAATGCCTTGTTCACCCTAGAAAGCATAAGTTCATACAAAGACACTTATGCATGGCAAATATGGGAATGCTATATAAGAAAACAAATAATTATCATGAAATAATAATGCATCTATCAATAAATATATAATTGATAATATAGGTTAGACTCAGTAAACAACAACAAAAAAGCATTTTATATTTTGTGTTGACTTAAAGAAAAAAAACATGTTAAGAGATTTTCTCTATGATAATGTAAACATTTAAATCACCTTATCACCTTTGATTCCAGGTAGCCCCTTATTCCCTGAGAGACCCTAAAACAAATTTAAAAAAAGATATTTTGTGATATCACAGAGAAATTACAAGGGAATAACCATTATGCAAATAGAGCCATACCATAGGGCCAGGAATTCCAGAGGTTCCAATTGGTCCTACAAGACCACCACTGCCCTAGAAAGCAGTAAGAAAGACACATTAAATAGGATGGGAAGTCAATGTGGTAAAGTAATTAATAAATCAGAAGTGGTCGCCTCACTAAGCTCCCCACACGTCTTATTCTTCAACACTTCTTTTCTTCTGCACATTCATACATTATTACCAATCTTTCAAAATTTAGCCAAATTCATCTTATTTCTTGAAGACTTTTTACACTGGTCAAGTCCATGAGACTCATTCTCTCCTTTGAGGTCCGATCATGCTGTCGATGACACTCAACTTGCGATACATCTTCAACTAGATATTATCCTAATGATAGAGTATGTATTTCAATGTCACGAGCTCAGGAAGCATTGAATTAATATTTAATTTGATTGCCTTGGATTTTTATTTCACACTTTTATTCAGCAAATATGTCTTGAATAAAAATATTTTATTCACAATGTTTATACACAGCTCCTAGGTGTTGTTGTTAAGTGTCATGAGGTTGGTTCTGACTCATAGCCATCCTGTATAGGGTTTCCGAGGAGCAGCTGATGGGTTTGAACCACTGACCTTGCAGTTAACAGTGTAGTGCTTATCCTACAGCATCATAGCAGGACATTCTAATAATTTGATTTCCCAATCTAAAACTTATAGAATGAGAAAATGTACCATAATTGCAAAGATAAATAGAGTGCTGAAGAAAGCGCTTTACTATGGATTTGCCTCATTCTGTCACCATTCAGCATTTATTGAGTATAATATATACCAGGCACTGTAGTAGTATTGAGGAAATAAACGTAAACATAGACAAAAAGGCACAGTCTCTAATTTCAAGTTTCTCAGGTTAATGTTCCAAAGCAAGATTCCTAAAAACAGAACTACAACTCTAGTCTCCTGAAAGCATGAGACTTAAAGCAACTCCTTCAACATGCCATCTTTCCCTATGCCTTCATCATCTGAGACCACATCATGTCACTCCTCCTTTTCATGATTTCCAAATGTTCAGGAATTCTAAAAGTTGTATGTCTGACAATGGTAAAAAAAAGAGTGCTTTTAATAATTTCTGATGGTTCTCCAACTCTTTTTACCTAGAATTCAAATTTCTTAGGATAGCATCCCAAGTTCTTACTTCCAGGCTTCTACCAAGTGGTCCAGCCTCATCTCCTCCCATTTTCCCTACCCCCTTTCATAAGTCCCTGCTTCAAATCATACATGCTCTTACTTAGCACCTGCTCCCACTCTTTGAAAGTAGTCCCTACTACTGGAATGGCCCTTGACTACACTTCTAGCACACTGCACTCTACTTTTCTTCCTACATTCCTATTCTGTACATTCTGGAGATGAATCAAATGTTTTGTTCATTGTCTAAAAAAATAAATTAAGACCTAGCATAAGAACCAACACACAATCCTTTTGAAATAAATGAGTATGGAATGAAAATTGAACTAATCAACTTAAAGAACAAATGTAAAACATCAATTTCTATTTCTCAATATACCAGTATTTCTAATAGTCTACATTTACATAGTACAAATTTCAGAATGGAAAATTTGACATCTTTGCTTCTGGATGAGTCCTAACGTTTGTGAAATATAGCTAAGATAAATACTTCCAACATGTTTAATCCTGAAATATATGGGATTGTAAAAGGCAAAGGGTAATACTTTCCAGCTTAATAGATACACAATATTAATACATCATTGCTTACAATTTCAAGCTCTATCAATAGGAAACAATTATTCTTATGATCACAGTGTCTAGTTTATCCAAAGTTCACTATGCTTCAAAGTTCATAGGTAAAAAAAACTGTTGATGGGCTCGAAAATACAATAAACATCTTTCTTTGAGAGTTATATGATACTACACAATGTAAGTACGGAAAACAATACCTTATATACAAACAAAAAATATTTCTTTGTGTTCTATTGTTTTTCTCATAGATAATATTTCTAACATTTTTCAGAAGATATTTCACTGTGCATAATTTGGCATCTTCAAATGAATGTGTTTTGTACGTATAATATTGTATTTTACTTTTTAGTAACTTTAAAAGAAAAATCACAAAATAGTATTAGAAGTTATAAAAACAACACATATAAAGGACTGAGTGAAATAGAGAACTAAAAAGTAAAAAATGAATAGGATGACTATAGAAATTTCCAAGAAACATCAAGAATTGTGTGGCATACTACAAGCTGCATGGGAAATTCTATTCTTGGACAAGTGTAGCACACTGAAAGTGATTCAAATGAGCTTTAAAGCACAGTTTTCAGTTTCACAAAGGTTACTTGAAAGTACTTCAAGAATTCCCTACCTACCACACTACTGAAGTACGAGAAGATGGAGTAGACAGAAGAAATATTTTCCAAGAGTGGGTACTTAGCTGGGGATATCTCAGCTATAAGTAATAGAGACATTCCAGCTAAAGTAAGTCAAGAAATAAAGACAAAGAACAGGTTTTTTATATAAAAATAGTAACCACTGAACAATTAATAAGAGTTTATATATGAGTATATGGTGGAAAGGACTTTAAGTTCTGCATTTGGGTTTTTCAACTATACTTATCCACACTCACATGCAATAATTACTGTCACTAGTGTCACTAGCATCACTGGTGTGGTGCTGTAGGATAAGCAGTGGACTGAAAGGTTACTTTGAACTGCAAAGTAGGCAATTCAAACTCAACAGCTGCTGCTCAAAAAACCTATACAGGGTCACTGAGTCAGGACCAACTCGACAGCATGTAACAACAACAAAAGTGTAACTATGAAAACAAACGACAGCAGTCAATTGCATGGGGAAATAATTTAGAGAGAGCAATGTCACCTCTTGTCAGAAACTATTCCAGCTGGAAGGAAACATGTGCGAGAGACAGCAGAGGCTTCAGCTCTGGAAATCTGGCAAACCACTTACTATGAAATATAACTGTGTTTCCTAATTTTTCGCAGTTACCTCCAATTTTGCTTATCTTCTTTCCCCATTCTTCTGCTCCCATTCCTTCACACTTCCTGTACTTTAATTTCATGACTCCTCTTTCCACTTCCCAAATATTCCAATTTCCCCTCTTTTGTGCATTTATTCACTGTATTCTTCTGCCTAAGACCCACTTTCATGATACAACTTAAAAGACATCTCCTTTCTGAATCCCACTCTTACTCTTAGAGATAACAAATAATTCCTTTCTCAGTGGTTTTACATTTAACCCACTGTAACAGTTATCATATTGTATTATACTGCTTATTTCTCTTTCTATGCTATTAGTTTTTTGGTGGTTGTTTTTTTTTTTTTAGCGAGAGTGAGGTTTTCTTTATTCAATTTTGCAAAATTGGGAGTCAAACCCAGTAGACACAGTTTGTGTTTGATATATCAAATGGATTGTACTCATATAGTAGCCTAAATGTTGTCAGTGTGAGCCCACCTGGCAGTGATGTGGAATCTTGAAATACCCATCAATATGCTTTCATAGAAATCAAAGCCAAGAAACCCCAGAGAACACTTCTATAATGCATGAGGTTGGCATGAGTTGAAATCAATTCCATGGTAATGGGTTTGGATTATTTGACATATCTAAAAATGTAGGCATTGTGGTGGCTTGTGTGTTGCTGTGATTTTACATACTAGCAGGGTCACCCATGGTAGACAACTTCCAGTGGAGCTTCCAGCTTAACGCAGACTAGGAAGAAGGAAAGGCAAACTACTTCTGAAGTTTAGCCACAGAAAAACTTAAGAATAGCAGTGGAACATGTCAGGTATAGTTGAAATCATTATGAATAGTATCAGGATATTGTCAGATACAGTACCAGAAGATGAGCTCCACAAGTTAGAAAGCACTCAAAATATGACTGGGGAAGAGCTGCCTCCTCAAAGTAGAGTTGACTGTGATGACTTAAACGGAGAAGAGTTTTCTGTACTTTCATTTTATGATGGAGCACAACTCAAAATGAGGAGAAACAGCTGCAAACATCCATTAATAGTCATAACATGGGATGTAGAAAGAATGAATCTAGAAAAACTTGACGTTGTCAAAAAAGGAAACAGAACACATAAACATTGATATTCTAAGCACTAGTGGGCTAAAATGAACTGGTATTGGCCATTTTGAATCTGACAATCATATAGTTTACTATGCCAGAACAACAAATTCAAGAGGAATGGCATAGCATTGATCACCAAGAGAATAAATCAAGACATGATGATGTCTGTGGTAGGATAATATCCATACACCTACAAGAAAGTCCAGTAAATAAACTATTATTCAAACTAACACACCAACTACTAAAGCCAGCAATGATGAAATTGAAGAATTCTATCAAATTCTTCAATCTGAAATAGATCAAAAATACAATCAAGATGTATTCATAATTGCCGGTGATTAGAATATGAAAGTTGGAAACAAAAAGGAAAGATCAGTAGCTGGAAAACATGGCCTTGGTGATAGAAAGGATATTGGATATTGTAAAACAATATAAAAGGTATATATAAAAGTCCATATACATATAGACTTTCCCAAATGGAATAAACAGGAATCAAACTGATTACATGTATGATAAGAGATGGTGGAAAAACTCACTTTGTTGTTGTTAGGTATCATCGAGTAGGTACCGACTCATAGCTACCCTATCCACAACAGAACGAAACACTCTCTGGTCCTGGGACAAACTCACAATTGTTGCCACATTTGAGCTCACTGATGCTGCTACTTTGTCAATCCATCTCGGTGGGGGTCTTCCTCTTTTTCTGTGACCTTCCACCTTACCAAATATGATATCCTTCTCCAGTGACTGATCCCTCCTGAAAATATTTTTCAAATATGAGAGACGAAGTTTTGCCATCTTGGCATCCAAGGAGTACTTTGGCTGCACTTCTTCCAACACAGATCTGATTGTTCTTTTGGCAGCCCATGGTACATTCAATATTCTGCAACACCAGAACTCAAAAGCATCAACTCTTCCACGGTCTTCCTTACTCACTGTCCAGTTTTCACATGCATATGTTGTTGTTGTTAAGTGCCATCAAGTCAGTTCCTACCTGTATAGGGTTTCCAAGGAGCAGCTGGTAAACTTGAAATGCCAACCTTGCAGTTCAAACGGCTTTGCAGTCTGGCGCATTAACCCACAGCGCCACACCAGGACTCACATGCATATGAGGTTATTGAAAATACATGGCTTGAGTCAGGAGCACCTTAGTTCTCAAGCTGACATCTTTGCTCTTCAACACTTTAAAAAGGTCTTGTGCAGCAGATTTGCCTAATGTAATACATCCTTTGATTTCTTGACTGCTGCTTCCATGAGTGTTGATAGCTGATCCAAGAAGAATGAAGTCCTTGACAACTTCAATCTTTTCTCCATTGATAAGAATGCTGTTTATTGGTCCAGTGATGAGGATTTTGGTTTTCTTTACATTGAGGTGCAGTTCATAATGAAGGCTGTGGTCTTGATCTTCATCAGTAAATATTTTAAATCCTCTTCACTTTCAGCAAGCAAGGTTGTATCATTTGTATATCGCAGGTTGTTAATGAGTCTTACTCCAATCCTGATGACACATTTTTTCTCATACACCCCAGGTTCTCAGATTTTGCTCAGCATACAGGTTGAATAAGTATGTATTATCAGCCAAAATAAAGCCAAGAGTCCACTGCGGGAAAGACCACCAATTGCTTATATTCAAGTTCAGACTGAAACTGAAGAAAATTAAAGCAAGTCCATGAGAGCCAAAATATGATGTTGAATATACCTCATCTTACTTTAGAGGCCATCTCAAGAACAGATGTGATGCATTAGACACTAATGACCAAAGATCAGAAGGTTTGTTCAATGACATGAAGAAAATCTCACAGGAAGAAAGCAAAAAGATCATTAAAATGACAGGAAAGAAAGAAAAGACAAAAATGGATGCCACAAGAGACTCTGAAACTTACTCACCAATGTAGAGAAGCTAAAGCAAGGGAATGAAATGAGGAGGAAAATGAAATGAATAGAAAATTTCAAAGGGCAGCTTGAGAAGACAAAGTCAACTATTACAATGAAATGTGCAAAGACCTGGAGTTAGAAAACAAAAAGAAAAGAACACACTCAGCATTTCTCAAGCTGAAGGAACTGAAGAAAAATTCAAACCTTGATTTGCAAATGATACTGAAGGAGGAAGTTCAAACTGCACTGAAGGCACTGGTGTAAAACAAGGCTCCAGGAATTGAATACAAAGTGAAATCTTTCAACAAATTGATGCAATACTGGAGTTGCTCACTGATCGATGTCAACAAATTTGTAAGACAGCTCCTGGCCAACTGAGTGGAAAAGTACCCATTCCAGAGAGACATAACTCAACAGAATGCTGAAATCATTTAACAATATCATGTGCAAGTAAAGTTTTGCTGAAGATAATTTTTAAATGGCTGTAATAGTCCACAGATAGGGAACTGGGGCTATTATTGCTTATGTCAGAGAGATCTTGGCTGAAAGCTGAGAATACCAGAGAGATGTTTGCTTATGCTTTATTGACTATGCAAAAACTTTCAACTGTGTGGATCATGACAAGCTATGGACAATACTGTGGAGAATAAGTATTCCAGAACATTTATTTGTGCTCATGAGGAACCTGTACATAGATCAAGAAATAGTTGTTTGAATAGAACAATGGAACAAAGAATGGTTTCAAATTAGGCAAGGTGTACGGGAGGGTTGCAGTCTTTCACCATACTTTGTATGCAGAGCAAATAATCTGAGAAACTGGACTATATGAAGAAAAACGTGGCATCAGGATTGGAGGAAGGCTCATTAACCACCTGCGATATGCAGATGATATAACCTTGCTTGCTGAAAGTGAAGAGGACTTAAAATACTTACTGATGAATATCATAGACCACAGCCTTCAGTATGGGTTGAATTTCAATGTAAAGGAAACAAAAACCTCACCACTGGACCAATAAGCAACATCCACATAAATAGAGAAAAGACTTAAATTGTCAAAGACTTCATTTTGCTCAGATCCACCATCAACACTCATGGAAGCAGCAGTCAACAAATCAAATGACATTGGGCAAATCAGCTGCACAAGATCTTTTTAAAGTGTTGAAGAACAAAGATCTCAGCTTGAGTACTAAGGTGCACCTGACCTATGCCATGGTATATTCAATAGTCTCATGTGCATGCCAAAGCTGGATAGTGAATAAGGAAGACCATAAAGAACTGATGCATTTGAGCTATGGTGTTGGAAGATAATATTGAAAGTACCAGGGAGTGCAAAAGAACAAACCAATCTGTGTTGGAAGATGTACAGCCACAATGCTCCTTGGAAGTCAGCATGGTCAGACTACGTCTCTCATATTTCAGATATACTGTCAGAAGGGACCCATCTCTGGAGAAGGATATCATGTTTAGTCAAATGGAGAGTTAGAGAAAAAGAGGAAGACCCCCCAATGAGATGGCTCTAATGTAGCAACGATTTGAAAAGGCAATGAGGAGACATATATAAAACCCTAAAAGAAAAAAAAACACCTGACAACCAAGAATCATCTATCCAGCAGAACTATCAATCAAATACGATGGTGCAATCAAAACATTCCAGGATAAACAGAAGCTAAGAGATTTTGTCAAAGTCAATCCAGCACATCAAAACATCCTAAAGGGAGTTCTTTGGACTGAAAACCAACAAGAACAGACAACAGCCAGAGATTGACAGACGTGGCAACACCGCCTGAAATTCAGATGGCAGATGGCAGAGTCCAGAACAGAACAAAATTACAATGAAATCAAAGGATCTGGGAGGTCAACTGAAAATCAAAATAATAACAATGTCAAATAAGGGAAAATATAGGAACAGGGATCCAGGTGGTGAGGAGGTCAGGTAGATTACAGGATATAAAAGACTATCTTAAATGGAGGCAAAAGTTAATAGACTATAGGGTAACCCCAAAGAAAGTTAATGCTTCACAACTTACCATGAAAATGAACTTTCAAGCAGAACATGAACACTAAGAAGAAATCGACCAGAAATAGCACAAAACACACACACTCAGCACAAGAAGACATGCAGAACAAAGGAACGAACAGCATTACCAAAAAATGAACATAATGGCAGCAATTAATTCATACCTATCAATAATTACAATGAATGTCAATGGATTAAATGCACCTGTAAAGAGACAGAGAGTGGAAGAATGGACAAGAAAACAAGACCCTTCAATATGCTGCCTGCAAGAGACACACCTTACACACAAAGACAAAAACAGACTAAAAGTTAAAGGATGGAAAAAAGTATAACAAGCTAACTGCAGCAATAAACAAGCAGGAGTGGCAACACTAATCTTGGATAAAGTGAACTTTAAGACAAAACCAGCATAAGAAATAAAGAAGGACATTATCTCATGATCAAAGGGTCAACTGAGCAAGACAACATAACCATAATAAATATTTATACCCCCAATGAAAGAGCACTACTATATATGAAGCAAACACTACTAGAATTGAAGAAAGAAATAGATAAATCTACAATTATAGTGGGAGATTTTTATATGCCACTTTTGAAAAGGGCTAGAACAACCAGAAAGAAACTTGACAAAGTTACAGAGGAACTCAACAGCTCAATCAACCAACTTGAACTCATAGATATGTACAGAGCATTCAACCTAACAACAGCACAATATACATTCTTCTCCAGTGCACATGGAACATTCTCCAGAATTGACCATGTTTTAGGTCACAAAGCAAGCCTCCATAAATTTACAAACATCAAAATATTGCAGCGCATCTTTCCAGACCACAATGCTATAAAACTAGAAATCAACAATAAGAATACCAAGGAAATAAACTAAAATACATGCAAACCAAATAACACCCTGTTGAAAATTAATTGGGTAAAAGAAGAAATTAAACGTGAATTCGTAATGCTCCTAGAAACAAGAATGAAAACACAACATACCAAACTCTTTGGGACACGGCAAAAGCGGTGCTGAACGGACAATTTATTGCGATAAATGCGCACATCCAAAAAGAAGAAAGAACCATAATTAACACATTAACACATCATCTCCAACAATTAGAAACAGACCAACAGAGGGAACCTACAGTCACCAAAAGAAAAGAAATAATAAAGATAAGAGCAGAAATTAATGAGATAGGAAACAGAAAAACTACAGAAACAATCAACAGGAAAAGAAGCTGGTTATTTGAAAGGGTTAATAAAATTGACTAAACCACTGGCAAACCTAACAAAAGAAAAGAGGGAGAGGACACAAATAACTCACATTAGAAATCACATGGGCAATGTCACGACGGAACCAAATGAAATCAAGATGATAATAACAAAATACTATGAAGAGTTGTACTCCAACAAATTTGAAAACTTAGAAGAGATGGATACATTTAAAAAAAAAACACAACCTACCTAAACTTACACAGAGTGAAGTAGAAAACTTGAACAGATCCATAACAAATGAAGGAATTGATCAGATCATCAAAAAACTCCCAATCAAAGGAAGTGCAGGTCCAGATGGCTTCACTGATGAGTTCTACCATTCAGGGAGGAGCTGTCACCAATTCTACACAAACTACTCCAGAGTATAGAAGAGGATGCAAAACTTCCTAATACTTTTTAAAATAACCCTCATACTACGGAAGAACATCACTAAGAAATAAAAGTATAGACCAATATCCCCATGAACATAGTTGCAAAAATTCTCAACAAAATCCTAGCCAACATAATCCAGCAGCATATCAAAAAAAATAATACATCATGACCAAGTGGGTTTCATAAAAGGGATGCAAGGATGGTTCAACATTAGAAAAACAATCAATGAAATCCACCATATAAATAAGAAAAAGGAAAAGAACCACATGATTATATCAATTGATGCAGAAAAGGCATTTTACAAAATCCAACATCCATTTCTGATAAAAACACTCAACAAAGTAGGAATTGAAAGGAAACTCCTCAACATAATCAAGAGCATATATACAAAACCAACAGCCTGCATCACTCTTAATGGAGAGAAACTGAAAGCCTTCCCTCTGCGAAGGGGATCCAGACAAGGATGCCCTTTGTCACCACTCTATTCAATATTGTTTTGGAAGTCTTAGTCAGAGCTATATGGCAAGAAAAGAAAATTAAAGGCATCTAAATTGGCAGCGAGGAAATAAAAGTTTCTCTATTTGCAGAGGATATGATCCTATATGTAGAAAACCCCAAAGACTCAGTATAAAAGCTGCTAGACCTCATAGGAGGATTCAGCAAAGTGGCAGGGTATAAAATCAACATACAAAAATCAGTTGGATTCCTCTATAGTAACAACGACAGTGCTGAAAAAGACATTAGGAAAGCAATACCATTTACAATAGCCACCTAAAGGATGAAATATTTAGGAATAAACGTAACCAGAGAAACAAAGGACCTATACAAAGAAAACTACAAAACACTACTACAAGAAACCAAAAGAGACTTACAAAATTGGAAGACGATACCATGTTCCTGGATAGGAAGACTTAACTTCGTGAAAATGTCAACACTGCCAAAAGCAATTTACA
>NW_006408520.1:31843629-31844230 GCF_000296735.1 Chrysochloris asiatica | reverse complement strand
CCAACGACATTCTTCAAAGAGATGGAAAAAACAATTACAAATTTTATATGGAAAGGAAAGAGACCCAGGATAAGCAAAGCACTGCTTAAGAAGAACAAGGTTGGAAGCCTTTCACTCCTCAATTTCAAAATTTACTACATGGCTACAGTGATCAAAACAGCATGGTGCTGGTACAATGAAAGATACATTGATCAATGGAACAGAATCGACAATCCAGAAATTAACCCGTCCACATACAGCCAACTGATTTTCGACAAAGTGCCTAGGTATATTGCGTGGGGAGGAGATAGTCTTTTTACCAGATGGTGCTGGCAGAACTGGAAAGCGATATGTAAAAGGCTGAAACAAACCTTTACCTCACGCCCTATACAAAAACAAACTCTGCAGGGATTAAAAACATAAATGTGAATCCCAAATTTATGAAGGTCATCATTGTGAAAATATGGACAAATGTGAGGACTCTAATTCAGGGCATACACAGACTACCAAACATTTTTAAAACTACCCAAACAAAAGTAGACAAAATAGATGATTGGGACATACTAAAAATTAAAAACTTATGTGCATCAAAAGACTTCACCAAAAGAATAAAAAGGGAACC
>NW_006408520.1:31839740-31843063 GCF_000296735.1 Chrysochloris asiatica | reverse complement strand
GAGCCATAACATAAGTAGATATATGCACACCAATGTTCATAGCAGCACTATTTACAATAGCAAAAAGATGGAGACAGCCTAAATTCCCCATCAATTGAAGAATGGATTAACAAACTGTGGTACATAACACACAATGGAATACTATGCTACCTTGAAGAACAACAAAGAAGCTGCAAGCCACTGCATAACATGGATGAACCTTGAGGACATTATGCTGAGTGAAATTAATCAGTCACAAAAGGAGAAATACTGCATAGGATCATATTGTAAAAGACTAAGAAAAAGAACCCACATTAAAAGGGGAAAAAATTAAAATTATATATATAATTGTTGATCACCGGGATGTATGGGATGAGGGGAGGAGAGGGAGGGAAAGATAGAACACAGGGTAGGGAATAGACACAGGATAGCTTGGGTATGGGTGTGGGTGTGGGTGTGTGTGTGGGGGGAGGGGATGGAAGAACAAGGCAGATGGGAGAACAGTTTGGCAGGTTTGCATGGTAGCTAAGTGGGATAGAGATAAATGATGATGTATGCACAACCTTGGAACAACAGGACTTTGGGATACAGGGATTAAGGGATGGTCTGAATGGGTAAAAGAGGGGAATAATGTAAAGATGCTTGGCTGTCTTTTGAATCTTGGTTTCCCTTGTCTACCACTGTAAAATAAACATTTGAGGGGGAGAGAAAGGAATAGCCAGAAGCATCACAATAGAAAGTTTGTAAATCCATCTTCAGCCTTTAACTGATTGGAATACCTTAAAGGGGGCTAGAAGTTTCCCAGTGAAAGAGGTTTCCTCTTTCACTGGAGCCTTGGCATTGCAGAAGACCCTAGATGGAATCCCGAACCCTATCCAGAATCATCTGAGGTGGGAAATTTCCACTTGAAAGGACAAGTAGACCAGCATGGAAGGGCTAGAAGAACAGCAGATACTTCGTGAAAGAAAGACCGGCAGGAAAAATTTAAAAATAATAATGGCAATCTGATTGTTTATAAGATTAAGTGAGCTGTTCATCTGGGAACCATTAAGGCAAATGGTTGAGTCCCCTCAGAGCAAATTCCCTTCCAAGACTAAGAAGACTCAATGGGAATACATGAGCAGGCCTGTGGTCTGGCTGGTGAACATGTTGGTCACTGATAAGGGGAAGATGTGGAAAAACAGTAATGAAGTGGGGAGCTAAGTCTGACCACATTCAATAGACTCCTGTGAACCTGGGTGGAGATCTGGTTGGCCAGCAGTACGGCAAGACCCGGGGACTCCTGCACCCAGAGGCAGTGACATGGGTACAGAGGACTAGAGCAAAGAGCGAAGCGGCCAGCTGATATGAAGTGAGGGAAGATGCACAAGAACACCCACATTTGCAGATAATACCCACTTGACCTGGCTTCAATGGCTGGATTATCAGAACTTGACTAGAAGAAGAAAGACGAAGGGAAAAAAAAAAGAGTAACCCGCTATAATTTGATGAACTTTACCTATACTTATGGATGTAGTAGCTCAAAAGAGGGAATAAATCTTTACAGAGAGGCTCACTCCCACCCCCTCGGTACACAGGTTGACAGGGATGGGAACTCTGTAACAACTCTGCAACAGGGCTTACAAACTTTGAAGAGGGAACCTTGTTCTAGATGGGGCGGGAGAAGGTAGAATCTCTAGTGAATGGTTTCTAATCTGTTCGGATGGGGCTAATGAAAGGAGATGAGGATAAGACTCTTGTGGTACAATAGTGAATAATTGCCATCAGGACTCACTGTAAGGGTCAGAAATATAAAGGTAGATGTAACAAAAGGAGGGGAGTGATTGATTTTGCAGTACAGGAGCGGGGTCTCTGGGATCATCAAGTGAGAAGAGTGGAGTGCAGGACCCTACCAAGAGAAGCAGTGATGCCAGAAATGGAGACAGAGACGATGATGTGGACAGATGGAGTGGCTGAGGACACTGGACTCTAGGAGGGAAGAGGGGCTGTGTGCTGATGGCCCGGGGGCAGGCCTGTGGGGTGTACCGTTTGGTTATTTGATGATGCATGGAGGGTATTGTAATCATTGTAATGAAGTGAAATACGATAGGATGAATGTAAAACTGATGGGCTCCCATGTAAATCCACATAATTGACAATAAAAACTTAAAAAAAAAAAGTAGTGGAGAGAGAAGATTGAAAAACCACCTTTATTTTTATTAAGAAATATTATGCACCAAATACTATACTAAATCCAGGAACTAAATGGTGAATAAGCCTTCATTAGGCAAAAACAGAGACAGAGTATTTTAAGCAGAGAAACATTTGTAAAGATCTTGTAGTATGAATGCTGTATGGCATCTGAGAAAGAAGAACTTTGCTAGTGCACAAAGCATGAATCCTCAAGATGTACATACGAACCTAGCCAGGCTGGACATCTTAGGCCATGTTAACATTTTTGGTCTTAATTGTAAAATTAGTAGGATACCTTTTTGAGTTGGCCAACTCAATGCTGATAGGTTAAATGAAATGTGTATGAAGAGTATCTTTGGAGTCCAATTCCCTTCCCTTGCTTCCTTTCTTCCATCAGAAATAAAGCCACTGTCTATTACCTACAAGTGTAACCCTACCCTCGGTAATAAGAAAATACTGTTCCTTTGGGGTAAATGAGAATTACCTGTACATAATTTCTAATAAAAGCTTTAAAACGTCTTATAATACAAACAATATACATTTTAAAGTTGAACCTTAACCCTTAAGTTTTTAACCTCACATGTCTGTCAGTTTGTAGTACTGTGGTGGCCGGTGTGTTGCTGTGATGTTGGAAATTATGACACTAGTGATTCCAATACCAGCAGGGTCACCCACGGTGGGAAGGTTTCAGCAGAGTTTCCAGACTAAGACAGACTAGGAAGAATTAACAGGCAGTCTGAGCGATTACCCACTGAAAACCTTATGAATAGCAGTGAAACACTGTGATACAATGCTAGAAAATGAGACCCTCAGGTTGGAAGACACTTCAAATGTGATTAGAGCTGCCTCCTCAAATAAAATCTACCTTAATGATGTGGATGGAGCAAAGTTTTGGAGACCTTCAATTGCTGATGGGGCACAACTCAAAAAGATGAAACAGCTGAAAATGTCCATCAGCAATTAGGATGTGGAATATGTATAGGGTATGAATCTAGGAAAATTGGAAGTTTTCTAAAATGCAATGGAAGGAATAAAAATCAGTATACTAGGCATTAGTGAGCTGAAATGAACTGGTACTGAGTATTTTGAGTCAGACAATTATATGGTGTAATATGCTGGAAATGACAAATTAAAAAAGAATAGTGTCACATTCATCATCATTAAAAAAAAAA
>NW_006408520.1:31801282-31839539 GCF_000296735.1 Chrysochloris asiatica | reverse complement strand
CATGCAACCATGATGCAATGATAATTACTGGTGATTAGAATGTAAAAAGCTGGAAAGAAAGAGAAAAAAGGATCAGTAGTTGGAAAATATGACCTTGGTGACAGAAATGATGCTAGAGATAGCATTATAACATGATAGACGTTTTCAAGACTAACAATTTACTTATTGCAAATGCTGTTTTTCAACAGAAACTATACATTGTAAGCACCACCAAATGAAATTCACAGGAATCAAATTGACTATATCTGTAGGGAAAGACGATGAAGAAACTCAATATTTTAACAGACAAAAGAAGGCCAAAGGCCAACTATGGAAGAGACCATCAATTTTTCATATGCAAGTTCAGGGCCTGAAGCTGAAGAAAGCTAAAACAAGTTCTTGAGAACCAAAATACAACCTGGAGTGCATCCCACCTGAATTTAAAGACCATCTCAAAAACAGATTTGTTTTATTCTACACTAATGAATGAAGACCGGAGAAGTTGTAGGATGACATCAAGAGCATCATGCATAAAGCAAAAGGTCATTCAAATGATAGGAGAGAAAGAAAAGACCAAACTGAATGTCAGAAGAAACTCTGAAACTTGTTCTTGAATGTAGAATAGCTAAAGTGAATGGAAGAAATGATGAAGTAAAAAACTGAACAGAAAATGTCAAAGGGCAGCTCGAGAAGATAAAGTAAAGCATTATAAGGAAATGTGCAAAGACATGGAATTAAACAACCTAAACAGGAAAAACAAGTTTGGTATTTCTTAAGTTAAAAGGACTGAAAAAATATGCAGGGCTCAAGCTGAAATATTTAAGGATTCTATGGGTAAAATATTGAACAATGCAAGAAGAATCAAAAGAAGATGGAAGGAATACACAAAGTCACTATAACAAAAAGAACTGATAAATGTTCAGCCATTCCAGGAGGTAGCATATGATCAAAAACTGATGGTACTGAAGGAAGAAGTCCAAGCTGCACTTAAGGCATTAGTGAAAACCAAGGCTCTAGGAATTAACAGAAGACAAATTGAAATGTTTCCACAAATGATAAAGTATTGGAAACACTCACTAGGTTATGCCAAGAAATACAGCCAATCAATTGGAAGCTATCCATATTTGTGATTCAACTGAATGTAGAAATTATTGAACAATAACATTAATATCACTCAAAACCAGTTGCAGCGGTGCATTGACAGGGAGCTGCCAGAAATTCAAGCCAGATTAAGAAGAGGACATGGAACCAAAGATATCAGTATTAATGCCAGAAGGATCTTTGCTAAAAGCACAGGGTATCAGAAAGGTGTTTATTTGTGCTTCATTGACCATGCAAAGACATTCAACTGTGTGAATCATAAAATAGCCTATGGATAACATTGTAAAGAATGGTAGTTCCAGAATACTTAACTGTGCTCACGAAGAACCTGTACACAGACCAAAAAGCAGTCATTTGAACAGAACAAGGGAATACCATGTTGTTTAAAATCAGGAAAACTGTTTGTCATGGCTGTATGTTTTTGTTATATTTATTCAATCTGTATACTGAGCAAATAATCTAAGACAGTAGATGATATGAATTACATGTCATCAGGATTAGAGGAAGATTCATTAACAACCTGAGATATGCAGATGACACAACTTTGCCTGCTGAAAGTGAAGACAACTTGAAACACTGAAGATCAAAGAACACAGCCTTCAATATGGATTACAATTCAATGCAAACAAAACAAAAGCAACAGAACCAGTAAGCAACATCATGATAAATGGACAAAAGATGGAACCTATTAAGAATTTCATTTTACTTGAATCCACAATCAATGATCAGTGAAACAAAGGTCAAGAAATTAATCGACATATTGCATTGAAAAATCTGCAGCAAAAAACTCTTTAAAGTGTTAAAGAGCAAAGATGTCACTTTGTGGACTAAGGTGCATGTGACCCAAGGCATGGTATTTTCAATCACCTCATATGCAAGTGAAAATTTGATAAAGAATAAGCAAAACCAAAGAACTGATGCCTTTGAGTTATGGTGTTGCCAAAGAACAGTGTAAGTACTATGGACTTCCAAAAGAACAAACAAATCTTTCTTGGCAGAAGTACAAACCGAATGCTCCTTAGAAGCAAGGCTAGTGAGACTCACGTACTTTAGAGATGCTATTAGGAGGGATCCTGGAAAAGGACATCATGTGTAAAAGAGGAAGGCCCCCAATGAGAGGGGTTGGCATAGTGACTCAAACATAACAATTGTGAGGATGAGCACAGGACCTGGCAGTGTTTCATTCTGTTGTGTACAGGGCCGCTATGTGTTGGAGATGAGTGGATAGCACCTAACAACAACAACAACAATATTTTTAAAGGTAGCAGAGTGCAATTGGTTAGAAATTTAGATTCTGGATTCAAATCACCTGGCTTCAAATTGGTTTCAAGCACTGGTGAGCTAAGTAGTCTCAGGTTGTTCTGGAAATTAAATAATATCACACTTGTGACTACATACAGAAAAGACTTAGTAAATGTGAGTTGCTACCACTGTTACTGGAGTCCTGGTGTGGCACTATGGGTTAATGTGCTGGATGGCAAAGTCTGTTTAAACTGTAAGGTCAGTGGTTCAAACTCACCAGCCACTCCTTGGAAAACCTACACAGGGTCGCTATGGGTCAGAACTAACTTGAAGGCACACAACAACAACAACCACTATTACTAAGGAGTTCTGGTAGTGCAATGATTATGAGTTGGGCTGCTAATCTCATGGTCAGCAGTTTGAAACTACCGTAAGTCCATGGGAGAAAGACGAGGCTTTCTGCTTCTGTAAAGATTTATAGCCTCAGAAACTCTTAAACAGGGTTGCTGTGGTCGGAACTAATTCAAATTGATTGGCACATAACTAACACCACCACTATTATTAGGCAAGAGAAAAATTTAAATGTTTTACACTCTAACTGCCTTACTGTTGTCATCCCAAAATGGCAAGCTAAAACTTGCTTTTTTGACTTTAATTTTTTTCCAGTTCAAATACCTGAGCTCCTGCCTTATTTCTTGGACCAAGTTGTCACTTTTTGCGTTGGGACAGCTAATGATAGTGGAAAGAACATCACATATGGAATCAGAAGATGTGTGTTCAAATTCAACTATTAAGGATATAATTTATGCTACAAAACTCTAGGGTCTTAATCACCCATTTTGCATGTTAAAGCAAGTTCTAAATTTTGTTTTGTTTTGTTTTTAAGGAAAAGTCAGCCTCTGCTCATAGTCATGTTCTACTTTTAAAGAGTAAGTGCTTTACTATTAAGTTTCTACTCTAATTACATTTCATCAAAGTATGCCCATTCTGCCTTTAGACCAGCTGAATGTTAAATCACATGACTCCAACTTTAGATAAACTATAAAATATCTGTAATTCATATTCTTATCGTGAACCATAGCTTGGTTTTGAATGAAATATATATTTATACATCTGAAATAGCAATCTGTACATTCCAATGAAAATTCTAAAATTTATCCATGAACATCAGGGAGCTATATATCTTGACTACATTGCTTTGACCTCATTTTCCCTAAGCTGTACTTTGCCTACATCAGAAACTCCAATAAAACTCTTGAGTTGATTCATTGTCAAAAAATTTACTAAGTGGACAATTAAAATGATCACTTTTACTTTCATCATAATAAATAAGTTACCAAAGTATTTTATAACTGGTGCAGTCTAAATCCTTCCTTTGTTTAGAGTAGCTTTCTGAAATACTTATGCTTAATTTAATAATCAAAAGTTTACAGCTACTGTGTGATTTTGTTTAGAACTGCCTCTGTTTCTAAGCTGGATAATATCAAAGACTCTTCAGAAAGAGGTGGTTGTTCTATGTCATGTGCATTTGAGGAAGCTGGATCTTGATTAAGTAAACTTTCATGACACAGGCATAATGTATACATAAATAAAAGTCTGTACAAATAATTTGATATATTTTTTTAGCTTATTGTAAAATACAATTAATTTCTTAACCCATTGTTGTTTTTATGTGTCGTGGAGTCAGTTCGCCTCATAGTGACACTGTACAGGGTTTCCGAGGCTGTAAATCTTTATGGGAGCAGAAAGCCTCATCTTTCTCCCGTGGAACAGCTGGTAGTCTCTAACTGCTGACCTTAAGGTTCACAAGCCTGATTCGTAACCACTATGCTACCAGAGCTCTTAACCCATACTGCTGGTCTAATGTGTATATATGGCTGAAAAATACATTTGAGCAAGACTGCTATCCAACAATGACACTAAAAATTCCTTTGTTCTAATATTTTTTTAAATTTTATTTTTATTTTAGGGCAGTTCATTAATCATTTTATTTGGTCTCCAGGAAAATGTCATGATGTCTATCTAATGGTCATAATCTAACTGTTGACCCCTTGCTCTACATAGAATTATGCATCTTGAAACTAGGTCTTCAGAGGAGGTATGACTTCAACTTGAGCTAGCTTTTTGGGAAAACAGTGATTCCTCCAAGATGGCTTTGCACTGCAGTTACCTAGTTTGATCTTCATTTCTAATTTACACCATATATCTTTTGTGTATATGTGTGAACTGAGTGATAGTTTACAAGGAAAAACATTGGCTTAACACCATTGTTTCATTGCAATGATTACAATCTCTTCTGTGCATTATCATTCAACAGTATTTTCTTCCATTCCCTCTTATTTTTTTGTTTGGGGGGGCTAGGGAGGTGTACACAAAAACACTCAGGAATATGTAATAATTTAAACAACCAAAGGGCACATTCTGCAAGTTTGTCTCCTGGCCACACTCAGTCCCTCTCTTTCCATGAGTCTAGAGTCCTCAGCTGCTCCCTGTCTCCATGTCCTCATCTCTGCCTCCATCTCTTGTGTCTCTGCTTCTCTGGATAGGGTCTTGCATTCTGCTTGTCCTCTTCTCCCTTGATGGTCCTAGGGTCCTCTGTTTCTGGACTGTAAGATTAACTACTCCCCCATTCTTGTTATAAAACTTCTACCTGTACCATTGTGACAATTGCAATTAGTCATGATAACAATTACTCACTATTGAATCATAAGAGTCTTTTCCCCATCTCTTTTCACCAGACCCATCTAGACATGATGAAAACTATTCAGTGGGGACTCTATCTTCCCCTGTACACTCTTAAACTGAACTCCCTCTTGAAAACTTGTAAGCCAGTCATTTCATGCCTTTATTGCCCCCTCATTTTAGGTAGCCAATTTCTACCTTGCTTTGTCCTAACTTTTAAAGCACATGTATATGTATCAAATGTAAGTTAAACAATCAAATATTTTATAAGTATAATGATATTTAGTAATACTCACTCTAAGTCCAGGAAATCCTGGAGGGCCGATGCTACCTACAAGTCCCTGTATAAAAGAAATGTGCAAATTAGTTAAATGTGATTCTGGAACAGCATAGAGTCCCAACTACTAAGAATAGTTCTGTGAAGGAGGAAAAATAATTTTAGGAAAGATAATATATCAAATTTTACCTTCTACTGCATCTAATGTCTGAAACTTCCCTACTTTTATTCATCCTTCTGAGATGTAAAAACCTACGGTGGCAGTTTTTATTCTTCAAAAGTCCTTCGCTCCATGCAACTGGGTGCTAGATCTATCATCTAACCTGGGATGTAAATTTCTCTAGGCTGCCTATGTATCTATTAGAGGAAGAAGTAGCTTCCATGATTTATCACGTTGTTGTTGTTATGTGCCATTCAGTCAGTTCCAACTCCTAGAGACCCTATGCACAATAGGATGAAACACTGCCTGGGCCTGCTCCATCCTCATAATTGTTGTTTTGCTTGAACTAATTGCTGCTATCACTGTGTCAATCTGTCTTGTTGGGGGCCTTTCCCTTTTTCGCTGACCCTCTACTTTACTAAGCATGATGTCCTTCTCCATCTTATTTCTTTCAAGATTATTTCAAGATCTTATTTCTTTCGGTTTCAAAAATGTCCATACACTAAGTATGAAAGACAAAGTCTCACCATTCTGGCTTCTAATGAGCACTCTGGTTGTACTTCCAACATAGACCTCTTTGTTTTTCTGGCAGTCCAATGTACTTTTCCAACACCTCAACTCAAATGCACCAATTCTTCTATTGTCATCCTTATTTAATATCCAACTTTCATATGCGTATGAGACTACTGAAAATACCATAGCTTGGGTCAGGCACACCTTCATCCTCAAACTTATATCTTTACTCTTGAACATTTTAAAGAAGCCTTGTGCAGTAGATTTGCCTAATGAAATACATTGTTTGATTTCTTGACTGCCAATGTGAGTGTTGTTTGTGGATCCAAGCAAAATGAAGTATTTGATAACTTGTATCTTTTCTCCATTTATCATGACGGCATTTATTGGTCCAGTTGTGAAGATTTTTGTTTTCTTTACATTAAGGCATAATCCATACTTAAGACTGTAGCCTTTTATCTTCATCAGTAAGCATTTTAAGTCCTCTTCACTTTCAGCATGTAATGTTATATCATCAGCATTTCTCAGGTTGTTAATGAGTCTTCCTCCTGATGCCAAGTTCGTGTTCATATAATCCAGCTTCTCAGATTATTTGCTCAGCATACAGATTGAATAAGTATTGTGAAAGAATATAACGCTGGCATACACCTTTCCTAATTTTAACCCATCAAGAATCCCCTTGTTCCATTTGGACAACTGCCTGTTGGTCTACTTACAAGTTTCTTATGAGCATAATTAAATGTTCTGGAATACTCATTCTTCTCAATGTTATCCATAGGTTGTCATCAATAAAACAGAAGTAAACATCTTTCTGGCATTATTTGCTTTCAGCTAAAATCCATCTGACATCAGCAATGACATCCCTGGTTGGACAACCTTTTCTGAACCCAATTTGAATTTCTGGCAGTTCTCTGTTGATATATTGTTGCAACCATTGTTTAATTATCTTCAGCAAACTTTTACTTGCATGTGTAATTAATAATATTGTTTGATGATTTCTGCATTCTTGTTGGGTCATGTTTCTCTGGGATGTGCACAAATATGTTTTTTCCCCCAAATTTGTTGGCTTAAATGAGTGAGTATTTCTGGTGCTGCATCAGTTTGTTGTAAGATTTTAATTTGTATTCAATCAGTTCCTGAAGACTTTTCATCAATACCCTTCCTTAGTGCAGCTTGGAATTCTTCCTTCAGTACCATTGTTTTTTTATATTATAATACCTTTTGAAATGGTTGAACATCAACTATATCTTTTGGTATAATGCACATATTTTTCATCTCCTAATGATGCTTTCTGCATCATTGAATATTTTGCCCATGGAGTCCTTCAATATTTCAAGTCAAAATTTGAATATTTTCTTCAGTTCTTTTAGCTTGAGAAATGCTGAGCATGTTCTTCCCTTTAGGTTTTCTAACTCCAGGTCTTTGCACATGTCATTATAATACTCTTTTGAGCTGCCCTTTAAATTTTTCTGTTCACTCTCTGACTTCCTCATTTTTATATTCACTTTAGCATGTCTGCATTGGAGAGCAAATGCCAGAGTCGCTTCTGACATTTGTTTTGGTCTTTTCTTTATTTCCTGTCCTTTTGCTTTCTTCCTGCATGATGTCTTGATGTCATCCCACAACTCTTCTGGTCCTGGTCATTAGTATCTAATGCATCAAACCTATTCTTGATATGGTCTCTAAATTCAGGTGGGATATATTCAAGGTCATATTTTGGTTCTTGTAGACTTGCTTTAATTTTTTTCAGCTTCAGCCTAAAATTGCAAATAAGCCCTAGAGGCTTAAATTGTTGTTGTTAAGTTCCATCCAGTTAGTTCTGACTCATAGTGACCCTGTATAGGGTTTCTGAGGAGTGGCTGATAGGTTTGAACTGTTGACCTTGTGGTTAGCAGTTGGGTGCTTATACTACAGTACCACATCCTGATTTAAATAGCCTATAAATGTTGTATAAAAAGACAGGTAGTCAATATATAGCATTAGAACATTTTCAGACTATTAAAAATACCATTAATTCTTTGTTGTTGGTGGTAAGTGTCATCAAGTTGCTTCAGACTCATAGTGACCCTGTATAGGATTTCCTAGGAGCAGCTGGTGGGTTTGAACTGCTGACCTTATGGTTTACAGTCCAGGACTGATCCTACAGTGTAACATGAACTACATTATTAAATTCTCTAAACTTCAGTTTCCTCATGTGTAAAAGAAAAATTATAATATTTGCTTTCATAGTTATAAAGATCACAATAAAAATTATGTATATAAAAGTTTTTGAAAAATTTACAAAGCACTGTATAAATCTAAGAAACTCCCAACATTGTTAAGTTATTTACATAAATGTAAAATCTTTAATTATCAATATTAATTTTTCCAGTTGATTTGTGATAGTGCCTTTGAACTCAATTACATTACAAAGTGTCTTTAAGATAATTTATTTTATATTACACTCCAAAACCATCATCATGAAACACTGTATTATTTTTAAATGAAGAACATACTTCAAAAGGAAAGTTTTAAATATTGTGTAAGTCCAATCCTAACAGATTTCATGTATATTTAACTGATAAAAAAATTAAGTAACACAGCCTCACACTAGGTAGTCAAATTCATGCATAGTATTAAAGAGAAAAGTAAACAGTACTTAGTCTATTAATGTTTAGAATGGGATGTCCCCAAAATCATGTTCAAGAAAAAGATGGTAAACATTCTATTTAAAATGTCACTTAAATTTTAAATAACTTCTGTGGAAATCTTTTCTGCTCTTATCTGTCATGCCTTATAGCAAGCAAAAATTTGTCTAAATTTACTGAATTAGTGAATATAATTATGACTTGGGACTAGAAATAAAACTGTCTTTAAATACTTAATTCTTCAACATAAATCATAGTGAGTTGGTTGTGTTTAAAAATAGAAACCATACCTAAATTATTCTACACAGACTTTTGTGATTGATTCTGTTGTTGTTAAGTGCCATTGAATTGGTTCCAACTCATGGCGAGCCTATGTAGAGTTTCCGAGGAGTGGCTGGTTGCATTTAGCAGTAGTGTGCTCATCCTACAGCACCACAAATCTTACAAGAAAAATGTGTGTACAGTATGATTGGAGGGGCTAGTGACTGGATATTCTTTGAAGAAAAAAATAAACGATAATTCTATCTAATACCAATCAACAGCAATTCATCAATATTATTTGTTAAAATTTAACAAATTTTAGAATGGTAACTCTTTCCCTAATCTGAGCAGTAACACTTAACTATCCCAAAATGAAGGCATTTTATGAAACACTCAAAAATCAGGTGGAACAGTGAAGGATCTGAGTCCAAAACAGCGATTACTGAGTGCCCAATTCTTTACACGAAACTTGCTGGCACTTTCATGTACATGGAAGGTTCTCTTCTTGTCTCAGGGACATACAAGGCAGTATTGTGGTCAAATAGTTCCACTATTTTACTTAAATGATCATATTCAACATGGCTAAGAGAATTCATTTTATGATAACCTGTAAAGACAGGACTCAATTTTGGACTATTTCCAATGCTGAAGTATAACAAATTGAAGTTTGCACAGTGGTTCAAAACTGTCCACTAATGTTTATTCACAGAACATACTAATGAGGATAGCAAATGTAGTCACTATGGAGTCTAAGGGATGTTTCATGTAACATTAGATCATCATCACATTGTACTCACAGGACTGCCATCAGGACCAGCGGGGCCTCTGTCTCCAAAGTCACCGGGAAAACCCTGGCACAGAAACAGGAAGAATGTTCTTAAAGCCAAAATTATATATAAATAACTCAATGATTTCTGAAAAGGAATCAAAGAATAGAAAATATTTGTATCCTAACCAAAAAATTGCAATACAAAAAGATTTTTTTGCATAAACTTCATTGATTTTATAAGTAAACTATTTCTGTATTTTATTAAAATTATTAGATGTACCAAATAATACATATAGAAAACTAAACTGGAGATGACCAAAAGTTGTTCATTACAATATAAATAATCACTAAATGAATGGGAACATAACCAAGATTTCTGGCTGACCAATCCATTAGTGTCTCCACTATTCTATGCTGTTTGTATAGCCACACCACAAATGACTAATATTATTAAGCATTTACCATATCCTAGGAGCCTTGGTGTGGAAATGTAGGATACGCACTGGACTCCTAACCACAAGGTTAGCAATTCAAACCCACCAGCTGCTCCTTGGAAACCTTATACAGGGTCACTGTGAGTTGAAACCAACTTGATGGCACTTAACAACAACAACATATGCTAAAGGTTTAATATACATTATTATATATATAATACCTAATATACATGATTATATACATGCTACCAACAGATCCGTGTTGGAAGAGGTGCAGTCAGAGTGCTCCCTGGAGGCCAGGATGGCCAAACTTCGTCTCTCATACTTTGGACATATTGTTAGGAGGGAGCAGTCACTGGAGAAGGATATCATGCTTGGTACGGTGGAGGGTCAGGGATTAAGAGGAAGCCCCCCAATGAGATTGATTGGCCAAGTAGCAGCATCGATGGACTCAAGTGTGGCAACAGTAGTGAGGTTGGCCCAGGATCGGGCAGTGTTTTGTTCTGCTGTGCATAAGGTTGCTGTGAGTCGGTACCAACTCAATGGCACCTAACAACAACAGCCTAATTTAATCTTCTCAACAGTTATATTTGATGAGTATTAATAGCTTTACTCTGCAGCTGAATAAATTAAAGAACAGAGACGTTAGGTCACTGGTACAGAATTAGACAACTAGTGATTCTTGGGACTGAAATTTGAATGGAGGCATCTGATTCAAGAGTCTGTGCTCTTTACTACTGTACTACATGGAATACTGTAACTCATCATTCAAGATGTTGTTGCTATTAAGCTCTGTTTTTTTGGTTCTGACTAATAGAAACGCTATATAGGGTTTCTGAGGAGCAGCTAGTGGGTTTGAACCACAGACTATGAGGTTAGCAGTCCTACCCTATAGCACCACACAAGGCAATATACACACAAAAAGAAATACTATTTTACTGAGTAAAGGTATATTGCACATAAAAACTGCAAATGTAAAACATTCTGACACTGAAAAGTATGCTTTCCAAATAGCTAATGAGAAGTACAAGACTCCCATTGTAAATGCTACTGTAAAAGATCTCACTCGCTTTATTGTTAAATGCCATCGAGTTGGTTCATAATCATAGTGACCCTGTATAGGATTTCTGAGCCTATAAATCTTTATAGAAGCAGAAAGCCCCATCTTTTTTCTGTGGAGCAACTGGTGGGTAGGAACCACCGACCTCATTATACTCACTCCTGTTGTGGTACTTATAGGATAAGCACTGGACAACAAGTTCAGTTTGAACCACAAGATCAGTGGTTCAAACTCACCAGCTGCTTCTCACAAACCCTAGACAGGTTCACTGTAAGTCAAACCGATTTGACGACACTTAACAAAAACAACAAGAACTCTATTTTATATATTAAAGTTTACTTAATTATTCACTCTTACTTTATATTAAAGTTTTTATCTAAATAATTGCTATCCAATTTATCAACTTTAAAATGGCTAACTTATAAAATGGTTTGTTTGACATAGTATTATAAACATTTTAATAATTCCCACATTAAAAAAAAAACTTAAAGAGCAACAAAAATAAAAATATATAAGTAAATTATAACAATATTTTTAGGCAAGCAAGTATTCAATATTATATGTTCAACAGACTGCCAAAAATCACTGGTTTGCAAATACAAATGTGAATGGACTAAGCTTAAAAGCTGACATAACAATGGTAAAAAATGATGTTTCCAAAACATAGATAACTTGTATTCGAAGCACAGTTTCTCTTATTCTGTAATCAGAGAATAATGTAAAAACCATGTGTGTCGTCAAACATATTGCAGCCATACCCCTGCAAAAGTCACTTGAAGTTCAGGCCTGCATTTCGCTTTTATTGTCCTTGGAAGTCAAATTTTGTTGTCAACAAGCTTACAAACCCACAATACATCATTCCATTCAGTATGACCTAAGATGGGTATCTGAAAGTATTTATGATGCACAGGTAATGGAAAGAGTAAAAGAAAAACACTGTAATAAATCTGAAACATTAGAGATGATTGATTAGACAGATCATAAGTAAGCTCTCCATAAATCAGAGAAATAATAAAGAATGGGGGACAGATTGAATCATTCCAATAATGTGAAATGTTCAGAATAGGCAAGTTTACAATAGAAAACTTACATTACAAAAGTACATTAATGGTTTCTAGGACTATGGCCTGCTTTGGGGGAGATGGAGAGTGAATACTAATGGTTTCTTATAGGGGTGATGAAAATGTTCTAAATTTAGGTAATGGTGATAGCTACAAAATTCTGGATATTGAAAACCACTGAACTGTCCTTCAAAAGCATGAATTTTATTGTATGGGAATTATATCTCACTGAAACTGTTCCTAAAAATTTTAATCAGTCTTAACAAAGAGCAGGATTGTCTGAAAATATCCCTGGGGATTGATTTAGGCTTGCCCAGATGAATGTTCTATTTGGAACTTACAGTCTACTACCGTCCTCGTCCAGTGGGAGGAGCTGTTCTCCAGCTCAGCTTCCCACACAACTGGTAATTTCTCTTATTAGCAGGGGAGACTACAACTTCTGCAGACCTCAAGGCCTTTAGGGGTTGGGGAGCTGGAGTTTTCACACCCCTTTTTAAACAACTGACACTTAAACCCACCAAAACAAAACAAAGCAGTCCCTTAAAAAGAAAAATTGAAGACAATAAAACAAGGCTACATGTTAAAATTTCAACTTGATTTAAATAAGACTTTGAGATATGAATTGTATGTCTTTTGTTGTTGTTGTTGTTAAGTGCCGTTGAGTCGGCTCCAACCCATAGTGACCCTGTATAGGGTTTCTGAGGAGAGGCTTGTGAGATTGAACCACCAATCTTGTGCTTCAAACTGACAATATAGTGTAGCACATTAACCCACAGTGCCACATTAGGACTCCAAGGAAAAAATGAGCAGAAATTAAATGGATCTGTATCAGTCCTTCAAAGAAATCCTGGTGGCACAGTGGGTAAGTTAAGTGCTTGGCTGCCAAAAGAAAGGCCAGTGGTTCAAATCTACCAGCCACTCATCAGAGAAAGATGAGGCAGTCTGCTTTTGTAAAGATTCACAGTCTCAGAAACCCTGTGGAACAGTTCCAATCTGTCCTACAGAATCACTGTGAGGTGGAATTGACTTAACAGTAGTCGCTTTATCAATTCTTCTACAAATGCTTATGGATGACAGAATCATCATTTAATTACAATTAGCAAATATTTTATTTAGTCAGAGAAGCCATCTTGCTTATGCTATTGATTTGAAAGAAGCCATTTCCAACAGACCAACAGAGAAATAAGAGTCAAATTCTACTGTTACAATTTCTTAAAACACACATTTTATGGAATGTATGGGATCCTGGTGTGGCACTGTGGGTTAATGCATCAGACTGCAAAGTCATTAGAACTTCAAGGTAGGTGGTTCAAGCTCACCAGATGCTCCTTAGAAACGCTACACAGGCTCTCTATGGTTCAGAATTAACTTACCAGTACTTAACAGAAACAACAACATCCCTTCTACATGAAAAAGACAAAAATCCCCAAAAAGATGGACTGGCACAGTGGCAGAAACAAAGGGTTAGAATGTGACAACTATGAGGATGGCACAGGCCTGGGCAGTGTTTCCTTCTGTTGTACATACGGTCAGTATGAGTCAGAACTGACTCAATGGCACCTAAAACAATAGTCATTTAGGATTATTTTTTAAGGTAGATCAGGGCCACAAGGTAAATTTACATTCTAACTTCTGCCAGGATGATTAACTTTAAGTTTTAAAAAACTTTTATCACAAGAATTCTGAGACATGACAGAAATTAACTTTTCACAATCTAGATAAGCTGAGAAATGATCTCAAGTAATTTGACAGTGTTCCTAATAGCTCGGTTTTAGCTACCAACGACAGTAATTCAGTCAAGATCTTATTTCTTTCTGTTTCAAAAATGTCCATTTCCATAAAAAATGATGCCTTGTCTATCTTTTAAATTTCCTTATAGACCAGCACAAGGTTCAAAACACTCAGCAAACTTTACATAAAATTGATATTTATATGAAATGGAATAAGCAATTTTCCTATTACATGAGTTAAGGGTACATCTTCCAAATTCCCACTTCTTCTCAAATGCCATCACTATGATTATTTTTTTTTTTCTTTTTCTAAAAAGACAGCAAAACTAAACTCGCTCAAATTATATATTAGCTTAAAAGTTAAAATTTGTCAGTACTGATAATTCGTTCCCAGAAAACAAAGCCAGACAATTGTTATTTATTAACAGGTGTATGGTGGTGGTGGTGGTGGTGATGTGCCGTGGAATCGGTTCCGACTCATAGCGACCCTGTACAGGGTTTCCGAGGCTGTAAATCATTACGGGAGCAGAGAGCCTCATCTTTCTTCCACAGAACAGCTGGTAGTTTTGCACTGCTGACCTTGCGTTTGTTAGCCCGATTTGTAACCACTATGTTACCAGAGCTCCTTAACAGGGGTATAACATTATGTAAATGATAACTATATATGAATTTATAAAGAACAGTTTCATTCAGGTTCAGCTCCAATATTTTAAGGGCCTTGAGCAAGGACACAAATAAAGGTCCATATACCATATATATATATTAAATCATTAGATTATTTCTTCATATTCCTTGACATATTCTTCATAATGATATAATTAAAAATATGTATACTCCGACTCGAAGGCACTTAACAACAACAACAACAACTATGGTTTTTAAATAACTGAAAGTAATCAAAATATCAAAGACAAATGAATTGAATTATTTTTATGCATGTCTGAGAGTCTTAATGATTGACTAGCAATATTTGGCTAAGTAGTAAAATAAATACGAGGGGGCATCAAAAAGTTAATGGTTAAATGAAACTGAAAGACAAAAGAATTATTCTTCAAACATGGTGAAGCATCCTTACTTATACATGTATCACTCATAAATTTGGTGCTGGATCCTGAGGGACAGGGGAGCTCATGTATCTTTTAATAAACCTATTGTATTTCTGGTAGCGTAGTGGTTACGAATCGGGCTGCGAACCTTAAGGTCAGCAGTTCGAAACTACCAGCCGCTCCGCGGGAGAAAGATGAGGCTTTCTACTCCTGTAAAGATTTACACCCTCGGAAACCCTGTACAGGGTCGCTATGGGTCGGAATCGAGTCCACAGCACTTAACAACAACAACAACAACAATTGTATTTGTAGTCTGCCAAACCCTCTAAAGGAGGAGTCACTCTTGAGTGGGTCTGAGAATAGAATCACACGAAGCAAGAAAGCACAGATGACAAATCCCAACTTCACTGCTAACTACATATAAGGATGACTCCAATTCCAAAGTGTGGAAAATGGATCCAGTCCTCACCTTCTCATTCTCCATCCTGTCAGTAACTACTCATGTGGCACTCTTTCACCAACCCCAGTCACCCGTTTTTAGGTCATAGCTCATATGTTTGAAGACCACCTTCTTTCAGACTATCATCTCAGTAGTAACCCATCCCTGTTGGCTCTCACTGCCCCTGTTGTTGTTGCTATTGTTATTGGTGCCATCAAGTTGGTCACAACTTACAGTGATCCAACACACAACAGAGTGAAACACTACCTCATCTTGCACTATCCTCACAATTATTGCTATGTTTGAGCACATTGCTGTTGCCGCTATATCAAACCATCTTATTAAGGATCTTCCTCTTTTTTGCTGATCCTCCACTTTACCAAATATAATGTATTGCTCCAGGGATTAGTGTCTCCTTACAATATGTCCAAAGTACAAGAGATCAAGTTTTGTCTTCCTTACTTATAAGGCACATTTTTGGTGTTCTTCTTCCAAGACCAATTGGGAAGTCCATGGTACTTACAATGTTGTTCACTAATACTATAATTCAAATCCATAGATTCTTCTCCAGTCTTCCTTATTCATTGTCCAAATTTCATATGTACATGAGGTGATTGAAAATATCATGGGGAAGCCAGGGCAAGATGGCACAGTAGGCAGACACACTGAGCCAACTCTCTGCAACAAAGACATGGAAGACTGAGTGAAACAGATACAGATGGTGGTCCTGGAATCCTGAGTATCAGGGGATAGGACAGAAAGGTGGACTGAGTGCTGACTAGAAGAGGAAGCTGAACAGGAGCAATGAGAGAGAAGAGAAAGAAGCTGATTGTGTGCTGGTGCGGACTGGCACAGGTATCTTGGGCTTCTGTGAGCATCTGTCAGTACTGCAACCTATATTACAGGACACAGCTAGAGGCTAGTGGCAAGAGATTACAATACTCCCTTCTTTCCATGCCCAACTGGTAGCTAGTTATCACCCTCACCAATCCAGAGACCAGTGGCTCACCCTCCTGCACAGTCTCTCCTCTGGGATCAAGCACTGGGTATAATGCTTCTGGAGGCACGTGGACCTGCTCTGAACTAGGCTGCACAAACAGTGAACAGAGAACTATGTTCACACTTCCAGTCTCTACCACATCCACCAGGAAACGTGTGGTGAGTGTCCGAGAAAACACCAATGTACATATCAGTCATATCAATCAAATATAAATATGATAACACCATGCTTAATAGAAAACAGACAATTTCAGCTTAAATGAAAAAACAAGACAGAGTGTCTCAAGCAAGTGACCAAAATACAGAGAAAGAAAATGTAACACTGGAACTGGTATTGAACTACCTGATAAGGACTTAAAAATAATGCTATTTAGGTAACATCATTGGGTTGAAAGAATGATCAAGAAAACTACATATGAAATCAGGAAAAACATGGACAAACTATAGAAGAATTCAGGAAACAAACTGACAAATAAATTCAGTCATCAGAAAGCCAGAACACTAACACTAAGTTTCCAAAAATATATAATACACTGAAAGGGCAAAGAAGTAGAATCAATGGAAAGTCAAAGTATGGAGCTTGAAGAAAAATCTATCAATATTCATCTTCTAGAAACAATCACGACCACTCACCTGTCAGTTTGTTGTACTGTGGTGGCTCAGGTGACTTTGTGGCTTGCTGTGATTCTGGAAGCTATGCTACCAGTATTTTAAATACCAGCAGGTTTACCCATGGTGGACAGGTTTCAGATGAGCTTCCAAATAAAGACAGACTAGGAAGAAGGAGAGATGGACTACTTCTGAATATTTAGTCACTGGAAAATTTATGAATAGCAGTGGAACACTGTCAGCACCAGAAAACTGAATAATGTTTCAATAAATATGATGAGAAGCATCATAATATTGTCAGATATAGTGCCAAAAAATGAGCCTGTCATGTTGGAAAGCAATCAAAATACTGCTTCCTTGAAGTGGAGTTGACCATGATGCTGCAAATGGTGTAAAGCTTTCGGGACCTTCATCTGCTGATGGGGTACAACTAAAAATGAGGAGAAACAGTTGTAAGATCCATCAATAATAAGAACATAGAATGTATGAAGTATGAATCTAGGAAAATTAGAAGTTGTCAAAAATGAAATGGAATGTGTGTATAAACATCGACATCCTAGGCATTAGTGAGCTGAAATGGACTGGTATTGGCCATTTTGAATCTGACAGTCACATGGTTTACTATGCTGAGAATGACAAATTGAAGAGGAATGGTGTCACATTCATCATCAAAAATAACATATCAAGATCTGTCTTGAAGTACAATATTGTGATGGGATAAATCCATATGTCTTCAAGGAAGGCCAGTTAACACCACTGTTATTCAAATTTATACAGAAGTCACTAAAGCCAGTGATGATGAATTTGAAGAATTCTACCAACTTGTTCAGTCTGAAATTGATAAAATATGCAATTAAGATGTATTGATAATTACTGATGATTAGAATGCAAAGGTTGGAAACAAAGAGGAAGGATCAGTAGCTGAAAAATATGGCCTTGGTGATAGAAATAATTCTGGAGATTACATGATAAGAATTTTGCAAGATCAATGATTTGTTCATTGTAAATACCTTTTTAAACAGCATAAAAGATGACTATATACATGGACCTCACCAGATGGAATACACAGAAATCAAACTGACTACATCTGTGGATAGAAACATTAGAAAAGCTTCACATCATAAGCTAAAACCACGTGAGGGGCAGACTTTGGAACAGACCATCAGTTGCTCATGTGTAAGTTTAGGTTGAAGCTGAAGAAAATTAAAGCAAGTCCACGAGAATCAAACATGACCTGGAACATATTACACCTGAATTTAGAGATCACCTCAAGAACAGATTTGATGAATTAGACACCAATGACCAAAGACCAGAAGAGTTGTGGGATGACGTAAAGAGTATCATACAGGAAGAAAGCAATAGGTCATTAAGAAGACAAAAAGAAGAAAAAGACAAAAATGGATGTAAAAAGGGACTCTGTAATTTGCTCTCCAGTGTAGAGATGCTAAGTAAATGGAAGAAATGAGAACATAAAAGAGCTGAACAGAAAATTTCAAAGGGAAACTCGAGAAGACAAATTCAAATATTATAATGAAATGTGCAAAGATCTGGAGTTAGAAAACCAAAAGGGAAGAACACTGTTAGAATTTCTCAAGCTGAAAGAACTGATGAAAAACTCAAAGGATTCTTTGGGCAAAATATTGAATGACATAGAAAGCATCAAAAATAAATGGTCAATGTTCAACCATTTCTAGAGGTAGTATATGATCAAGAAGGAGTTCTGGTAGCGTAGTGGTTACGAATCAGGCTGAGAACCACAAGGTCAGCAGTTTGAAACTACCAGCTGTTCCGGGGGAGAAAGATGAGGCTTTCTGCTCCCATAAAGATTTACAGCCTCAGAAACCCTGTCACTACGAGTCGGAACTGACTCCACAGCACATAACCACCACCACCACATGATTAAGAGCCAATGATACTGAAGGAGGAAGTTCATGGTGCATGGAATGCATTGGCAAAGAACAAGATTCTGGGAATTAATGGAATACAAATTGAAATGTTTCAAAAAACTGATACAGCACAGAAGACACTTACTCATCTATGCCAAGAAATCTGGCAAATTGAGTGGAAGAGATCCATATTTGTGCCTGTTCCAAAGAGAGGTGACTGAATGGAACTCAGAAACCATCATCATTAATATAGCAAACAAGTAAAGTTTTGCTCAAGATATTAAAAAATGACTGCAAATAGTACATTGACAGAGAACTGCCAGAGGTTCAAGCAGGATGCAGACCAGGAAGTGGAATGGAGAATATCACTACAGACATCAGATGAATCTTGGCTGAAAGCAGAGCGTGCCAGAAAAATGTTGTGCTTTATTAACTACGCAAAGGCTTTCGATTATGTGGATCACGACAAGCTATGGACAACGCTGCAGAGAATGAAAGTTCTGGAACACTTAATTGTGCTCATGAGGAACCTGTACATCAGAGGTGGGGAATGCCCAAACTGCAGGCCATATTATTGTTGTTGTTAAGTGCTGTAGAGTCTGTTCCAACTCATAGCAACCCTGTATAGGGTTTCCGAGGAGCAGCTGGTGAGTTTGAACCACCAATCTTTCAATTCAAACCAAGCTTACAGTCTAGTGTGTTATCCTACAGCGCCACATCCTGTTCTACTACAGTGATGAGGACCCTATCTTATTCTTGCCTCTTTCCCTTAGAGTAAAGAGTCACTGAATCTAGCCTAAACTAGTTCCCATTTTCATTTATATTCCTGATTTTGATAACCTTCAAGGCGCTCTGAGTTTTTCTTATATTATATGCCTTGAAAATAATGGAACACTAATTTTTCACCTATTCGTATTTTACCTCTATAAAATGCTCTAGATTTATCAGCGCACTGAGCAACAGTCAGTGGGTGTCGGTCCTCTCAGTACCTGTTGAACACTTTGTGTAGATTTAGTCCAAAGTCCTGGCTTCCTCCATACATCATGCCATGCTACAGTTAAACTATGCTCAGTAAAGTAGAATCCAGAAAATTTATTTTTCTTAAAAGAGGCAAAATCACTTACAAACTAATGACAATTTTTAATAATATAATAGTAATAGTAGTACGTTCTTTATGATTTAACTAAATTTTTCTGGGAAAAAATAAACTTGTCTCCAAATTCTTCATAACATATATCTGAGACACTATTGTACAATATGCATTTAAGATTGTCTTTGGCCAAGAATACAAACTAATAACAGATGTTAAAACAGACGGAATTCATATTCTGAAATTGTAACACTGGAATTAGAAGCCAAAATACAGTTTGCTTTAAATAGACTATATTAGCATAAAGATATATGAGGAAAAGGAGGAGACCCTCCTTTCTATAGTTAGAAAAATAAACATATCTATAGTTAGGGTGTTATTTTGTCCACTGCTCTAAAGGAAGTACTATTTTTGTTTTCTTAGGGGGAAACTGAGCATAGTTTTGCTCTTTGTCAAACTTTAGGGTAATGTAATATTATTTGATGATTTGTAAGTTATTCCTCTTGAATTGTAAAAACTTGAAAATGCTTGATATTTTGAAAACTGTCTTATAGGTGGTACTGCATGTAAAGGAGCATGGTGGCTTCATACGATAAGCACCAGACTGTGTGAAAACCACAAGATCTGCAGTTTGAGAACACCAGCCATTCCTCAGGGGAAAGATGAGGCTCTCTGCTCTGGTGAAGATTTTAAAAGCTTAAGAATCCCTATACAGGGTTGTTATGAGTTGGAACCAATTTTATGGCACTTAACAATTGAGAGTAAATCTCATTTCTAATTCCACGTTCATGGTTAATTTGTACCAAGTCAGTTTCGTCATAAGTTATTTAGGTCCTTGGCCTGTGGAATTCTATAAATTAACATAGTCAATTTAGTTGTTTTTTTTTTGTTTTTTTTTAAAGAGGGACTACTGATTAAATCAATCTGAGATTCTTGTAAAATGCTTATTAAATCAACTATAGAATTTCCTGACTGTAGCACTATTGAATGAAGTTTGGAAATTTGCACTAAAAAAAAACCTGCTTGGAATTAGTTAAGCATAATCAATTTAATAAACATAATACCAAACACATGAATTTTCTCTCACTAATTAAAAAAAAAATAGCATTGATTTGTATTACAAATTACCTGATGGGTGTTATGCTTTTAATGAACTTAGCTAATAAGATGTGTTCCAAGAAGCTTCTCAAAGTAAGACAATATGGCACATAAAGTAAAACAGTAGGTCTGCGGTGTTTCAAAGAGTACAACCTATAAAGAAGGAGCCCTGTGGTGCTGTAGGATAAGCATTGGACAGCTAACCACAAGGTCAGCAGTTCAAACCCATCAGCTGCTCTGGGGAAGAAAGATAAGACCTTTTGCTCCCACAAAGATTTACAGGGTCACTATGAGTCAGAATTGACCTGACGGCTGTGTTGTGTTGTGGTTTGGTCTGACTTATAAAGAATGGCTACCACCACATTTCTGTAGAATGAACTTGAGCCAAATGCCAATCTCTTAAGAGAGAGAGCAAAAGGCTGGATTAAATAGTGTCTGGGCTACAAGCTTCAAAGTTTATTTTTATTGAAGGCACCTACAGCTCGTGTTGTTGTTGGTGTTGTTAAGTGCCATTGAGTCGGTTCCGACCCATAGTGACCCTGTATAGGGTTCCAAGGTGCAGCTGGTGAGCTTGAATTGCCAAACTTGCAGTTCAAAGGCTTTGCAGTCTGGTGCATTAACCCACAGCACCACACCAGGACTCCATTGCTGTTAGGTGCTGTTGAGTTGGTTCTGATTCATAGAGACCCTGTATAGGGTTTCTGAGGAGTGGTTGGTGGATTTGAACTGCCAACCTTGTGGTCTAAACTGACACTGCAGTCAACTCCTTATCCTGCAGTGCCACACAAGGACTCTTATATAATAGCAATTACGTGAGGTCTTTAAAAGTAATTATAGTGATTAGGACCTGTGTGGTGACTCTGTAAGATAAACACTAGATTGCAAACCACAAGGTCAGCAGTTCCAACCCCTCAGTCATTCAATGGGAGAAAGATGAGGCATTTGGGTCCCAAAAGAGTTACAGCCTCAGAAAACTTATTCAGGTTTGTTGAATTGGAACCAATTCGACAGCACTTAACAACAAAGTACCTGCAAATGCAGTGAGTTATTTAAGATGATTCTTCTAGCTCTAGTGCTTTTAACACCCACCAAACAACCTTTTTTTTTTTTAATTTTCTGATGCGTCTGCATAAGAAAAGGTAGAAGGAGATGCTGAAAGGATGACATGATTCAGTTTTGAATGACTGTTAGCAAGGTCGATTGTAATTGCAAAAACTTGGAATCTAACGTGTGTTTAAAATGAGCCATCTCAGAAGTAGGAAGGGGGATCTTACTATTACTTACTATAAGAGAGAAGAGCCCAGAGTGGAGCACATCCTTTGGACCCTGAGATCACTGTTCATTAAACTTCCTTGTCCCTGAAAAGGAAGCTGTGATACCAGAAGAGGAGCAGAGGAGCAGCAGCAACAGATGCAAGATTCAGAGCAAAAGAAAGAGCAGTGATATTGCTGGATTCACCAGAATAAACCTGAAATGCCTTCAGGCAGAAGGCCGACTTTGTAATTCAGCACATTAACCCACAGAGCCCCACCAGTACTCCAGCATTTACCACAGCTATCCTTTATTCTTGCATACTTCTCAATGTCTTCCTTTGCTTTGGTCACATTATGCTGTTTTTATTGTAAGTTACAGTTAAGTCGGTTCTGACTCATGGTGACCCTATACACAACAGAATGAAACACTGTTCGGTTCTGTGCCATCCTCACAATTGTTACACTTAAGTCAACTGCTGTTGATGCTGTGCCAGTCTACCTCGTTGGGAGTCTTGCTCATTTTTGCTGACCCTCCACCTTATCATGCATGACGTCCTTTTCCAGGTACTGGTCCCTCCTTATAATATGTCCTAAGTATGAGAGATGAAGTCTCGCCATCCTGGTTTCTAAAAAACATTTTGGCTGTAATTCTCCCAACATGGTTTGGTTTGTTCTTCTGGCATTCCATAGTACTTTTAATATTCTTCTTTAACACTATAATGCATCAAATGTATCAATTCTTCTTTGCACTTCTGTATTCATTGTCCATCTTTAACACACATGTGAGGTTACTGAAAATGCCATGACTTGGTCAGATATTCATTAGTTATCAAAGTGACATACTGCAGACTTGCATAATGCAATATGTCATTTTATTTCTTAACTGCTGCTTCCTGAGTGCTAATAATGGATCCAAGCAACATGAAGTCTTTGACAACTTCAATCTTTTCTCCATTTATCATGGTATTCTTTATTGGTCCAGTGGTAAGGATTTTTGTTATCTTTACACTGAAGTGCAACTCATACTGAAGGCTATGGTCTATGGTCTTTGATATTCACAATAAGTATTTTAAGTTTTCTTTGCTTTCAGCAAGCAAGGCTGTATCATCTGCATGCTGTAGGATGTTAGTGAGTCTTCCTTTAATCCTGATACCCTATTCTTTTTCATATAATTCTGAGTTCCCCCTTAACATGCATTACCTTTGACTTCACCAGAATTAATGTATGTCCACTAATCACTGGACCACAAGGTCAATTTGAATCTCAAAGCTGGTGGTTCAAACCCACTAGATGCTCCTCAGAAGCCCTATACAGGGTTGCTATGAGTTGGAAGTAACTTGATGGAACTTAACAACAACAACTATCTAGTTGGAGTTTTGGTGTGGCACTGTAGGATTAACACTGGACCAAAAGATCATTTTGAACCCCAAGGTCTGCAGTTCAAACTTACTAGCTGCTCCTTGGAAACCCTACACAGGGTTGCTATGAGTCAGAACTGACTCCATGGCACTAAACAACAATAACAACACCAATTATCTAGTTAGTGATTCTCCCTTCCTCCCCCTCCATTTCTGGTAGCCACCCAAGAATGTTTCTTTCTGTGTATAAACTTATCCTTGACATTTTATAATAGTGGTCACACAATGTTTGCCTCTTTGTGATTGACTTGTGTCACTTAGCATCATGTCCTCCAGATTCATCCATGTTGTAAGATAGTCTATGGATTCATCATTATTTTTTACCATTGTGTAGTATTTCATTGTACACATATCTCATAATTTGTTTATCCATTCATCCATTGATGCATACCTTAGGTTGTTTCCATCTTATTGCTATTCAGAAAAATGATTACATGAATTCATGCATACGTCTACTTGTATCACAGCTCTAACTTCTTTAGAGTACTTGCATACCTAGGATAAGGAACTCTAGCAGCTGGGATACAATTGCTGGATTGTGTGGCATTTCTATTTCTAGCGTGTTTTTTTTTTTTTTTTTAAGGAAGCATCATATAGTTTTCCATTATGGTTGTACCATTTAGTAGTCTCACCAGCAGTCTATAAGAGTTCCAATTTTCCCACAACCTTGCCAGCATTTATTTTCTCTGTTTTCTTGATCAGTGCCATAACTGTTGGGATGAGATGGTATCTCAATGTAGTTTTGATTTGCGTATCTCTAATGGCTAATGATTGTGAATATCTCTTCATATATTTATTTGCTGCTTGAATATATTCTTTGCTGAAATACATGTTCATGTCCTTGCCCATTTTTAAAAATTCTATTGTCTTTTTGTTGTTGAGGTATTTGAGCTTTCTGTAAAGTTTAAAATACTTCTAAGTGTTAAGGTTCTCTTTTTGCTGTATTGGTAAAATCTTTTGATGAGCAAAATTATTTAATATTTAGGAGGTCCCAGTTATCTAGTTTATCTTCTGCTATTTGTATATTTTTAGATATTTCTGATATTCTTCTTATGCCATAGAGAAGGGTTCTTAACTTTGTCCTTACTTTTCTTCCATGAACTATATAGTTTTAGATTTAAATTTAGGTCTTTGATCTACTTTAATCTATGATGTGAGGTATGGCTCCCCATTCATTTTTCTGCAAGCAAATATCCAGTTTTGCCAGCAATATCTGTTAAAAAGGCTATCTTGTCCCCATTTAATAGACTTCAACCCTTTGTTGAGGACCAGTTTCCTTCAGCTAGAAAGATTTACATATATTCCATTTTATCTCCTTGGCATGTGAATAAGGATTTCTTCCACTAATATATTAAATGGGTTAGAAATATTAGATTAGGTTATTTTTTAATTCTAAATTTTCCTTTTATATTCGAGGTAATTATTTGATAAGACTATTAAAGTTGCAAAAATGAAATACTTTAAAAGATAGATTGTGTATGAAAACTACAACAAAAAATAAGTTCATATTTTAATAGGTAAGAAATAAACACATAATTTGATGATAATAGTATAAACTGAAGGCTCAAGAAACACAAATCAAAGTTACCTGTCTTCCTTTAAGACCTTTCTTTCCACGCATCCCAGGAATCCCCTAGAATATAGAAAAATCCAAAGGAAATATTTGAATGAATGAATGAATTAGATATTACAGATCTTTTTCTTTCAAATATCAATCAATGAAGTACATTAAAAATGGAAATAAATAGTACTATAAACTGGTGCTACATTTGAAAAAGCTTCAACATAGTGATTTGACTGAAGTTGAAATCTGTGATCCCCTCCTTTTCCTTTTCATAAGAAAATCCTGATTTTATTCAGGAATTCACTTTATCTGCACTTCAAAATGGTATCCTGACATTCCCCTGGTTACAGCAGTCTAAAACACATGACCAAAGTTGGCACAACCAGACAAAAGGAAAGTATCATTTTTTCATACCTAAGGGACAATAACTACCTCTCTCTATCTCTATCTCTCTGGACATAAACAAAGAGACATTAAGACCTTGCATTAGCAATCTTGCAATCACACAGGAAACTAGCCTTAATAAAAGTCTTTTTGTGGTTAACTTGCTTCACTCAGCATGATGTGCTCCGGATTCATCCACATTGTGAGGTGTTCTACAGATTCATCATTGTACAGTATTCCATTGCACATTGAGAAAGGTAACGCAGAAACAAAGATGATGATATCACTTAATTCAAGAATGCATTGTCCTCAGACAGCACCTACCTCATTGTGTTTTGTGAACATTAGCTGCTCCATATAAAGTACTTTGATATATTGTGGTTGGGTGTCAATGAGTTGGTTCTGACTCACAGCGACCCTGTATGGGATTTCAGTGAATGTAAACCTTTACGGGAGCAAAAAGCCTTAGGGTTTGAACTGTTGATCCTGTGTTTAGTAGGTCCTACAGGGCCACCAGCACTCTATTGAGCCTCATATATAGCCATTCATTCAATAATTGTTTTGCTATTATGCACATCATTGTAAGAAATTTTCTTATTTTTAAGCCAGCTTGAGTTGGAGTTTTCTGTTTTTTGAAGTCCAAAGCCTACTAATTGACATAATCACTTTAAGATTATAATCACTTATAAGCCTTATACTGGAGTCTTGATGTGGTATAGTAGGATAAGTGCTGGTCTGCTGACTACAGGGTCAGCAGTTCAAATTCACCAGTTGCTCCTTGAACTGTTAACCGAAGTCTGGCTGTTCAAACCCATGAACCACTCCCCTGAAACCTTATACAGGGTCACTATGAGTCAGAACCAACTCAATGGCACTTAACAACAACAACAACACAAACATTAGAGAGTAAGAAAACTGCAAAAACCATATAGCTTGGGATTGATATTACATATCAGATAAGTCAGAATATATCACTAGTTGAAAATTTGCATTTATTTTCACTTGGAATTTAATATCATACAAAATAAAAGGAGCACAGTGGCTCTGTAGTATAAACACTGGACTACTAATGTCAAGGTCAGTAGTTCCAGCCCACCAGTTGTTCCATGGGAAAAAAGTAAGGCTTTGTGCTCTCATAAAGATTTTACAGCCTTGGAAACCCTGTATGTTTCTGTGATTTAGATTCAAATCAATAGCACTTAACAAAAACACAAAATAAAAATGCTTATGTAGTTTTGTCTGCACTACCTTTAGTTTCCTGCTTAGATTTAGTGAAGGTG
Organism: Chrysochloris asiatica; assembly: GCF_000296735.1. NCBI lineage: Eukaryota > Metazoa > Chordata > Mammalia > Afrosoricida > Chrysochloridae > Chrysochloris > Chrysochloris asiatica. The sequence continues at coordinate 31,812,577 of NW_006408520.1, read as the reverse complement.
CTGAAGTTTAAGGGAAAATAAATAACCCATTGTTTATAAAAACTGCTAGTTTCTATTATATAAAGTTCCCATTCACCAGTTATTTGTCAGTTTGTCGTACTGCAGTAACTTGAATGTAGCTGTGATTCTGGAACTTATGCCACTAATATTTTCAATACCAGCAGGGTCATCCAAGGTAGAGAGGTATCAGCTGAGCTTCCAAATGAAGATAGGCTAAGAAGGAGAGATGCACTCCTTCCGAATATTGAGTGACTGAAACCTTATGAATAACAGTGGAACACTGTCAACCTCAGAATATTGAAAATTGAAACATGATGAAGAGCACCAGAATACTGTCAGACATACTGCCAAAAGATAAGCCCCTCAGGTTGGAAGACACTCAAAATACGACTGGGGAAGAGCTGCCTCTTCAAAGTAGAGTTGATTGTGATGACACAAATGGAGTAAAGCCTTCAGGACCTTCATTTGCTGATGGGGCACAACTCAAAATGAAGAAAAGAGCTGTAAACATCCATTAATAATCAGAACATGGACTGTATGAAGTATGAAATCTAGGAAAATGGGGAATTGTCCTAAGTGAAATGGAATACATAAACATCAATATCCTAGGCATTACTGAGCTGAAATGGACTGGTATTGACCATTTTGAATCTGAAAATCACATGGTTTACTATGCTGGGAATGACAAACTGAAGAGGAATGGCATTGCATTCATCATTAAAAAGAACATACTAATATGTGTCTTGAAGTACAATGCTATCTGTTGTAGGATACCATCCATATAACTGCAAGAAAACCAGTTAACACCTCTATTATTCAAATTTACACACCAACCATTAAAGCCAGTGATGATGAAATTGAAGAACACTACCAACTTCTTCAGTCTAAAATTGATTAAACATGCAATCAAGATGTATTGTTAATTACTGGTGATTGAAATGCAAAGGTTGGAAACAAAGAGGAAGGATCAGTAGTTGGAAAATATGGCCTTGGTGATAGAAATGATGCTGGAGATAGCATGATAGAATTTTGCAAGACCAATGACTTGTTCATTGTAAATGCCTTTTTAAAACAACATAAAAGATGACTATACACATGGACCAGATGTAATACACAGAATGTAATACACAGATGTAATACACAGAAATCAAATGGACTACATCTGTGGAAAGAAACTCTGGAAAGCTCCATATCATCAAAGGTTCAAGCTGGATTCAGAAGAAGACTTGGAAGGAGGGACATCATTGCTGACGTCAGACAAATCTTGGCTGAAAGCAAAGAATATTAGAAATATGTTTATCTGTGATTTATTGACTACACAAAGGCTTTCGATTGTGTGAATCATGACAAGCTATGGACAACATTGCAGAAAACGAGTATTCTGGAACACTTAGTTGTGCTCATGAGGAACCTGTACATAGATCAAGAGGCAATTAGTTGTTCACACAGAACAAGGGCACACCAAATGGTTTAAATTTAGGAAAATCGTGCTACCAGGGTTGTATTCCTTCACCATACTTGCTAAATCTGTATGCTGAGCAAGTCATCTGAGAAGCTAGATTAGATGAAGAAAGATGTGACATCAAGATTGGAGGAAGACTCATGAACAATCTGTGATATGCAGATGATAGTGAAAGCATTCTGGACTTAAAATACTTACTGATGAAGATCAAAAACCACAGTTTCTGGTATGGGTTGCACCTCATTGTTAAGAAAACAAAAGTCCTCATCACTGGACCAATATAAATGGAGAAAAGATTGAAGTTGTCAAAAATTCCATTTCAATCGGATCAACACATAGGGAAGCAGCAGTTAAGAAATCAAATGATGTATTGCATTAAGCAAATCTGCTAAACAAGACCTCTTTAAAGATGTTAGTTTGAGGGCTAAGGTGTGCTTGACCCAAGCCATGGTGTTTTCAGTAGCTTCAAATGTATGTGAAACTTGGACAGTGAATAAGGAAGACTATAGAAGAATTGATGTATTTGAGTTAGGGTGTTGGAGGAGAATATTAAATGTACCATGGACTGCTAAAAGAAAAAAGCAATCTGAGTTGGAAGAAGTCCAGTCAAAATGCTCCTTGGAAGCCAGAGTGACCAAATTTTGTTTGACATAATTTGGGCATATTATCAGGAGGGACCAGTCCCTGGAGAAGAATATCATGTTTGGTAAAGTGGATGGTCGGAAAAAAAAAGAGGAAGACCTCCTCCAATGAGATGTATTTGCACAGCAATGGGCTCAGGTTTACAGGGCAAAATAAAAAAAAAAAGACTGTAAGAACCTAAGACTATGGCCCTTGACCACCATTCAGGTCTAAAAAGGAACTCATCCTCATGGCCCAGTTTTCAGCCAAGCAGTAGATAGGTTTACAGGTTGGGCATGGGGGTGGGGTGGGATGACAACAACACTAGCAAGTTATGGTCATCGTGGAATGGTAATTCAAAATCAAAAGGGAAACATTTTCCTAAGGACAAAGTTGAGAAGGGATGGGAATGTGGGTATTATGCAAATAGGAATCACAGTGAGAAAGCAGGATAACTGTTGTTTCATGGAAGTGATTGCAACCATTGAGATGAAACAAAACATATGACTTGTTGAATGTAAAACTTGTGATCTTATCTATAACCTTCACTCAATTCACATTGTTACTGTTGTCCGACTCATAGCGGCTCTGTATAGGGTTTCTGAGGAGCAGCTGGCGAGTTTGAACCACTGACCTTGCAGTTCAAACAACCTTGCAGTCCAGTGCATTATCCTGCAGCACCACACCAGGACACCTATTCACATTAAACTTTTTAAAAATAAAAATAGTAGTTCAAGTCTTGACAAACTGGATCTACTAATTTGCAAAGTGATTTAAAGGTTAAGTGGGTTAATTGTAGTATCATGTTGAAGATGCTTTTTACTGTTGAAAAATTACTTGTTCTGTACATCAAGGGAAAGTCTGTACTTCATCTCACCTAAGTAGCTTGATTTTTTTATTGTTATTATAGCATACTTATCATCTTTGAAAATTTTTTCTCTGAAGGATCATTAACAAGTAATCACACATGCACAGATTTATTTAATTTACTCATACTTAGAGCTACATATTTGAAAAACTCATTTAGCAAAGATAATCTGGTTTACTTTCATTTGCAAAAATAAAATTTCAGAAATAAAAATTTGGGCCCCAATACATTCATATAATGGTAGAGTTAAAGTATAAATTCTAAGTACGATTTTCCAATTTCAAACCTTATGACAATGCAGTAACTTTATTCAATTACATCTTTTTTTTCAAATAAAGATATACAACTAGATATCACTGAGCTGCATATGGCACAGAAAACCAGATATAAAGTTGGTATGTCAGAACTCTATAAATACCTTTGTTAAGTCTTTAAAAGTACAATATACTATTTTTCAAATATTCCATCTTTATTCATAAATACCTATATTTATGAATAGGCATTTTCCATTATTAAATTAAGCAAAAAGCATATTCTCTAAGGCTAAATTCTTTACTGCATATTCATCGCAAAATACAGGCCCTGTTCATAAGACCATGAGACAAAAGAGTTTACGCTTAAAGAGTAGTAATAAGTTACAAAATAAAATTTTGTGAGTTGACATTTTAATTTTTTAATTTATATATTTTTTCAAATTTCATTAAAATATAACATCTAACCATACGTATTTGCATTACATTACTGCTCTCTAGGAGAACAGGAGAGTGGCACTATGGGTCGATGCGCCAGACTGCAAAACCGTTTGAACTGCGAGGTTGGCAGTTCAAGCTCACCAGAAGTTCCTCGGAAACCCTATATAGGGTCTCTATGGGCCGTTCTTCGATGGCACTTTACAACAAAAACAACTCCTCTCTAACAAAATTCAGTAACATCCAAGGGATTTTATTTCTGGCATTTGTTGTTTCTTATACTTAGCCTGTTTCAGTCATATCATCAACTGTTTGCCTCCTTTTACATCTGAGATTATGACTCTTTTTAAAAAAAGTTTTTATTGTGAATTGAGTGATAGTTACATGGGAGAGCATCAGCTTTACATTCATTCTATTTGTATTTTGTTTCATTGCAATGATTTCAATCCCTTCTGTACATCACCATTCAACAGCATTTGCTTCCAATCCCTCCAATCCCCTCAGGAATATATAACCATTCAAACAACCAAAGAGTACACCTTGCATGCCAGCCTCCCAGACACCAGCACACACAGCCCCACTCCCCTTCTTGGATCTAGAGTCCTCAGCCGCTCCATCTCTCCACATCATCGTGAGATTATGACTCTTATTGTACATCATAATCATAAATATGTTAGAAAATAATAATTGCAGGAAGTGGACTTACTCTCTCTCCTTCAGGTCCCAGTTGTCCTATTTCTCCAGGAGAACCAATAAAACCCTTAAAGCAAGCAAATAATCTTTATATTATTTCATCAGAATACTCACAATACTAGTTAATTCTAAAAAGAAGTATTTAAGTTTTTATTCATAATACTATAGAAGTATAAATGTAAAAGTATGAATAGGAAAAATTTCCCCTCATCTTAATTGCTCTTCTTTCAGAAGGTAATCAATGTTTTCTCTTAAAAAAAAAAAAAGTTTAAGGACTGTAATTAAAAACCCATAGCTAATAAATATCAACAAAGCTATATCCTTTCATGAATTGGACTTAATAGTGCACAAAATATACGATTAACTTCAGTAGGTAAAATCTTAATAAGCAGAGGATGGAGAAAGAACACTTGAAGCAGAGCAATTAGATAGTTCAGGGAGTGTCTGTAAATTACAACTGAAGTATTTTATATATAAAATGCTTTGGAGAAGACCAAAGAACCATTCTGCCTCACAATGGGTATATTAAAATAGTAATGCAAGGTATTTTATCTTAAAGTACTTAAATATATATCTGTTGCAAATATTAACCTGCTGCATCAATTTAATAAAGTAGCAGATAGTTTTGAACCTGAATTAAGAAGTACTTTAAATTTCATACTAAGAAGTTTAGACTTTCTAATGTGGAGCTGTCCTGAGGCTAAACTATTTCTAAAATATCCATCTGTTGACAAGATATAGAATATCCGAGGCAGGAAACAATGAACGTAGGAAAATCTGTTAGAAAGTTCTTTTCCAAGTTTGAAGAAATATGAGTCTTGAACATTGATTCAACAAACAATATTTTATTGCCTTTTGTGTGTTATGTTCTAGGATGTTACTGATTGAATTTGGACCATCACAAAATATGCATTGAAATCCTAACCCTAATTCTTGTGGCTATAATCCTCTGGGTTTGTTCTTTGTTATGTTAATGAGGACTTAACAACATAGAGTCTGTCCTAAATTAATCATTTCTGTTGTTGTGGATGTTATGTGCCTTCAAGTCGATTCAGACTCATAGTGACCCTGTACAGTGTTTCTGAGGAGTCGCTGATGGGATTGAACCCCCAACCTTGTGATTCTCAGTCCAGTGTTTTCCCTATAGCACAACACTAGGAGTAAACTATATAAAAAGCACTGATACGAGGACATGCAGACACAGGAGGAAGATACACTATCTTATGACTCTGGAAGCAGATGAATCTACAAGTCCAGGAATTCCAAGGATTGCCTATGTTGTTGTTAGGTGCCATTGAGTTGGTTCCAACTCATAGTAACTTTATGCACAACAGAATGAAACATTTCCTGGTCCTGTGCCATCCTCACAATCATTATCAATTTTGAGCCCACTGCTGCTGCCACTGTGCCAATCTATCTCGTTGGGGGTCTTTGTCTTTTTGCTGACCCTCCACTTTATCACGCATGATGTCCTTCTCCAGGGACTGGTCCCTCCTGATAATATGTCTGACGTATGAGAGACATGCCTGTCTATACTAGAAATTAAAATAGATGAAGAGGAACCTTCAGCCACATCCTGCATTCAAACTTCTAGCCTACTGAACTATGAGAAGGTAAATTCCTATTCTTTAAAGCCACTCATATGTAGTATTTTTATTATAGCAGCACCAGGTTCTAACATTGTTGTCATTATTAAATGCCACTGAGTCAGTTCCAACTCATAGCAACGCTGTATATGGTTTTTGAGGACCAGCTGGTGAATTTGAACCACCGATCATGTGGTGCAACCAACCTAGCAGTCCATGCATTATCCCACAGTGCTACACCAGGACTCCACTAACATTATAAAGACGAAAACAAAAATCAGATTTTCAGTTCAGAAAATTCACTTGCATTATAGAGACCAACAGGTCTTTCTATCTGTCTCAAGAGATAAAGACAAAGATAACTGAGGTTAATAACTGAATAGGTAGGCAAACAACAAGTAGGAAAGTTGGATGTGGAGGAAAGGGGAAGAGTTTTGTTAGTCATTTTAAGTTTGTGGTAATGATGAGGCATTCAAGTTCATTTATCTTAGCAGAGAACTGGAGATGCAGGGTTCACAGAAAGTTTACAGAGATAAGATCTGAAGGTGAGATGAGTCTGAGGCTTTAAAAGGAGACAAGAGCTCTGAGGGAGAATGCAAATAAAATTATCACTGAATCAGAGAGAGGATGAAATGAGGGCAGGAGAAGGAACATTATTTAATGGATATGAAGAAAGGCCAAGGTATAAAAGGATTTGAAGGAGAAACACAGAGAGGATTTGTTTTTAATTAAGCTTCGTCTCTCGTACTTTGGACATGTAGTCAGGAGGGACCATTTGCTTGAGGAGGATATCATGTTTGGTAAGGTGGAGGGTCAGAAAAAAAGAGGAAGACCCCCAACGAGATGGACTGGCTAAGTGGCAGCATCGATGGACTCAAGCATGGCAATGGTAGTGAGGTTGGCCCAGGATCAGGCAATGTTTCTTTCTGCTGTGCATAAGGTTGCTATGGGTCGGTACCGACTCGATGGCACCTAACAACAACAAACTTCAGAATCTAAAGAAAGGAAAGGCTCCTTGTTTTTTGTGGGGGTGGGTGGGTAGGAGTAGGGAGTTAGGGTTAGGACTATGGTTAGGCCTAGGCTAGGCCTAGGGCTTTATGTAGTGTTAGGGTTATGGCTGGTAGCGTAGTGGTTACGAATCGGGCTGCTAACCTCAGAGTCAGCAGTTTGAAAATGACCAGCTGTTCTGTGGGAGAAAGATGAGGCTTCCTGTTCCTGTAAAGATTTCTGCTCCTGTAAAGGGTCATTATGAGTTGGAACCAATTCCACGGCACATCACCACCACCACCAAGGTTATGGCTAGAACTAGGGGTAGGAGTTGGACTAGGGCTAGGAAAAGGGTTTGGTTGAGTTTCAGGGTTACAGTTAGGCTTTTATTTATTTTTCTTGAAATCTACTTGATTTCCTCTTCATTTAGAAGTCTGTAACTACATTATTTCCTCTTCTTAACTTTGTGGGGTTTTTTTTGTTGTTGTTGTTGCAAACTGATAACTCTGATTTCCTATGTTTAGTCTTGTAGATCTGTTGTATATCTGGATTGGAGTGTTGGTGGCATGGAAGGATAAACACTGGACTACAACCACAGGTCAGCAGTTCAAACCCACCAGTTGTTCCATGGGAGGAAGGTAAGACTTTCTGCTATAATAAAGAGTTACAGCCTGGGAAACCCTATACTGGGTAACTATGAGTTAGAACCAACTCAGCATTAACAACCAAACATATCTGAGTTCTGGGTGATATTGTCATGAATGTTAATCTCAGGTTGTTGTCTCCTGTTTTTGGCTCTATGTCCAAAGAACTCTCTTTAGTACTTTGGTAAAATAGGTTTCGTTTTTACAAATTCTTTGCATTTCCGTTTATATGAAAGTGTCTTAAATTCACCATCATATTTGAGGGCCAATTTATTTGGATATATAATTCTTGGGTGGCATCTTTTTACTTTCAGAATTCTGTATATATCATCTCATTGTCTTAGCTCAGTATAATTATTTCTCCTAGGTAAGTAAATTTGTGTTTTTGCCAAGTTGCTCTCAAGATTCTTTCCTTGTCTTTGCTTTTGGAGTGTTTGACTATATATGTCTTGGTGATATTTTCTGATATGTATCCCATTGGGAGTTTGTTCATCTTCTTTAATACATATCTTCTCATTTTTCATGTTGTTAGAAAAGTTTTCCTCCAACATACTCTTCGACAATTTTCTATGTTTGTTTTTTTGCTTTGTCTCTTCCTGTTCTGGAATTCAGATCACATGTAAATTATTCCTCTTGATGGTGTCATACATGCTTTCTTCAGATTTTTTAGTTCTTTTTTCTGATTGGTCCTAAAGCAGATAAATATTAAGAGGCTTGTCTTCCAGGTCACCAATTTGACCTTCCATTGATTCAGTTCTACTTCCAAATTCTTTATCAAGTAGTTCCAATAGCATTCCTGGTATTATATTTTCTGACTCAGTATTTGATTTCTCGTTTGATCCACTCTGTTTTGTTTCTTCATGTTAGCTGAAATTATCTGTTGTCTCTGAGACATTGTGGAATTGTTATATTTCTATTTAAATAATGACTATACACTGGTGTGTTTTTATGTTGGTGAGTACTGTTTGTTTTGAATCAAAGAATGGGTGACATTTCAGAGCAAATGGTTCTGTAATAATAAACATTAAGAAATAATTCAGGCAATAAAACGGTACATGCCTCATAAATCATTTCTACATTGTATGGAATGAGAACCTTGGAAGGGATTTACTTCCCAAGGATGAAAGCCAGTTCAGCATTGTCACAGTATACGAATCATGCTTTTTCTGTCAAGGAAAACACCTGTTAAACTCCTTTAAGTTCTATAGGTTTTATGAACAGTCAAACAAAAGAATTAGTTTCCTTCTGTTCAACTTTATTGAAGTGAAACATCTATAATGTGCTTGCTTGAAAACTAAGAAACTGAAAGAATGTTTTAAATGAAGAATACAAAATTATTTCTGATACTAAAGTATTTAGGATATTTATGACAAGCTGTATAATTTTTTAGAATCATCAAGAGTAAATGACATCAACATTGAAAACAGTAAACTTTTATTTTAATATATACTACTGGAGTCTAAAGGAGTTCTGATAGTGTAACGTTTATGAATCAGGCTGCTAACCTCAAGGTCAGCAGTTTGAAACTATCAGCAGCTCCATGGGAGAAAGATGCAACTTTCTGTTCCTGTAAAGATTACAGCCTCAGAAATCCTATACAGGGTCCCTATGAGTTGGAACCAACTCCACAGCATACAACCACCATCACTGGAGTCTTGTTTGTAGATAAAAGGAGCAGACACCCTACTTAGTATACATTTATCCAGGACCTCAAGACTTGTAAAGTGAGACTTCTATTCAACAGAACCTCTAAGAGTAAAAACTCAACATTATACACATAAATATATTAAAGGGAACAATGCTATGAATATCTACTTAGATGTTTAATAAAGGTTTCTTTATGGTTATGATAAATTAAAAAAAAATTGTCAGCAGAACCCACCAAAAAAATCACAAAGCTTTGTGGTCATTCTCAAGTATCCTCACTAAACTAGTTTCTTGCAGAGTGAAACAAAGGACATAAAAATAAAATAATAAAACAGATGTTTTTGCTTTTTGGACTAAAGGTTATAAATACATTTACAGAAAATTTTGTGTCAACTGCAGGGCCACTAAGAGTTCAGGAGAGGTCCTTCTTGCATACTTCTACATTTTGAGGTACTTAACATGCTATCTTGGTGTAGTACTGTAGGATCAACACTTGACTGTGAACCACAAGGTTGGCAGTTCAAAATTATCTGCTGCTCCTCGGAAACCCTATATAGGATTACTATGAGTTGGAACCAACTCAATGACACTTAACAACAGTATACAATTACACAAAGGACTGCCAAAGACAGTCCTTTAAACAAAATTATGGTTTACTTTAAATTACACTTAATGTAATTCTCTTTAATGCCAAAAATACAATCAAATAACTGGGCCAGTCAAAAGATAATTTATCACAGGATTCATAAAAAAAAAAAAAAAAAAATTACAGTGAAAAACATGTAGTAGAATCTAATAACAGGACACAAATTGAACGGAAAACATCTAAATCTTGTCATTTTGTTTCTATGATTTTTGTCCTGTGGGATAAAGAGGTCTTGGATCACAAGGTTCACTTGAACTATAAGGTCGGTGGTTGAAACTCACCACCTGCTCCTTGGAAGCCCTATAAAAGGGTCGTTAAGTGTCAGAATTGACTCAATGGCACTTAACAACAACAATGACAACAACCCACATTTAGAATTAAAGTCAAAAGTCTTTGTGATACCTGGGAAAATGGTCTTCCTGATCCCCACAAAGGAAAATATATAAGATAAAATAAAAATAATATTTGGAAATGTCTTTAAAATAGATAAATTTTTACATAAATGCTTATTAGTTATTTATCATTTAGTTTTAATCTCTTAAAATGACTACATATAGACTTAATACAATGATGTTGTTGTTTTTAGAAGCTCAATACTTTATAAGGAGTAATTAATGATCATAGGATAAGTTCTGGACTGGCATCCACAGGTCAGTTCAAACCCACCATTCGCTCCTTGGAAACTCTATACAGGGTTGCTATGAGTGGGAACCAACTCAATAGCACTTAACAGCAATAACAAAAATATAATAATGTGAAATAATAATAAATGCATTTAATATACATATATATCAAGTTGGCCATCAGAACCTAAGAGTACAATTTCAAAGCGTTACAACCTAGACAATAATTTTCAATATATACTAGGAAAAGGGAAACAACAAAAAGGTGTATAATATAGCACAAAAATGGTATGAAGAGAATCTTAGAGACGTTATATGGACCAGTGAAGCAAGATGAGAAAAGGTGATTAACAGTTAGCGTCACATATTGCCAAAAATACCTTGCATACAAATTCTGGGTGGTGGTGGTGGTGGTTATGTGTCGTGGAGTCGGTTCCGACTCATAACGACCCTGTACAGGGTTTCCGAGGCTATAAACAAATTCACAAAAGTCACTTCCAAATTGTACTAATGATGGTATCCATGTGTTTTTATTGTTGTTAGGTACTGTCAGATTGATTCCGAGTAATATGGTGCCCTAGGGACCCTATGATTCTGATGAATATGATGAATTTTAACATCCTCACAATTGTTAAAATGTTTGAAGTCATGTTGCAGTCACTTTGTGGAAACCTTAGGAATGGTGAGTACATATCATATGCCAGGCACTGTGCTTGAACAATTTTGTTGTTGTTAAGTGCCGTCGAGTCAGTTCCGACCCATAGCAACCCTGTATAGGGTTTCCAAGGCTGTAAATCTTTACAGGAGCAGAAAGCCTCATCTTTCTCCC
>NW_006408520.1:31799177-31800657 GCF_000296735.1 Chrysochloris asiatica | reverse complement strand
AGGAGCAGAAAGCATCATCTTTCTCCTATGGAATGGTAACTTAAAATCCCTTAACTTACTATTTTCACATTCTCCTACTTCACAAAATTGATAGCAAAATAAAAGAAGAAAATATATATGAAAATTATTAAGATATTTAAGAATTTTTGAAAATGTAAGAGATCAATATAGCACATATTGTTTAAATATTTGATGATTTACTTATTTCTAAAAGGTCTTTCAGTTAAAAGATGTATATGGTTCCTTACTGAAAGGCTGGAGAGTTGAGTCCACCCAAAGTTCCTCAGAAGACAGGGCTGGTGATAAACTTCCAAAGAGTCAGCTACTGCAAACCTTTTGGAGTGCACTTCTATACTGACAAATAGCATTATCAGGAGTTGAAATCTACTTAATGCAACTGGTGGTGCTGCTGGATTTTATATAAATTAAAGCAGAGATCTAGACTCTGAACAACTTTAGTTTACTCTTTTATTTATTCTACCTAACTTTGACTTTTAATTTGGAGCACACCACATAATATGAATATCATAGCAATTTTATTTATTCCCCTAATGATGAAAGGACTCCTGGTATGGTGCTGTAGAGTAAGCACTGCATTGCTAACCACTATGTTGGCAGTTCAAACCCGCCAGTTGCTCACTATGAGTCAGAACCAACTGGACAGCGCCTAACAACAACAATATGAAAGGCAGCTAACAATTCCTTTGATGGTTTTGAAGTTCGATGGGAGGTTCTTGATATGATAAGCTTATTTGCTTCTCTTCAGATATATATATATTTTTTACTCCTGATGATGTCCTTATTATAAAATTCCCTTTGTCTTGAATGAATATAAATTTCAACATATTTTTCATCATGACTTTTTAGTGCTGTATATATTAATATTTAAATAATACTGTAAATACCCATAAAGTATCTTCTAACATGCAAAATGAACATTATGGTAGGGACTGGAAATTAACTGAAATAAAGGAAACAAAACCTACATGATAAGACTCTTTTTTTTGTAGGCATAAAAGCAAAAGTAACTATTAAACAAGTTTTTACATGTTTTCAAGATAAACTTACATTAAAATTTGAAGCTCCTAAGAAAGTAAAGCTCCTAAGAAAATGTGGAGCTAATACACTGTTGTACCTAATAAATGTGAAACTAATAAATGTGAAGCTAAAGAAAGTTTCAATAAAATGTGAAACTAATAAACTTACAATTTTATTCTACTTTCATCCAAGTATGTGTAACAAAATGATACAAATGCTTACTTACTCTTACACCTTTAGGACCTGGGTTGCCTTCTGGTCCAGCCAAACCCTAGTGTGAACAAAAGATACCTTCATCATGTTACAGTAATTTCAAAAGAGTTTTTAGTAAAAAAAGATCAATAGGGATCTTTAAGGAACTCTGGGACCAGTCGCTGGAGAAGGATATCATGTTTGTTAAGGTGGAGGGACAGAGAAAGAGAGGAAGACCCCCAATGAGATG
>NW_006408520.1:31787810-31798738 GCF_000296735.1 Chrysochloris asiatica | reverse complement strand
AACAACAACAATAAAGACATATTATTTTCACAAATATAAAAATCAAGACTCATAATCTAATGATGACTACAAATGTTCAGAGAATTCTAGTTCAGAACCAAATGGGGCATTGGATATAATCTATATGCAAATATGTTTTAGACACTAAATAAAGCAGATCAGCACACATTATCAGAAACAAACATGTTTTTTCATTAAATTTTTTCTCATTGGCAAACTGTGTTCCTTTAAAATTCTTTTAATTCTTCTAAGAGTTATTTCCTTGATTTCCTATCAATTTTATAAAAAAGAAAGCATATTTAACTTTAGCTCAATTCCCATATGTTTTCATATTTGTATTTTGTGCGCTCAGATAACATATATAATCCCTTCATGCTAAGACTACAATATAAAATATCTCCGGGTCTCTAACAGCATAAAAAATGAGCTTTGTTGACAAAAGATTAATTTTGACATTTCTATTGTAATATGGTAATTATTATTTCCCTCATTAGTGAGAAAAAAAACAGTACCTAAAATAGAGTTTTCTAGAATACTTAATTTCTATAGTATTTAATGAATAATTAATTTCAGTTTAATTAATCAAGTCATAAAAATCTGTAATAGCAAAATATGCTCTACTACTAGTATACATGAAATAGAGAAAATTAGAAAGTTTAGGGAATTAAGAAGTCTTTTGTGGTGCTGTAGGATAAGCACTGCTCTGCTAAAAACAAGGTCAATGGTTCAAACCCATTAGCCTCTCCTTGGAAACCTTATAAAGTATTGCTGTAAGTTGGAACTGATTCATTTGTATTTAACAATAACACCATAGGAAAATAAAATGAATAACATGATTTTTCAAAGGATTAAATAAAGGCCTGAATTCAATTCAGATAAATGTATTTGTAGTGGTATATGTAGCACTGGCAACTATTTCCCAAGTTTTTCTTACTGTGTTATTTTAAAGCAATGTTTGATATGTTGTTGTTGCTAAGTGTCATTGCGTCAGTTTCGATGCATAGTGACCCTATATTTAAGGTTTCTGAGAAGCAGCTGGTGGGTTTGAATTGCTGACCTTGTGGTTTGCAGTCCAGGGCTGATCCTACAGTGTCACTATTGTTGTTGTTGTTAAGTGTTGTCGAGTCGGTTCCGACCCATAGCGACCCTGTACAGGGTTTCAAAGGAGTGACTGGTGAGCTTGAACAGCCGACCTTGTAATTCAAACCATCTTTGCAGTATAGCGCATTAACCCACAGCATCACACCAGAACTCCACAGTGCCACTTGTTGTTAAGTGCCGTTGAGTCAATTCTGACCCATAGCAACCCTGTATAGGGTTTCCGAGGAGCACTGGTGAGCTTGAACCACCGACCTTGCAGTTCAAACGGTTTGCAGTCTGGTGCATTAACACACAGCACCACACCAAGACTCTTACTATTATTTCATTTTAGTCAGTGGCAACGTTGCAAAATTAGCTTCAGGTTGTTTTAACATTTTATCGGATCCTAGGGAGTCCTGGTATGGCACTGCAGGATAAGCACTAGACTGCTAACCACAAGGTTGATGGTTCAAACCTGCCAGGTTGCTCCTTGAAAACTCTGCACAGGGTTTCTATGAGTCAGAACTCGATGGAACTTAACAACACAAACAGCATGGATGCTTTATCTTTGCAGGCTCCACTTTATATCACACCAAACTTGCTTAAAAACCTCACTCTCATTTTAAATACAACTCTTTGAAGTGAAGAATTTTACAATTTTTAAGCTATTTAACTATGATAATTCATTATTTAATAAAAATAAATCAACTGACTATTTGAAAATTAACTCTCAAAATCAGAACATACAATGTATTAATAAAGAACATAAAAGGGAAGTATAAATTCAGTTACTGCACCTGCCTGCCAGGGTAACCAGGTGAGCCAATATTACCAGCGAATCCAGGAATTCCCTGAAATGAAAAATAAAATAAGTAAAACAATACAGAAAAAAAAGAAAAAATCAAAAGAAGCACAAGGAAATCACATTTGGTATATTTATAATACTCAAATTTGTTTTGTTTGTTTTAACTTCAATGTTGTTGTTAAGTACTGTGGAGTCGATTCCGACTCATAGTGACCCGCACGGGGTTTCTGAGGCTGTACATCTTTACAAGAGCAGAAAGCCCCATCTTTTTCCTGTGGAACAGCTGGTAGTTTCAAACTGCTGACCTTGAGGTTAGCAGCCTGATTCATAACCACTCCTCATATAAATACTAAGAATCTTGCATATTGCTTATATGACTGAATCCTCGGTCAAAGTTACTCAAAAAACAAAACAAAACAAAAACTATTAGATTAAGGCAGTAAATGAGATATGAATCATAAATAATGAAAAACATAGGATGGAAAAGTCTGGTGCTACATAACTAGAGATATTTATAGAAGACTCAGTATATTTCTCAATGACGACTTACTATTACATTTAAAACTTATCATAATTACCCTGAAATACTCAACTACCTGAGCAAGTTGGTGTTGTTGCTAAATGCTGCTGAGTCAGTTCCGACCCATAGAGACACTATACCGAGTTTCCAAGGAACAGTTGGTGAGGACAAACCAACCTTGCAGTTCAACCCAACTTTGCAAAATTCAGCACATTAACTCACAGTGCCACACCAGCTCAGTAAACTTCAAAACCAACCTCTTGTTCCTGTCTAAAATAAACATATTCTTACAAACTGGCTGCTTAAATAAATAGATATTAGGTGATAAATACCTTTATCATAACATGGGTCTATCTGAAAATTTACTTAGTAACTTTGTTTGCTAAACTCATTTGGAATGACAATGTTGCATTCTTGTTTAAAACAAGGTCAGCTCAAGGAAGGTTGATAGATGAAGGATCAAAGGAAACTTGCTGCAGAACTAATCAGAAGAAATATATCTCCATTGTTTACTTTTCTTTCCTTTATTCCTTTCTTCACACATTCATCAATTTATTCTTGAAACAAAGGAATGCTAACAGAATGTATGTTGAATTGCCTTGAATTGACTTCAAGTGGTAATAGCAATGGTAAGTTACAAAAATTCCTTCATTTGTAAAAATAATTCCCCATTTGTTATTTATAAAAGAGATAGTAAGAGACTAAAACTGCATCTCTCTACTCTTATGTCCTGGTGTGGCACTGCAGGTTAATGTGCTAGACGGCAAGGTCAATTTGAACCACAAAGTTGGTGGTTTAAGTCCACCAGCTGCTGCTCAGAAACCCTATGCAGGGTAGCTATGAGTCGGAACCAAGTAGATGGCACTTAACAACAACTCTCAAGTAGATAGTGAAGTATCACCTCCAATTTTAATGTGTGGTTGTTGTTAGGTGCCATCAGGTCAAATCTGACTCATAGCAACCCTACGCACAACAGAAGGAAACACTGCCTGGTCTTGTATCACACTCACAACTTTGTTACACTTGAACCCATTGCTGCTGCCACCGTGCCAGTCCATCTCACTGAGGATCTTCCACTTTTCCTTGATGCTCCAAGCATGATGTCCTTCTGCAGGAATTGGTCCCTCATAATAATATGTCAGAAATATAAGACACCAAGTCTCATCATCCTGGCTGTACTTTGTCCCACACAGATGTGTTTGTTCTTCTGGCAATCCATGATACTTTTACTATTCTTCTGCAACACCATAACTCAAATGAATCAATTCTTAGATGGTATTCCTTACTCATTGTCCAACTTTCACGTGAATATGATGCTACTGAAAATACCATGACTTGAGTCAGGCACACCTTTAGTCCTTAAATTGACATTTTTGCTTAACACTTTAAAGAGGTCTTGTGCAGCAGATTTGCCTAAAGCAATACATCATTTGATTACTTGACTGCTACTTCCTTGAGTGTTGATAGTTGATCCAAGCAAAATGAAGTCTTTTCTTCATTTATCATGATGTTATTTATTAATTCAGTTGTGAGGATTTTTGTTTTCTTTACATTGAGATGCAACCCATACTGAAGGTGGTATTTGGTCTTTGATCTTCATCAGTAAATCATCTTCACTTTCAGCAAGCAAGATTGTATCACCTGAATATTGCAGGTGTTAATGAGTCTTCCTTCAATCCTAATGCCACATTCTTCTTCATAAATCCAGTTTCTAGGACTATTTGTTTAGCATACAGTTTGAATAAGTATAGTGAATGAATACAACCCTGGCACCTACCTTTCCTAATTTTAAACCATTCAGTGTCTCCTTGTTCTGTTCAAACAACTGCCTCCTGGTCTACATACAGGTTCCTCGTGAGCACAATTAAGGGTTCTGGAATACCCATTATTCCATAAATGTCATCCATAAATCACATGATTCACATATATAAAAGCCTTTGCATTGTCAATAAAGCACAGGTATTCTCTGCTTTCAGCCAAGATCCATCTTACATAAGCAATGGTATCCTTGGTTCCACATCCTAGTCTGAATCTTGCTTAAACTTCTGGCAGTTCCCTGTTATACTATTGCAGCATTTTAAAATTATCTTTAGCAAAATTTTACTTGCATGTGATATTAATGATATTACCCAATGATTTCTGCATGCTGTTATGTCACCTCTCTTTGGACTTGCCATAAATATAGGTCTCTTCCAATCAGTTGGTTAGGTAGCTGTCTTCCATGTTTCTTGGCATAGATGTTTGAGTGGCTCCAATGCCACATCAGACTGTTGAAAGATTCAATTTGTATCCCACCATTTCCTGGAGCCTTGTTCTTTGCCAACCTCTTGGATTTCTTCTTTCAAGACCATTGGCTCTTGATCATATGCTATCTCTTGAAATGGTTGAACATCGAGAATACCTTTTTGATACAGTGACTCTCTCTATTCCTTGCATCTCCTTTGGGTGCTTTCTCTTTCTTTCAATATTTTGCCCAGAGAATCCTTCAATATTTCAAGTTGAGGCTTGAAGTTTCTCTTCAGATCTTTGAGCTTGAGAAGTGCTGAGTATGTTCTTCCCTTTTGGTTTTCTAACTTCAGGTCTTTGCACATTGCATTGTAATATTTAACTTTGTCTTCTCAAGATGTCCTTTGAAATTTCCTGTTCAGTTCTTTTGCCTCCTCATTTCTTCCACTTCCTTTAGCATGTCTATGCATTAGCAGCCCACTGTGTAACCCACTAAACTACCAGAGCTCCTTATAGGGACACTTGCTGTTGCTGTTGTTGTACGCCGTCAAGTCAGTTCCGATTCATAGCGAGTCTGCATAAGGTTTCCAAGTGCAGCTGGTTTGAATTGCTAGAATTGCTAACCTTGGTTACCAGTGAAGTGTTTATCCTACAGCACCACACCAGGGCTCATACACTGTTGTTGTTAATTGTTATCAGGTCGATTTTCACTCATAATGATAGCAATCCTGTATAGGATTTCCAAGGAGCAGCTGCTGGGTTTAAACTAACAACCTTGTTGTTAGCAGTCCAGTGTTTATCCTACAGCACCACACAAGGAAATCTTAGGGATGTATTTGTTGTTGTTAAGTGTTTATCCTACAGCACCACACCAGGGCTCAAAGGGACACTGGTGTTGTTAAGTGTTATCAGGTTGGTTTTGATTCAGAGTGACACTGTACAGGGTATCCAAGGACCTGCTATTGAGTTTCAACTGGCCACCTTGTGGTTAGCAGTCCAATACTTATCAAGCAGTACCACACCAGGAAACCATAGGGGCACTTTGTTGTTGTTGCCAAGTGCCATTGAGTCAGTTCCTACCCATAATGACCCTGAGTAGGGTTTCTGAGGAGTGACTGGTGAACTTGAACTGCCAACCTTACAGTTCAAATCGACTTTGCAATCCAGCACATTAACACACATAGCCACACCATGACTCCATAGGGACACTATAACACATAAAATTTTTAAATGTTAGAAAAAGAATGGAATCTTTGGGTGTTACAAATGGCTAACATTCTATTGTGCCAATCGAAAAGCTGAAGGTTCAAGTCCATTTACAGATGCCTCAGGAAAAAAACCTGGTGATCTACCTACAAAACATTCACCATTAAAAACCCTAGGAGCACAGTTCCACTCTGACATAGATTGGGTTGCCATTAATCGGAGTAGACTCAATTGCAGCTAGTACTTGTAGAGAAATAACAAAGGAAAAGGCAAATTGAGGATTCTAGTCTCAATTTCCCCCTCCTCTTACACTCCCATTCCTTGGCCCAACAATTACAATTTACTGAGCACCTTTGATAGAGTCCTCGTGTGGCGCTGTAGGATAAGCACTGGACCAAAAATCTCAGTTTGAACTGCAAAGTCTGCAGTTCAAACTCTCCAGCCACTCCTCAGAAACTTTATACAAGGTCACTCTGAGTCAGATCTGACTCTACAGCACTTAACAACAAAAATTTGACATACCCATCACTATTCCAAGCACTTTATATCTAATACACACACACACACACACACACGGGAGATTCAAAATGTTCCTGGAAAATTTTCATTATCTTGTAATTCAATTTTTCTCATGAACTTTTTGAAGCCCCGTATATAAGATGTTGTTGTTAAGTGCTGTCGCGTTGTTCTGGCTCACAGTGACCCTGTAAAGGGTTTCCTAGGAGCAGCTGGTAGCTTTGAAATGCCGATCTTTTGGTTACTAGTTAAGGGTATATCCTATAGCGCCACACCAGGACTCTGCATATGATAGAATATTTTTCCTGTTCTACATTTGAGGAGAGATTATGAGACTTGCCCAAAGTACCACAGTAAATAGAAACTGAACAGAATGTAAATAAACAATGATTCTGAGGATTACTGGATAAAGACATTCTTGTTTTTACTTGTGACAGATTATTACTTTATGAATTTATGAAACCATATTTGTGTACTAAATATTACTTTTATTAATACCATATAAGTACTATAATGACATTTATATAGCACTTATGTGCCAGGCACTATTTCAAGTACTTTATATGTTTCATTTTATTTAATCTGCTTGATGACCCTATAAGGTAGGTTTCATTATCTCTATTTTGCAAACGAGGAAAAATAGAGACATACAGTATTTAACTAACCTAGCATGACGGAAGGCAGAATTTAAATCAGCAACTTTGACTCCAGAGTCTACCATTCAGGGCTGTAGTTCTACTATGAGTAGGAATGTTAAGTATCTCCCCATGGCACACTAGTGAGTCATTAATTATGAGATTTGTTCCAGTCAAGGTATAGATGCCTTCTTTTATGACCCATCCTATTTTGAAATACGTAAGTCTATCTCCAGACATTTACTAACTGGATTTGTGTATGCCAATAGGAGGGAGTGAAACAAATTTAAAATGCTGTTTTCACTTTGTAGGTCACTATTTATGTAGCTAATGTCAACTACCATCCCTTTCCTAGCCAATCTAGGTTAATTGACCTGAGTTAAAAGTAAATCTGTAACTGGCTTACAAACTGTCAAGAGGAAACCTAGACGCAGAGGGTGCGGAGGAAGGTAGAATCTCCACTGAGTAGTATCCAATCTCCAATCTGTTGGTGGGGGAGGGCTCATGAAAGGAAATGTAGATAGGTCTCTTGTGATACAATAGTGAATAACTGTTTTCAAGACTGATTGTGAGGGTTGGAAATGTAAACATAAACATTTTGTAGCAAGGAGGGGAGTGATTAACTTTGTAGTCTAGTTGCAGAGGTCCCTGGGACCATGAAGGGAGAAGAGCAGAGAGCAGGACCCTACCCAGAGAAGCAGTGATGCCAGAGATGGAGGCAGAGACAATGACGTGGAGAGATGGAGCGGTTGGGGACTTTAGACCCAGAGAGGGAGAGGGGCTGTGTGCTGAAACTGAGGGGGTGAGGGGGAAGGGCAGGCTTGCAGGGTTGGTTGATGATGCATGGAGGGGATTGTAACCATGGCAATGAAGCAATATTTGATAGGATGAATGTAAAACTAATGTTCTCCCATGTAAACTATCACATAATTCTCAATAAAACATTAAAAAAATGAAAGCCTCAAAAACCCTAAAAAAATTAAATACAATAAATAAATAATTTTAAAACAAGTAAATCTGTTGCTAGGAGACAGTAAAATCTGATAGAATGGGGTCTCATGTTAGGGCAACATGTAGCGATCTAACAAATTCCAAATGCACAAAGAAAAGGAACCGTACTCAATGTGTGGTTTCTACTATACCAGAGGAGAGCCATGCACAGTGAACAACCAAATCTTCAGAGTACATGGCATAAACATAATCTGAGCCAACCACACCCTAAAATCATTGCAACAACCACAGAAACAAAAGAGCAAACCTAACACTAAGATTGAATTTACTCTCCACTTAAAAACAGTTAATTAAGAGACAGACAGAGAAAGAAAATGCTGGCCTACTCAAATCTGTAGCTTGGATAGAGGGAGAAAGGCATCAAATTGTAACACTGTCCTTGAAAAATTAGGACTAGGAAACCTGTGCCAATCTCACTTCTCGCTCTGCACATTCAAGTCTACCAGACTTCCTTTGGAACCCCAGCATTGCTACCAGTGGTCCCCTTTATACCTCCGTTTTGTCATTAGTAAAGCACAATAATAAAAATATCTATGTCATGAGATTCTGGTAGAAGAATATAAGGCAACAAGTAGTAAAATATTTAAATGTAGCGATAAGGATAATAACCTCTAATGTTACTGATAAGTAAATAAGTTAATTATGTACAAAAAGTCAGTAAATAACTAATTGCCTTAGGTAAATCTGCTGCACAAAACCTTTTTAAACTGTTGAAGAGCAGAGAATGTCAGCTTGAGGACTAAGGCGTGCCAGACCCAAGCCAAGGTATTTTCAATAACCTCATATTCATGCGAAAGCTGAACAGTGAATAAGGAAAACCGTAGAAGAATTGATGCTTTTGAGTTATGGTGTTGGAGGAGAATGTTGAAAGTGCCATGGGCTGCCAAAAGAACCAATAGATCCATTTGGGAAGAAGTGCAG
Organism: Chrysochloris asiatica; assembly: GCF_000296735.1. NCBI lineage: Eukaryota > Metazoa > Chordata > Mammalia > Afrosoricida > Chrysochloridae > Chrysochloris > Chrysochloris asiatica. The sequence goes on along the minus strand of NW_006408520.1, from coordinate 31,789,818 downwards.
CCAGAGTGCTCCTTAGAGGCCAAGATGGCCAAACTTCATTGCTCATACTTCAGACATATTGTCAGGAGAGACCAGTTGCTGGAGAAGGATATGATGTTTGGTAAGGTGGAGGGTCAGAGAAAAAGAGGAAGACCCTCAATGAGATGGACTGACCAGGTGGCAGCATCGACGTACTCAAGCGAGGCAACAGTAGTGAGGTTGGCCCAGGATTGGGCAGTGTTTTGTTCTGCTGTGCATAAGGTCGGTACTGACTCGATGGCACCTAACCACAACAACTGGTAGTTGTGGCTAACAGTAGTACAATTTGACAAATGTTTGCCAGCTACATTACAGATATTTACAAGTTTTTTAGAAATGAGTATCTCCTAATAAATCAAGTTATTGTTGTTAGGTGCCATCGAGTTGGTACCAATTCATAGCTACCTTATTCACAACAGAACAAAACAGTGCCCGATCCTGGGTTAACCTCACAACTCTTGCCACGCTTGAGTCCATCAATGCTGCCAATCAATGTCCTGGTGTGGCACTGTGGGTTAATGCGCTGGACCGCAAGATCAGTTGGAACCACAAGGTCAGTGGTTCTAGCTCACCAGCTGTTCTTTGGAAACCCTATACATGGTACTAAATTGCACATAAAAATAACAATAACAATGTTCATAATGTTTTCACAACTAAAATGCAAAATGATTCTGACTGTTCCACGAAGTTATTATAAATTCCACATTCATTTTTCTCAGGAAAGCAAAATAAATAATTACATAAAAATCAATAACTTACTCCATTTTTTACCCTTAAAATTGAGTTGTTGTTGTTGTTGTTAAGTGTCGTCAAGTTGATTTTGACCCATAGCGACCCTATATAGGGTTTCCAAGAAGCAGGTGGTGAGCTTCAACCACCGACCTTGCAGTTCAAACTACTTAACAGTCTTACGCATTAGCCCATAGTGCCACAGCAGGAGTCCAGCTTTATGTTATTCAAAAAACTATACACCCTCAGCCCAGTAAGATGTATACTATTGTGAGAAGAACTAGTCAGTACTGACACATCATCAATTTTTCACTTACTTGTGAAGAATCCGGCTTTCTTCATTGGAATCCACATATTTATGCCAAAACAGTATTTGAGGGAATTGAATTTTGTCTCCCCAGGGACAAATTCCTTCCAACCTTCTCATTTTCTTCCCCAAATGTTCAAATGCTTTGCAACATTTATTTGATTTTCAGGAAAATGAAGTTGCACCTGCTTTAGACACATATATTGCTTTGCTTGCCATGTGCAGTAATTAGTAATCTTGAGAAATTGTGCCTTGGGGACTGAACAGAGTGTACTGTCCCACTTAACATGAATGAAAGAGAAAATTGGCTTTATTTCCTTATGTATATCTTTTCCTTAGGGATCATCAATCATATTTCTACCTAGAGTTCTCTTTAAAGGCTTCCTGAGGCTCTTTGTTAAATCTTGAATAATGGCATCTGGCACCGTAGTCAATTTCTAATCTCCTGCCCCTTTCACTGCTTTGTATATATTGGCCTTGTACATTCAGCATTGAAAGCAAAAGATATGGCTTTATTTTTTTCTCCTATGACATAATGAGATATTAAAGCTGTTGGAGGAGACAGAAGAAATAATATGATCAAAAACTGTTTCCAAACTATTTTGACATTTAACTATATGTATTAGTATGTGTTTGGAGTCCTGATGTGGCACTGTGATTAGTGCAGCAGACTGCAAAGCCATTTGAATTGCAAGGCCAGCAGTTCAAGCTCACCAGTTGCTCCTCAGAAACCCTATACAGGATCGCTATGGGTCAGAACCGACTCAATGGCACTTAACAACAACATGAGTATGTGTTTAATGGACAAGAGAGTATATTAAAGATAAGCAATGGCCTGTGAACAACAAAGTAGGCAATTTGAGCCCATCAGTCACTCTATGGTGTGACTGATGGGCTTGAATTTATGCACCTCAGAAACCCTATACAGAGTTTCTATGAATTGAAACAGACTCA
>NW_006408520.1:31785652-31786385 GCF_000296735.1 Chrysochloris asiatica | reverse complement strand
TACAAAGTGAATAATAGTTAACAGGACTGACTGTGGGGGTTGGCATTGTAAAGGTAGATATTTTGTAGCAAAAGGAGGTGAGTGATTGACTTTCCAGAGTGGAGGTCCCTGGGACCATTAAGGGAGAAGAGGTGAGTGTGGGACCCTACCCAGAGAAAGTCATGCCAGAGATGGAGGCAGAGAGGATGACGTGGAGAGATGGAGTTCCCAGCCGGGAACTCTAGACCCAGAGAGGGAGAGGGGCTGTGTGCTGACAACCAGGGAAAAGGCTTGCAGAGTATACCCTTTGGTTGGTTGATGATGCATGGAGGGGATTGTAACCATGGCAATGAAACGATATACGATAGGATGAATGTAAAGCTAATATTCCCCATGTAAACTATCAAATAATTCACAATAAAACATTAAAAAAATGCAATGGAACACATAAACATCGATATCCTAGGCATTAGTGAGTTGAAAAATGGACGGGTATTGGCCATTTTGAAGCTGACAATCACATAATTTACTATGCAGGGAATGGCAAACTAAGAGAAATGGCATCACATTCATCATCAAAATGAACATATCAAGATTAATCATGAGGTACAATGCTGTCTGTGACAGGATACTACCCATACAACTAGAAGGAAGACCAGTTAATACCACTATTATTCAAATTTACGCACCAACCACTAAAGCCAGTGATGATGAAATTGAAGAATTCTACCAACTTCTTCAGTCTGAAATTGAT
>NW_006408520.1:31765614-31766810 GCF_000296735.1 Chrysochloris asiatica | reverse complement strand
ACCCCAATCACCAGTAATGATCAATACATCTTGATTGCATGTTTGATTAATTTCAGATTGAAGACGTTGGTAGAATTCTTCTATTTCATCCTCACTGGCTTTAGTGGTTGGTGCGTAAATTTGAATAATAGTGGTATTAACTGGTCTTCCCTGAAGGTGCATGGATATTATCCTATCACAGACAACACTATACCTCATGACTGATCTGGATAAGTTCTTTTTGACAATGAACGCAACACCATTCCTCTTCAATTTGTCATTCCCGGCATAATAAACCATGTGGTTGTCAGATTCAAAATGGCCAATATCAGTCCATTTCATCACTAATTCCTAAGATAATGATGTTTATGTGATCCATTTAATTTTTTACAATTTCCAATTTTCCCAGATTCATACTTCATATAGTCCATGTTCCGATTTTCAGTGGATGCTTTACAGCTGTTTCTCTTCATTTTGAGCTGTGCCCCATCAGCACATGAAGGTCCCACAGGCTTTTTCCCACGGGCTTTATACCATTCACATCATTACGGTCAACTCTACTTTGAGGAGGCAGCTCTTCCCCAGTCGCATTTTGAGTGCCTTCCAACCTGAGAGGCTCATTTTTCGGCACTATATCTGACAGTGTTTCTCTTGCTATTCATAAGGTTTTCAGTGACTAAATATTCGGAAGTAGTGCGTCACTCTTTCTTCCCAGTCTGTCTTCGACTAGGAGCTCATCTGAAACCTGTCCACAATGTATGACCATTCTGGTATTTTAAATACTGGTGCCTGGCTTTCAATATCACAGCAACTCACATATGACAAAGTGACAGATGAGTAACATATGGTTATGGTTAAAATGGCTAAATAGTTAAAAGAAAGTTTTTTTTTTTCCCATTCCTATCGTGTTTTGTAAGGTGGAGGGTCAGAGAAAAAGAAGAAGACCCTCATTAAGATGGATTGGCCAAGTGGCAGCATCAATGGGCTCAATCGTGGCAACAGTAGTGAGGTTGGCCAGGATCAGGCAGTGTTTCGTTCTGCTGTGCATAAGGTCGCTATGAGTAGGTACAGACTTGATGGCACCAAACAACAACAACCAATGTAATGTCTGTACTTCATTTGAATGCTAATTTAATTTTTTATTCATTTATATTGTTTACCTATTAATAGCTTCCTGTTTCCTCATCATAAATTTGATATTAATATAAAATTTTAGA
>NW_006408520.1:31750489-31765047 GCF_000296735.1 Chrysochloris asiatica | reverse complement strand
GGCACTTAACAACAACAACAAAAAGAGAGTGGCCCCTAATTTCTAAACTATAATAATAAATCAAATGCCCTATACTTAGGAAAAAACATTTATGATTCTTTGCAATAATTAAGGGACAAATGAAAATACTGTGTTTATAAACACATTCCATTTCCTTTCTAAATTATTTTAACTCAGTGTACTCAGTTCCATGACAGTAATAAATTCCTATAATTTTATGTAAAGACATTTTTGGGGGTATACTTGTTAGTATACTGTGGAGTCAATTAATTTGATGTATGTGTTTTTGTTTTGTTTTGTTTTTAAGTATACAAGAGTTTCTGTAAGTCAATTAAAAGATCAGATTTCAATACAAGAACCACAAAAAATTGTTCAGGAATTTAAAAGTTTGTGACCATGTACCACATAAACAAAAACATCCTATAATTATATCACATCCATCAAGTACTAGTCTAAACAAAGTTTGCCAGATGTCCTTCTATCTAAAGATTTCCCACTTATACTCTTCCTTGCTAGAAACCAACGTCCTACTCCCAATAAATACCTTGTGGCTATCTTTAAAACAGCTCATTTGTACCTAAGTGTATATGCACTTGACATTATAATAAAATGAATAGCATGCTAGGTTAGAAGCCAGAAGACTTGAATTTAGTATTAATTGTGCCTTTTACTATTCATATTATTGTCAATTATGTATCTTCCAATTCTGTGTTCTCAACTAAAAACAAGACAATGATGACTGTCATTCATAGAGAATTGCTGTAGGACTTAAAACAAAATTAAATATGTTGAACCACCCTAAAAAGGTGTAAATGACTTATAAATGTATGCATCATTATGTGTTTATATGTGAACAGCAAAATCTTTCAGGGTTATGACTACATCCTACTCTAATTTATTTTTTTTAGCTTCCATCCATCCATCTCTAATTGGCATGTAGACAATAGTAGGCTACTCAGTAAAAGTAGTTACTAGTATGATTTAAGTTAATACATTAAACTGATGATATAATTTATGTAATTCTTTAAGTATTTCTTCTTTCATTAAAGTCCAGTAGTTCTCCAATATCTTCTCTGTCTAATGTCAATAAAATATAGATCTTAAAAGACAGCAACTGCTTTAAATATATCACCATGATTTTGTTTTATGAGCAAATAATTACCTTTTCTCCCAAAACAGCTTGACCTGAGGACAAACCTGGATCTCCTTTTGGGCCCTAGATAAAAGTTATAGAACACTTGGTAAAACATAGATTCCATGTAATGTATCACATATCTTCAACTATAAGGATCATCAGATGCCATATACATTATATGTCATTAAATAAAATTATTCTAAAATAAGATGTTGCTTTTGCTAAGTGCTGTTGAGTCAGTTCCACCCCATAGTGACCCTGTATAGGGTTTCCAAGAAGCAGCTGGTGAACTTGAAAGTCTAATCACCAACCTTGAAGTTCAAATGTACTTTGCAGTCCAGAGCATTAACATGGGTAATTTACTTTTCATGGATCTTATATTGTAGTCTTATTTTTTAATGCTGAGAAGATTTCTAAAAATCCCCTAAACATAGTCAATTTTTAAAAACTTGATAAATATTTTATTTTGAAACTTATTTATTTGGGATACCTGGGAAAAGACTCTGTTATCGTTTTTAATTCTTGTAACTTGTTGAACTTCATTTCTACATTAGCATACGAAGACTAGCTACTATTTTAGTAAAAGAAATCTGCTTGAAACAATTCTTAAAATATTAAAATGCAATTTAAGTTTAAATATTTTCCAAAATTTTTCAATTAACATACAGTACTCTGGTAGCATAGTGGTTACGAATCGGGCTGTGAACCGCAAGGTCAGCAGTTCAAAACTACCAGTTGTTCCGCAGGAGAAAGATAAGGGTTTCTGCTCCCGTAAAGATTTACAACCTCGGAAACCCTGTACAAGGCTGCTATGAGTCGGAACCAACTCCATGGCACTTAACAACAACAACAACAACAACTTTATAATGAGGAGTCCAGGTGTGGTGCTGTGGGTTAATGCACCTGACTGCAAAGCCATTTGAACTGCAAGGTTGGCGGTTCAAGCTCACCAGCTGCTCTTCAGAAACCCTACACAGGGTCACTATGGGTCGGGATCAACTTGATGGCACTTAACAACAACAACATTTTATAATGAAGAAAAATAATTGCCAACATTATTTTTAATCTGTTATAAAAATAGCTATTTTTCATAATCTGGGCATCTTACCATTTATGTTTCAAGATAAATTAGATTTAAATTAAGTATTTTAGTATGATATTATAATAATCTTTCATATGCAGGTATGGTACTGTAAGCTAACCAAAAGTTTGGCAGTTCAAACCTACCAGTTGCTCCTTGGAAACACTACACAAGGTTGTTACGAGTTAGAATTGACTCAATGGCACTTAACACCATGAATACTAGTAAAGTATCACTTTTCAAATTTTTGTCACAACTCACAAAATATAGCGTTCACAATTAAGAGTCTATAAATTAAATTCTATTTCCATTATAATTCATTCTCAAATAAGAATAAATATCTATTCCTAGAATAAATATCTATCCCTAGATAGTTTAAAATGCTATTTCCACTCCACAGGAAATAGGGAAACCTTCTTTCTTGTCTTGTCAGGTCTTCTTTCATACATTCATGCTTTAAGTTAGCACTCAGAATGACCAGTGAAAGAATGACAAAGAGAAAAGTCCTAAAAGGTTCCCAAGGAGATTGTTCTTTTTACAAATTAGAAGTGAGTTGTCACTGGCAAAAGATCCTGCTTTCTATGGTGTTGTGAGTTGTCACCAAGCCAATTTGAAAGACGCTGCTTTCTAGATGACTGTCCTCTTCCTTTCCACAGCCTTTACCTCTTCTTATAAAGCAACAATTTTAGATCATTGGATAGAAGATTATGGAACCTCAGAAATAACTCTGGTGATGTTTCAATATATAAGAACACATCATGTATAAACGAAAGTTATACACAATATACTTAGAATCTATAAGACATGTGAGAGAGGCAGGCCATATTTCTCTGCATTGAGGAATGCTTCAAAACCTTTTACTCACTGTGTCCCTCATTTTTTTTTTATCAACTCTGTGACTCCCAAACGGACTCCTGGTGTGGTGCTGTAGGATCAGCACTGGACTGCTAACCACATCATAGGTGTTTCAAACCTACTAGCTTCTCCTTGGAAGCTCTGTACAGGATTGTTATAGGTTGAAATCAATGGTACTTAACAACAACACACTTAGTCTTATTTGATCACCTTTTGAAATCAAAGGGTTAGAATGGAATGCAGATTCATAACTGACTTTGTCCCTTAATTCTTACTTGTATATCTTTATGTGTGCCTCTTGTTAAAGAGGTACCCTTTATGAGTATGAATAAGAGGAAAGGAAATCTGCCTACAATATGTTATTTAAAGGATTCCAAAAGTCCTACCTTTTCTACTTAACTGTTACAGAGTCTGAAATTCTCATATATAATTATTTTAAATCATTATTGGAACTCAAGAGGTCCCACTGCTGGGAAGCGAAACTCTCTAAGGGACTAAAGAAGTTAGCAGAATAGATTTGTCATATTAAAGTTAGCCCAATATAGTGGAAAGAGCATTGGGATGAGAAGCCAGAAAGCAAGCAGAGCAAGCATTTAATCTATCTAAACTTGAGATCCCTCTTCTATAAAATATATACAACAATAATAAAAGGTTAGAACACTTAGGATCAAATTCTCTATAGACTATAAAGATGTTAATATTGTTGTTGTCAAGTGCTGTCAAGTCAGTTACAACTCACAATGACCCCATGTACATCAGGAGGAAGCACTGCCTGATCCTCACAATCACTGCTATGCTTGAGTCCACTGTTGTAGCCACTCTGTTAATCCATCTTGTTGGAGGTCTTCCTCTTTTTCACTGACGCTCTACCAACCATGATGGCTTTCACCAGGGTTTGGTAAACATGATAACATGTCAAAAGTACTTGAGAGAAACTCTTGCCAATCTCAATTCTAAGGAACATTCTGACCATACTTCTTCCATTCTTTGGCAGTCCATGGTAATGATGTTAGTAGTTAGTATTAAAAATAAAAAGACTCAAAGACAATCATTATTAAAATCAACTGTACAGTAGTTGACATCTGGAAAGCATAGAGCGCAACTTGAGTTAATAACAGTGTGGCAAGATTTTAACAAAAAAGATTTGGAATTTAAAAAGTTAGGGAAGTGTCATAAAGGAAACACTAAATTACATGATCATGAGCTAGCGCCAGCTGGGTAGTTGTGAAGAGGCAGTTCTTCAGACTATCCTGGCATTGGTGTCTTCCCCATCCCAGCCCCTGCTAGTATCTTTGGGCTACCGGAACAAACCACTGCACCTCCTCAACCAAAGCATAACAGTTAGCCCAAATGCCCCACAGTAAAAGGGTTCAATCCAGGAGTAGGTACCAAGATGTCTGCGTACCTCCTCCTAGGGTGATCAGGTAGGAAAACTCTCTATGAAATGGGCCACTTAGTTTAGGAGTATAAAATGACTGAGCGGGGGATATTTTCTCATCTCTCAGGTCCTACTGGGGCACACATAGCAAAAGCATAAATTTACAGTCCACCCAAGGGGAAAGATCTGGTCAGGGGAACACCAGAGGTAGAAAGTAGACAGTCATTGTGTTCCTCATCCATAATGCCAAGTGACAGACATGTAGTATAGTTCTCTATATCCATTGGAGAAGCTTCTAGAAGCCAGGGGGACTTCCAAATATCTTCTTGTTAAGTGCCATCGAGTTGGTTCTGACTCAAAGTGATCCTGTATAGGGTTTCTGAGAGAGGCTAGTAGGTTTGAACCTTCAAAGCTTGTGGTTAGCAGACCAGTGTTTATTCTATAGTGCTATACCAGGGCTTTAAAGACTATTAGCTGCTTTTAAATTTCCTTAAATATCTTGAAAGAAGAAAAACAGAGAAGTAGCTAACCTCACAAATAGTCCCCAAGCTCTTCTTCCTAAGATTCATGTCTTTGTGAATTCTCCTTCTACAATGAATAAGACTGATTTGTGTAATGAACAGTATGTGGCAGAAATTTGGTACATAATTCCCTGTTGATGCTGCTGTTGTTAAAGTGCTGTGGAGTTGGTTCCAAGCCAAAACATAACTGTATAGGGTTTCCAAGGAGCAGCTGGTGGGTTTGATCTGCTGACCTTATGGTTAGCAGTCCAGAGCTTATTGTATCGAGCCACACCAGGAGTCTATGACTTCTTATACTAGGTCATTAAAAGCCTGTGGCTTTCTCTTTGCTTTTCTCCTAGATCACATGTGCTGAGGGAAGCCAGCTGGCATGTCATAAGGATACTAAGCAGCCCTAGGAAAAGGCCCAGAGGAAGTCAGGAACAGCCGTGAATGGAGCTCTCCTGCCAACGGTAATATGAGTGAACCATCTTAGAAATGGATCTTTCAGTCCCCTACTCAAGATGACTACGACTCCAGCTGACATGAAATCTCGTGAGAAATCTGAAGCTCCTAAAATCCTGACTCATAGAAACCATGAGACAATAAATAAATGCTGTAATTTTCAGTTACTATGTGTGGGGGAGATTTGTTATAGAGCAATAGATAACTAATACAGCCTGCTAGAAAATATTGGTATTTCTCCCTGTTCGTACATTTATGGAATAAACTCTGGGAGATGGAAGAAGCGCTGAATGAATACTTTACTGAAATATCACCTGAGCTTCTCATTAAATTAATAGGTTAAAGGTGCTATATTAACTCAGTCTAAATGTATTCTTGTACAAGACTTAACCCAGAACATTATGTGGAGAAATTACTGATCCTGAAAGATGATACTTAGATTCTGTAGTTCAAGATTATTTTGCCCAATAATTCCTTTGTCCATATTGCCAGAGACTTAGTAACTTTCCACTAAAGTCCCCATTCACAGGAGCCAAAACATTTTTTTTTAATGTGACAATAAATCTGGTATTTCAATTGCATTTTTAATTGCCCTAGTTACCTCATAAACAGCTCCTCCAAGAAAAGATAAATAACATTTTCTTAAGTATTCTGCTAAGTGTTTTAATGTACCTCATTTAACTTACATAAAGTATCTTTGGTTCTAATCATTTTTACAGAGTCCATTTATCAAAATATTGATGGTAACATATAAAATATATTTGTATAAAGATTCCATAATGTACTACATTCTTTATTTCAGTTCAAATTTCCTCACTGCAATAAACTTGGGAATAACTTAACTTGCTCTTTCCATGTTGCTGTTGTTAGGTGCCATCGAGTCAGTACCGACTTATAGCGACCCTACGCACAACAGAACAAAACACTGCCCAGTCCTGGGCCAACCTCACTATTGTTGCCACTCTTGAGTCCAATGATGATGCCACTTTGCCATTTCATCTTGCTGGTTTCCTCTTTTTCTCTGACCCTCCACCTTACCAAACATGATATCCTTCTCCAGCAACTGGTCTCTCCTGACAACATGACCGAAGTATGAGAGACAAAATTTGGCCACCCTGACCTCCAAGGAGCACTCTGGCTACACTTCTTCCAACACAGATCTGTTGGTTCTTTTGGCAGTCCATGGCACTTTCAATAGTCTCCTCCAACACCACAACTCAAAAGCATCAATTCTTCTACTGTCTTCCTTATTCAGCTTTCGCATACATATGAGGCTATTGAAAATACTATGGCTTGGGTCAGGTGTACCTTAGTCCTCAAGCTGACATCTTTGCTCTTCAACACTTTAAAAAGTTCTTGTGCAGCAGATTTGCTTAATGCAGTACGTCGTTTGATTTCTTGACTGCTGCTTCCGTGAGTGTTGATGGTTGATACAAGAAAAATTAAGTCTTTGACAACTTCAATCTTTTCTCTGTTGATAAGAATATTGTTTATTGGTCCAGTGGTGAGAATTTTTGCTTTTCTTTACATTGAGATGTAATCCATACCGAAGGCTAGGGTCTGTGATCTTTATCAGTAAATATTTCAGTCCTCTTCCCTACTGAAATAGACAAATAATTTCTTGTGCAGTACAATTTCCTCACTGTTATTAATGCTGTCAAGTTTGTTCCAACTCATAGCAACCCTGTATAGGGGTTCCGAGGTTGTAATTCTTTATGGAAGCAGAAAGTCTCATCTTTCTCTTAAGATTCGGCTGGTGGATTCAAACTACTGACCTTGTGTTTAGCAGCCCAGCTCATAATCCACTAATATATCAGGTCTCCTTGTTGTTGTTGTTAAGTGCTGTCTAGCCAATTCTGATGCATAGTGACCCTGCATAGCAACTGGTGAGTTTGAACTACCAACCTTACAGTTCAAACAAGCCACAGTGGCCAATAATTCTACTTGTGCCGTTCTTGTGAAATAATACCCATGAAGCAAAATAATTGAAATTGTCTTTATATCATAAAGACCTTAATTTAAAGGAAATCTTTTTCCCCCTGAAGGAAAATAAATCCTGTAATTATATGTCAACATTTACTATCAAAAGCAAGAAATCTGCATTTTCATTCCACCGTCTTGAATGAATATTATAAGAGTGTTATAAAGTATAAAGCCTGAATGTTCTGTTAATAATGAATACTCTGGAAATGAGTGTTAAATACTTAGGAAATTGTTTTTACAAAACAATACTTTATTTGATGTAGTTGGGACACAGGGGTCATTTTAAACACCTGTCACAATCAAATACTGCCCATAAATGGTGGGGGTAGTGCCGTAGTCAGTTCCGACTCATCGCGACCCTGTATAGGGTTTCTGAGGCTGTAAATCTTTATGGGAGCAGAAAGCCTCATCTTTCTCCTGTGGAACTGCTGGTAGTTTTGAATTGCTGACCTTGAGGTTAGCAGCCTGACTCATAACCACTACGCTACCAGAGCTCCTTACTGCTTCAAATATGCTCAATAAAAACAAATCATGGTCAGTGTTGGTTATCTAGACATAGTTACCAAATTGTTAAATTGAACCTGAATTAAAGATTAATGTTTAAGCTTATAATATTAAGTCCCTAAAGGAGCTCTGGTAGCATAGTGGTTATAAATCGGGCTGCTAACCTCAGGGTCAGCAATTCAAAACTACCAGCTGTTCCTCGGGAGAAAGATGAGGCTTTCTGCTCCCGTAAAGATTTACAGCCTCAGAAACACTTTGCAGGGTTATTATGAGGTGGAACTGACTCCATGGCACATGACCACCACCACCAAACGGTCTAACTGTTGTATTTGTTAAGTTCTGTCCAGTCAGTTCCAACCCATAATGAGCTTGTATAGAATCTATGAGGAGAGTCTGGTAAATCTGAATTGCTGAACATGCGGTTGCCAATCCAGTGCTTAGCCTATAGAACTCGCCAAGACTTCCAAAATGGTCTAATTAGCGATTTGTAAAATTAATGTCCTTTTTTTTCAATCCCTCACATATGGTTTTATAAAACAAAACATTCTGTTGATGACTAAGTATAAATATTCAAAATTTCATCCATATTTCAAGTATGCATTGAGGTAAACAATTTTCCTTTCCTTTTTTCTGTATACTTGGTGTTGTGGAGCGGTGTCTATTAGCAAGAATGTAAGCTTGATATAACTTCAGCCCTTCGGAGAAATATGAGCTGAGACTTTACAGCTACTTTGCCCTTTTACCAAACTAAATATACTTATTGAATGGAACCCTGGTGTGATGCCACATGATAAGCATTCGACCTCAAGGTCAGTTTGAATCGCAAGGTTGGCGGTTCAAACTCACCAGCTGTCCCTTGGAAACCCTATACAGGGTCACTATGAGTCGGAAGTGACTTGGCAGCAATTAACAACAAGTATACTTAATTCTCCAAATAAAGCTTAAAAGTATAAAAAGCAAAACCCGTTGCTGTCAAGTCAATTCATGTCATAGCATCCTATGGGTTACAGAGTAAAATTGCTCCATAGGGTTTTCTTGGCTGTAATCATTACAGAATTCGATTGTCAGACCTTGCTTCTGCAGCACTGCCACACGCTTTTTAACTGTCAACTTTTAGGTTATTGTTGTTGTTGTTGTTATATGCTGTGGAGTCGGTTCCGACTCATAGCGACCCTGTACAGGGTTTCTGAGGCTATAAATCTTTACAAGAGCAGAAAGCCTCATCTTTCTCCCACGGGACAGCTGGTAGTTTCGAAGTGCTGACCTTGAGGTTCACAGCCCAATTCGTAACCATTATGCTAGGTTATTAGTCAAACATAAATCACTTGTGCCACCCAGTGACCTATTAGAGACTATAGACACCCTTTGTATCCAAAGATTGGCCTTAAAAGTTAACCTTTTTAAAAATCGTCTTATTATTTTGTTTCTGTTGAGAATATACACTGCCAAATATAGTTAACTAAAGTTTCTCAATGTACAGTTCAGTAGCACTGATGACGTTCTTGGAGTTGCACACCGTTTTCACTCATCTTTTCTGAGTTGTTCATTTCCCATTAATATAAACTCACTGCCCCCTAAAATTCCTATCTAATCTTTCAAGATTCTGTTGTCCAGAACTTTCATTTGCATGTAAGGAAAAATCATGTGATACTCATTAATAATCACTTACTTTTGGACCTGGTAATCCAGGTAATCCGGGATTTCCATGTGGCCCTGGTATGCCCTGAAAATAGTAAAGAAATCCAATCAATTGTAGAACAGAGTTATATACAAACAACACATATACTATTAAAATAAATATTGTTGTTGCTTTTCCGACTCATAGTGACCCTCTGTAGAGTTTCTAAGACTAGCAGACAGCTGGTGGAATCGAACTGCTAACATTGTGGTTAGCAACCCAGATGGTAACAAACTACGCCACAAGAGCTCCAGTATTAAAATAAATATGACATAATATAACATCGTTCAAATGAATGCTACCTTATGTCTTTATCTTTTCTGAGATCTTAGATGTTTCAGTATTGGAAAAATAGCTAGATTAATTATAGAGCCAAGCTGTGGGTTTCATCCTTTGCTTTAAAACACTGCCCTCAAGGTGTTTATTTCTCCTATTCACCACCCCTATCTCCACCATCTGTGGCGACGTGGGCTAATGCGCCAGACTGCAAAGCCATTTGAACTGCAAAGTCAGTAGTTCAAGCTCACCATATGCTCCTCAGAAACCATATGTAGGGTAGCTGTGAAACCAATTCTACAGCACTTAACAACAACAACATCTCCACCAGCAGCTCATTGTTCAGTGCTATTTCTAAAAGCTATATAGAGTAAAAGCCTAAAAAGAACAAAGTGAAATTGGTTACTCTCCTCTAACTATGTGTTATGCCTTTCTGTACTTGGACTTTTGCTTATACCGTTCTGTATGCCTAAAACCTTACTTCATTTACCTTCATAGGCAAAACTAAACCAGTCATGGTGGAATCTATTCTGACTCATGTTGATTCCATGTGTGTCCACAGGATTTTCAATAGCTGATTTTTCGGAACTGGGTTGCTAGCCAGTCTTCCAGGGTACCTCTGGGTGGACTTGAACCACTGATCTCTAGGTTAGCAGCCAAGTTCTTAACTATTTATGCTATAACTACCCAAATTATTCCTTAAGACTCAATTCAGTTTCTATTTTATTTTGAAAGCCTCAACACTTCAAAATGAAGTAATTTCTCTCTTCTCCTAACTTCTTCAGGAATTAAAAACCCATTGCAATATAGTAGTTTCTGACACAGAGTCACCCAATAGAACTGAACTGCTTTGGGTGTGGTGGTGTGCCATGGAGTCGGTTCTGACTCATAGCAACTCTGTATAGGGTTTCTGAGACAAAATCTTCATGAGAGCAGAAAGCCTCATCTTTCTCTCATGGAGCGGCTGGTTGATGTGGACTGCTATTCACAAGGTCAGTGGTTCAAGCCCACTAGCTGCTCTGCAGGAGGAAGATAAGGTTTTCTGCTCCCATAAAGATTTACAGTCTCAATAACCCTCTGCAGCATCGCTATGAGTTGGAGCCATCTAAAGGACACCTAACAACAACAAAAAATAGTAGTATAAAAGTGTGCTGGGAAAAAAACCCCACAAAAACTTTAGGAAAAAATGTATCAGTGAAAATTTAGCATGGGTTAAGTGGGGATAACTTGTTTGCATCCAATAAACATAGGGAGAAAAAACAAAGTAAAGCTGCAAGTTTGAAGAAAATGAAATTAGGTACACAAATGAAATATCTATCCTTGAGAAGAGAGATACTGTTCTTCCCTTAAGGGAAGAAAGATTGGATAAGTAAATGCACAAATGATATGGGAACCAGGGAAGGAGTCTGCAAAACTGTAAGAGAATATGGAAAACCAGAGCTTGAAGTGAAGGTCATGTTATGGAAAAGGAGCAGCTTTAGCAGTGTAGAGAAAATGGAATTTGTGCAAAGAGGGAATCAGTCCCTCCAAAAAGCAGGATCCAGAGTCTTCTTGGAGGGAAGGAGGAGAACAAGAATAGTTGAGGTTTCTAGAGAAGAGTGGGCAAGGTTTAGAAGACACCATATGAGAAATGGATGGATCATCAACTACAGAGAAATAAAATAAATGTTAAACAATAGCACTGGACCAATGAGGATGGTGCAGGGCGGAGCAATGTTTCATTCTGTTGTGCATAGGTTCACAATGAGTCGGAGCTGACTTGATGGCACCCAAAAACAAGGAACCAATGAAAATTTATCTTAAGCCTAATATGGGCAAGAGTTTGATGTGAATTTGAACAATTTAAAGTAATATTTTAGATTGATTTTTCTTTATTTAAAATATATGTAGGGACTTCAACGAGTTCGTGGAAATTTTCCATTATCTTTGAATTCTAAGTTTTTCATGCAACTTTTTGAAGCTTCTTTATATTCTTTTGTGATAAGAATCTGGATAAAAAGAAAATGGACTAGTGAATTATATAAATGGCTCATTGAAGAAAGATTTATTGGTTTTTTTGCTTGTTTGTTTTAAGTTTGAAAGAACCTAATCCTGGTGTGGCGCTGCAGCATAATGCGCTGGACCATGAGGTCGGTTTGAAACAAAAGGTCGGCAGTTCAAACTCACCTCAGAAACACTAAACAGGGTTGCTATGAGTCAGAACTGACTCAATGACACTTAACAACACCAAACAACAATTCTAACACAGTAAGAAATTATTTGTTAGACCTCTGTAATGTGAGAAATTACTGCTGATCCTTAAAGGCAGCTGTTTTCCTCAGGGCAGGATTTTTCTGGTCATCAGCTTCAGTATTTTCCACTGTGTAATCCAGGAATGTATTCTTTTATCATAGACCACTTCTCTTTATTCCCCTCAATAAATGAACCTCACCTTGGACTACCAACTACAGATGATTATAGTTGTTAAGTACCATCGAGTTGATTCTGACACATAGTAACCCTATGTGTATAGGGTTTCCAAGGAGCAGCTGGTAAGCTTGAACCACCGACCTCACAGTTCAAACGACTTTGCAGTCTGACTCATTAGCCCACAGTGCTACACCAGTACTCCAACTACAGATGATATCACTTTATAAATAAGAATAATGTTACAAATTGCACAAGAACAGTCACTAATCTACAAATTTGATAATCTTTCTTGGGCTTGTTCACAGATAACTCTTTGGTTGGATGTTTACACTCAAATAAACAAGCCTGCATGTGTTCCTAGGCTTCTCTTGAATTGATGCATGCCGACAATATTTGAAGATCCAGGCAGACTTTCAAAAGAAGCACACACTAACCATTACTAGGAAAAACACATTGTACAGTCAGTTATTCTCATAGGAAATGGAAAATAGAGCCCATCTACTCACCCTTGGGCCTCTCTTTCCTGCTGGACCTGGGATACCTGCTGGACCAGGCGGACCCTTGGAAAACAAATGCCAGGCATTAGACATGACAGTAAACACATCTTTCTCACAAGTTTCAATATGAGTTCCACTTCAGGATTACTCTTCTCAGTTTCCAGGTCCTGGCTGATCATGCTTTTAAAACAACATGAATCCCTTTACCCTAGTCACCAGGGGTGAGAACTGAAGCTGAAATGTCCTCTTTAATCTGGCCAGAAATAGAAGCAGGAAGTCTTTGACTTATGGTTTCAGCCACTGTACTTGCATCTGGTTTTTAAAAGGACCATAGCTAGCAGTTTTGTGGGTAAGTTTTACCTAAATTTACTTTAACTGCAGCAGGAGGCATTCAATTTAGGGTTTGGAGGCTATCATCTACTGGGTTTTTTTCAAATGCATTTCAAGAACACTTGCCTTGAAATATTAAAGCACTGACCATTTTATTTTCTTCTGAAAGAATTTTATCGAGGATCTCTGGACTGTGTTAAATTGTTATAATTAAATTCTTCTAACGTATAGATTAGTAAATCCTCGTGTGGCATTATAGGATAAGCACAAGTTGTATTACACCACAAGGTTGGTGGTTCAAACTTAACAGCAGCCACTCCTTGGAAACCGTATACTGGGTTGTTATGAGTTGGAATCAACTTGACGGCACTTCACAATAACAACAACAATAAATCTGCTTTATGCCAAAAGTACTACACCAGGAGGTAATTAATAGAGTCAAATCATTTGAAAAACAAAGTATGAAAGCAAAAATGGATTAAAAGTTTGAAGTAGTCCAAATTCTTTAAATGTTACTTTTTAAATATATCAAATAAGAAATAGGAAAAAAAGCTCTCTGCTTCCTCATAGGATGTCTTATATTGTTTTTTTTTTTACAAACTATCAACTGTGAAAAACTACAGAAGTTTTCATTTTGGATATCATTGAGAACATATTCATTCTTTTGTTTATTTAAGTCTGAGCATCCTACTGTTACGGCATTATTTTTGGTGTCTGTAGAGTATATAAGAAGCTCTGGTAGTACAGTGGTTACGAGTTGGGCTGCAAACCTCAAGGTCAGCAGTTCAAAACTACCAGGGGTTCTGCTAGAGAAAGATGTAGTTTTCCACTCCATGAAGATTCATAGCCTCAGAAACCCTAGACAGGGTCTCTATGAATTGGAACCAGCTCCACAGCACATAACCACCACCACCCCCACAGAGCATACACATATTTCATTTTAACAGTCATTCATTGTTATTATTGCTGTTAAGTGCTCTTGAGTAAGTTCTGACTCATTGTTGTAAATTCTGTAGAATTGGTTCCAAGTAGTGGCTGATGAGCTTAAACCACCCACCCTTGCAATTAAAACCAACCTTACAGTTCAGCACATTAATCCACAGTGCCGCCACACCATGACTCCATAGCAACCCTGTATAGAGTTTCTGAAGGAGCCCTGGTGGTTTGGTGAATTATGAGCTGGGCTGCTAACTGAAAGGTCAGCAGTTCAAATCTACCAGTCACTCCACAGGAGAATGATGAGGTTTTCTGCTTCCACAAAGACTTACAGCCATGGAAACCCTATAGAGGATTACTATGAGTTGGAATAGACTCAATGGCACACCACCACCATCAGATTTCTGAGGTGGGTTTGAACCACCGACCTTGAGATTAGCAGTCCAGTGCTCATCTTACAGTATCATACCAGGACTCCTTTCATTATTGCTGTAAAAATAGCACAAGACTGAAAGTTAGGCATTGTTGTTG
>NW_006408520.1:31735629-31750094 GCF_000296735.1 Chrysochloris asiatica | reverse complement strand
CGCATCCATATGAGGCTATTGAAAACACAATGGCCTGGGTCAGGCGCACCCTAGTCCTCAAGCTGACATCTCTGCTCTTCAACACTTTAAAAAAAGTGTTGGCATATCAAGGTTAAAATTCTAACTCACCACTAACAAGTAGCATGACCTACTGAGCCTCATTTCTCTCAGTTGTAAACACTCTGTATGTCTATTATGATGGAACATAAAGTAAAGGGATGACCCGAAGTTAAGTCATATGCAATTGCCACCATTTCTTAAACTTCGAAAATGCAGTTTCTGAAGTCTAATCTATAGCATGGCTAGGCTACACCTAAAAGTTTCTTCCAGGAAGTAAAATCTAGATGTAGTTTTATCAGGAGGAAAGAGACAATGAATTAATGGAAAATGGGGAAACGATCTTATTAACTGAATGCAGCAAGAAGAAGAGAATAAGTTATATTTGTGAAATAGTAGTAAGATAGTGTTTCCTCATTTTTTATCCTGTTCTCCTTGGTTAATATTATTCATATTTTACTTTTCTGAGCTCTGGTAGCGTAGTGGTTATGAATCGGACTGCTAACCTCAAAGTCGGCAATTCAAAGCTACCAGGGAGAAAGATGAGACTTTCTGGTCCCGTAAAGATTTACAGCCTCGGAAACGCTGTGCAGGCTTACTATGAGTCGGAACCGATTCCATGGTACTTAACAAGAACATCCATTTTTCTTTCATTGCATTTCTCCTTCTACCTCCTTTCATGCATTTCCTAAAATTGAGAGAGAAGTACTATTTGTATTCAACCTGAAATGGAAGGCATTTTCCAGGTTTAGTGGTTCAAATATTTTAACAACTATTATGATATAATTAGCTTCTATCACAGAAATTGATTTTCATTTATTATTAGAAATATTGAAAATCTGTTCAAATTAATGTTGAGTTCCAAGTTATAATCAAAATTTATCAGGTGTTTGCTTGAATTAAAGTCCAAAAAAAGAGGACTAAATAGGAGAATTCAGAACTGAAAATGAAAAATTAAAATGTTCATTTTGCTTTATTTCCTTGGCTATACTCTATTTTAACACAAGAAAATGCTATTCCATTCAAGTCGAAATGTAATTAGTGGAGAAAAATAAAGCTATCTTATGTCATTATTGAAGTATTCAAGTTGTTTAAGAATTACTAAGTAAAAATCTATTTTAATGTGTCCTGAAGATTTTGTATTTTGAAATCTTTAACAGCAGGTTTTTATTAGGCATTTTCTAGAAACCAGAGAAGTGGAATAACTTTTTATAGTTTGCCTTTGTGAGAGGAATAAATTATTTTCTGAAAATAGAGTTAAGTATTAATGAAAGTAATTTAGCTTTTACATTGTTGTTGTTGTTTTTAATTGCCATTGAGTTGGCTCCAACACAACCCTTATAGCGTTTCCAAGGTGCAACTGGTGGGTTTGAACCTTGTGGTTAGCAGTCCAGTGTTTATCCAATAATATTGATTATTAAAAGGAAGTATAGCTCAATGGAAAGCAATAGTTCTACAATCAGCCAATCTGGACTCAAAGCATGCCTCAATTATTAAGTGAATTGCGTTGGACAAATCAGTTACATTCCCAAAGTCTGAGTTTTCTCATCTTTAGAATATTCCTAGTAAAATAACATCTCAGAGTTATTGTGAGCATTAAAGATACAGAAGAGGACAACAGTTCCTAGATTACTGGAGTAAATGTCTAGAGTTCTAGAACATGAGGACATATCAGGGTTTGTTCTTGTTTGTTTGAAGAGAACTGCTGCTATCCATAAGCTCAATATATTCCTTTGGAACTTGACCCTTTAACAAAATCTGACTCTAGTGGATAATCACAGAAATGTAGTAGTTTAGAGCAGGAAAGAAAATGAAAAATTTGAAGGCTGGGCCATCTATTCTTTTAAATTATGAAGGAAACATATCTCAACTCTCACAGCCTAGCTTTCTCGACTTATGGTAACTTCAATAGATGACAATTCTGGTAATGGTCTCAAAATAAAATTCTAGACTCTCATACCCTAGTGATAAATTTCAGTTTTCAAATATAAACTTCTGCAGGCATAACACTACCCCCATTGAATTACTTTTTGTTATCTACTTGTGGGCCACTTAATTAAAATCTAATCTATAAAAAGTGATAAAATCTGCCTTTTTAGGGTTACCCTCTCCCCAAATGACCACTTTGGACATGACTTTTAAATTTACTGTGCTCTGATTAAATGCTAATTCCATTATATGATGATAAATTTTAGTTATATAGTGTGGTGTAGTGAATTATTTAACATGTTTCTTCTCTCCTTAGTCTTTGTAACTCCCACCAAATGACTCTTTTTCTGATGAGTCTGAGTATAAGAGAAGGTTGGAGAAGATACTAATAAGATGACATCATTCATCTGCGGATGTAAACAGAGTTCATTTTAGTTATAAAAACTTGCAACTCTAGCATGGGTATAAAATGAGTCATCTCGGAAGCAGATCTTACTACCCTCATAGAAGAAGAGTCAGAAGTTGTGTGCATCCTTTGGACCCTAAGATCTCTGTGCACAGAATCTTCTGGACCCAGGGACAGACAGTGGGGATACTTGAGGAATGGGTGAAGAGCAACAGAAACAGAACCAAAAGTCAGAACATAAGACAGAGCAATGGGTTTATGAGCCCATGGAGCAAGTAAAGCTGAGTGTCTTTGGAGAGGAGGCTTGCTTGCAGAATGGAGTGCTCCTGTACTTAACTGGCAGGGGTGAGGAGGTATGTTAGCGGAGTACTTTCACATCAAGCCTTATCATGGATTGGTGTGTCCTGTGGGCATTAATCAGCAGTCCTACCTAAAAGAGCTTTACAACACTGGCCAGGCAGAGAGAGGCTGCCTGTGGGCACTGCTGAGGAAAGATTATCCTGACTGGAAGCCCTGAACATGCCTGACCCTGAACTGTAATCTGTTAATAACCCCATAGCTGAGGATATGGTATCTCAGTCCTGTGTGGCCATTACAATGAATTACAGAACCCAGCTGAGTAGACAGTGCTGTGGGAGGGAGGGTGGATGCCATCCTTTTTTGTTTTGCAGTTGTTATCAGAAGCAGAGTTCATTATAGCAAGGCTCCACACTGAAGAACGCATTGGGTTTTGTAAAAGAAAGTTCATGTTTATGAGCTTTCTTCATAATAAATTTCCCATTAAATTAAATTAAATTAAATAATTTCACCATAAAAAAAAATTGGGTAAGAAAAATAAAAGAATAAGAAAAAACTTTTGATTTGTACAAGGTTACTTTGTTAAGTGTAATGGTTGAGGATGTAAGACATATATAGGTTGTTGTGAAGTGCCATCGAGTTGATTCTGACCCATAGCGACCCTATATAGGGTTTTCAAGGAGCAACTGCTGAGCCTGAACCACCAACCTTGCAGTTCAAATGACTTTGCAGTCTGACACATTAGCCCACAGTGCCACAGCAGGACTCATATAAACTATGCTACAAATGAGGAGAAAATCTGCTACTAAGAGTCAAGTGAGGCAAAAGCCTGGGTGATTTAACAAGACGACAAAGATGGGGACAAGGTCATATGCACATGTGTGATGGAAGTGGTTTCCAAGTATCTAGACTACATTCAGCCTATACTTGGTTTAATATGCTAAGACGGGAGATAGAAATGGCCTGGAAGAAACAGATTTTTTGTCTGAAGCCTTTGTAAAGTAAAGGGACTTAGTTCCACCCATAACTGCTGAGGGAACAGGAGTTACATTTGGAAAAAAAGACCTACAAGGAAGAAAAAAAAAAGACTTTAAAATCTTTTGAGCAAGCAGTTTACCTCTATGTGTATATAGGGTGCATGTGCTTAAATATGGGTATATATATGGAGGGTGTCTGTGTATACATATGGGGCATTGTGTATGTGTATGTATGGGGGTTGTGTGTATATATGTATGGGGGTTGTGTGTGTGTATATGGGGGTTGGATATGGTGTATTTGGATTAGGTGTGTATGTAGGGGGTTTGTGTGTGTGTGTGTGTGTGTGTGTATAGTGGTGGTGCATATGTTAAGTGCAGTTGAGTTGGTTCCAACGCATAGCAACAGTGTACAGGGTTTCCAAAGAGAAACTGGCATTTTTGGACCACCAGCCTATGGTTAGCAGTCCAGTGCTTATCCTACAGGTCCACACCAGTACTCTATGTGTGTATATATACATATAGATTACATAGTGATCTATTAGGGGGAGAGATACAGATATATAAGGAGCGCTGGTAGCATAGTGGTTATGAATCAGGCTGTGAACCTCAAGGTCAGCAGTTCGAAACTACCAGCTGTTCCGCAGGATAAAGATGAGGCTTTCTGCTCCCATAAAAATTTACAGCCTCGGAAACCCTGTGCAGGGTCACTATGAGTCAGAACTGACTCCACGGCACATAACCACCACAACCACCATAGGCATATATATGGAGTCCTGGTGTGGTGCAATGGGCTAATGCACTGGGCTGCAAAGTCTGTTTGAACCTCAAGGTTGGCGGTTCCAGCTCACCAGCCTTTCCTTCGAAACTCTATACAGAGTTGTTGTGGGTCGGAACCTACTTAACGGCACTTAACAACAACAACATAGGGATATATATACAATAGAATCCTATTCAACCACCATTCATTTTTTGGCATGTGTGAAAAAAACTCTTCTAATGTTTACGAACTTTCTTAATAATAAATTTCACCATAAAATTTAATAGGATTTGGTACAATTCCAATTTATATGACTGGCCAAACAGAAATTTCGTTATAGAGTTTTTATGCTACCCTTTACCATTTTATAGTATTGTATAGGAAATTGAATGAGTCTCTTTTCCTTCACTCTTCAAAGAATAACACCCTAGTTTAACAAAAAGGAGTTCAGAAAGAGAGAAAAATCCGAGTTTCCAACAATACTTCAATATTTTCTGTAAAATTAAAACAACTACAATATGAAGCTTGTTCTCTTAAATTTTTTTGTATATATACTTTATACAAAGTTTTAAATAAATACAGTTATAACTGGCCTTCTTGATTTATAACTGAAATCTTTTTTCCTAATAGGCTCTCAAGCTCAAGCTACCTCACTAATTTAATCTACCTAGAAAATGTAAACTATGCTTCCTAGAGTTTCAAAAGGAGTCCTGCTGTGGCACAGTGTGCTAAAGCACTAGACCTTCAGGTCAGTTTGAACCACAAGGTCGGCAGTTCAAACTCACCAGCCACTCCTTGGAAACCCTATACTGGGTAGCTATGTGTCAGAACCCTCAACAACACTTAACAACAAAGCTTTCAAAATTCTGGCACCATACTTCTAGGAAGGAAGTATGATCTTGAGTAAGAAAACCTCTAGTCCTCATTTTTTTCATCAATAAAATGATTGTGATAATTATTACCTATTTGGTTGTTGTGAAGATCAAGTGAGATCATCTTTTTAAAGCACATGAGATACAGTTAGCACTCAATAGATGCTTTATGCTGTCACTGGTAGGGAGCACTGTGACTCCATACAATCACTGGACTGTGAACCCAAAGGTCAGCAGTTCGAGCCCACCAGTTGCTCCATGGGAGACAGATGAGGCTTCCTATTCCAGCAAAGATGTATAGCCTGGGAGGACCTATACAGGGTAGCTATGAGTTGAAACTTAGAGACTATTGTTGGCACTAAGATAGACATCCAATATTTCAAGTAGCTGGTCAGTTAATTTTGGAAGCTTATTCATTCACTAATTCAATAAACTTATTAAGCATCAAGCCATCATGGAGCTCACAGTATAGAAGAAACAATATACATTGAACAGGTAAACACAGACTTAGTGACACAAAAGAATAAAACAGGCAATCAAGAGAAAAGATTAACATGGTAGACTTATAACATAGTGCCAAAGAAAGCATCTTTGTGAAAGTGTTTAAGTTAGATCTACATAATGAATGACTGTCAGGTTGGCTCAGAACTGGGTAGTGTTTCATTCTGTTGTACATTGGGTCGCTATGAGTTGGTACTGAGTCAATGGCACAACAATGACATAACACTATGAATAGGAATAAGAAAAAAAGAGAAAACAATATTCCATAGAATAAAATGAATGAGGGCATGAGTAAGAAAAAACAATAAAAATGTAGTCTAACTGAAGAACTTCAAAAAACCTAACAGAGCAAAGAAAAAGTAGGAAGAGATGAAGTTGCAGAAGTTAAGATGAGGTCAGATCACAAGACTGTCCGACTCATGATATGAAGTTTTAAATTTATTTTAAGCACCCTATTCTCCTTGGAAACCCTATACAGGGTCACAATGAATCACAACTGACTTGACGGCACTTAACAACATAGCTCTCTCTGTATGTATGTGTATATACACTCATAGGGAGCTCTGGTAGCGTAGTGGTTATGAATAAGGCTGCGAATCACAAGGTCAGCAGTTTGAAAATACCAACTGTTCCATGGCAGAAAGATGAGGCTTTCTGCTCCCGTAAAGATTTATAGCCTTGGAAACCCTGTACAGGGTCGCTATGAGTCAGAACCAACTCCACGGCATATAACCACCAACAACCATATACACTCATATACATAAATAAGAGTACTGGTGTGGCACTGCAGGCTAATGCATTGGAACAAAAGGTCCAGTGGTGAGTTTGAACTGCAAGGTCAGCAGTTCAAACTCACCAGCTGCTCCTCAGAAACGCTTTATAGGGTTGCTATGCATTGGAGCTGACTCAACAACACTTAACAACAATAACATACATAAGTATACTTTGAACATATATATACATTGTTATATACATAAATATACTCATGTATATAAATACGTATGTGTGTGCAAGTATATATATTGTTAAATGCCATCAAGTTGGTTCCGACTCAAAGCAACCCTATATCAGGTTTCCGAGGAGCAGCTGGTGGGACTTTGAACCACCAACCTGTGATTTGAAGCTCAGTGCTGATTCTACAGTGCATTGCAAGGATAATGCACTGGACCTCAAGATCAGTTTGAACATAAAGGTCGGTGGTTCACACTCACCAGCCACTCCTTGGAAACCCTATAAAGGGTTAATTTGAGTCACACAGGCTCCACAGAACAATTATATATATGTATAGTGGTTATGAATCGGGCTGTAAACTAGAAGGTCAGCAGTTCAAAACTACCAGCTGTTCTGTGGGAGAGAGATGAGGTTTTTCTGCTCCCGTAAAGATTTACAGCCTCAGGAATCCTGTACAGGGTCACTATGAGTCGGAACCCACTCCACAGCACATAACAATATCAACAAATGTGTGTGTGTGTGTGTGTGTGTGTGTGTGTGTGTGTGTGTGTGTATGAAGCTCTGGTAGCATAGTGGTTATGAGTTGGGCTGCTAACCTCAAGATCAGCAGTTCAAAACTACTAGCAGTTCTACAGGAGAAAGATAAGACTTTCTGCTCCCGTAAAGATTGACTGTCTTGGGAATCCTATACAAGTTGGCTATGAGTCGGAACTGACTCTATGACACACAACCACCACCATCATATATATATATATACATACATATATATGTATAACTGGGCTGGAGTCCTGATGTGCCACTATAGGATAAGCACTAGACCATAAGGTCAGTTTGAACTTCAAGGTCGACAGTTCAAGCTCATCAGGCACTCCTTGGAAACACTATGCAGTGCCACTATGGGTCAGAACTGACTTGATGGCACTTAACAAAAAGATAGCTAGGTTGCTAGCTTTAAGGTCAGTAGCTTGAATTTATTAGCAGTTCCTCAGGAAAAAGATGAGGTTATCTACTCCAGTAAAGATTTAAAGTCTTGGAAACTCTGCATATGGTTGCTGTGAATCAGAATTGACTCACTGGCAATGAGTTTTTTGAGTTGGGATATATAGGTAGCATTTGAGTTTCAACTGGTTGAATTTCAACTGAACAAGAAAAACATAAGAGTTTGCCAAATACTTTACCAGAATTAATTAACCCTTTTATCCTGCCAATTAAAAAAAAAAAAGTACAGTATTTGAGCCAGCATTATATTTTGGTTAGATGTACTATAACACATAAATATTGTTACAGTAGCCATTAAACATTTTTGTGACAGAATTGGTCTTTTCTCTATTGTTAAATCCAGATAATTATTTTTGAAATATATGATAAATTAATGCATTAGACGTACTTTAAAAGAAAAAAACAAAACAAAACTTACGGGTGGTCCAGTATCCCCTTTTGGCCCAATCAGAGTCTCCATTTCGAGCATTGAATTAAGATCTTCATAATAATAATCATAAAGCTCAGTTTCATAGCTGTTTTCAATGAGATAGGTGGAGTCAGGGTCAAATTCTCCTTCCTTCCTTAGATCAAGGTGGTTATCCACAGAAAGCTCACCAGTCACTCTATATAAGGTTGTGTTTAAAATCTGTTGCATTTCCATGAGTTCGTTAGTGTGTAGATTTGCTGTAATAGCCTTCTTCTGATTATTAATTGCATCCTGTTCTATATGTGAGGGAATAGATGACATCTTCTTAAACGGTGAGAAGCTAGTTTCTCCATCATCATGTGTGACGTTAGATGCATTTAGAGGAGAAGTCAATTTCCTGTTGGTTGAATTAATTCTTGCTTCACTTAGGTGCTGATGTGTCGCTGAATGGCTTAAATTTGTCTGAATATGTTTTTCAGTGGTCATTTCTGTGACCTGAATTCCACTGTTCATGAAAGCCACAGCAGACATATTCCCAAAAGGAAGAGACATTAATGGAGATCTTGGTACCTTGTGTTCTGGTTCTTTATGCGCTGTTGCAGAATCATTATTTATAACATATGGAATGCTTTTGCCATCAGTCAATGTATGCTCAGACAGTACTTTTTCACCAAATCGTTTGAGCAAAGGAGAGGTTTCCAGTATTGTAGATGGTATAATAGTTGTGTGTGTAAGATTTGCCTCAGGCCGGTATGTATCTGCTTGGCGACACTGCTGTTTCACGTATGTGCAATAATTCGCAGATGCTTCTGCAGAAGGAATTATATCCAACTGACATACTATTCCTTCAAAATGGACAGAATTATTATTTATACTTCCTAAGGTGAACACACTGTTAGCATCAAAGGTCGGAACGTCTGAAAAAGTCTCTCTGAAAAAATATTTCTTTCCACACTTAACAAACATGGAGATAACTTTGTTTCTAATATTAATGGCAAATGAGTGCCATAATTCATCATGAACACTGTAGTTGAAAAATACAGACTGCTTTCCTCCAATGTGTACCACTAATTTTTTAGGTAGTAGTTGAACTCCTAATTGCAGTCTATTTTTATTTCTAATGCTGAAGAGAAATGCATTGTTTACTTTATGTGACTGTAACCCAATTAATATTGTAAATGGCTGCACTAACTTGACAGGTAAAATATTCATGAGAGGTGACTCAATATAAGTATCATTTGTTAAAATGACGCCTGGTTCTGTTAAGTGAACCCCCTGAGGTAATGGTATAGATGATGATGGCACCGCTGTCATTGATGTTGAGTGTCCTACATCTTTGTCTCCAAGGCCTAGTTGATGAAGAATATCTATGCCTGGAAATTTAAAAAAGAGAGAAAGAGAGATTCTTACTCTTATGAATTAATATGTTTATATATATGTATGTTTTAGGATGAGAAAAATCATCCTCATCTGTATCAGAGGAAATTCCTAAAGTAAGCATGCTCTATCAATAACTGATTTCCAGGGAACTAGATGGGTTTTAAACTACCAGTCGCTCCGCGGGAGAAAGATGAGGCTTTCTACTCCCGTAAAGATTTACACCCTCGGAAACCCTGTACAGGGTCGCTATGGGTCGGAACCGACTCGACGGCACTTAACAACAACAAGATGGGTTTTAGAGGATACACACTGGACTACAAACCACAAGGCTGGTGATTTGAGCCCAACAGCCACCGTATGGGAAAAAGATGAGGCTTTCTTCTACAAATATTTACCATCTCAGAAACCATATACAGGACCACTATAAGTCAAAACCGACTGGTCAGCACTTAATAACAACAGAGATGGGGGAAGGGGAAGGTAAGACACTATACATGATAATTTGAATAAAACAATCACAAATGCATGCACATCCCAATATCTCTAAACCTAAAATTTACTTCATGAATTTATTTAGTTCTCATATTTTCTAATCAATTAGTATTCTTACTACTCTAATGAATTTTTTAAATTTCTCAGATGTCATGTCCTTCTTTTTTCCTTTTTTTAAGGCTATATAACAGCTTATCTTACTGAGGTGAGAATACTGAAATAGGTTAGACTTTCTTCTTGGCAAGAATAACAGATTCTGACAGACAGTTTTGATCATCTGACACAGTTGTCATTTTCTTCTTTAATTGAGAACTTAATTTTACAACTTCTCTAACAAAAGAGAGCCCTGGTCTGGTACCATAGGATAAGCTCTGGACTTCGAACCACAAGGCCAGCATTTCAAACCCAACAGCTGCTCTTGGAAACTCTATGCAGGGTCATTATGAATTGGAACCAACTCAATGGCACACAACATAATAAAAGAGAAACAAAAGTCATACTTTCAAAATAAAATTTGTTATTGAAACCATTTTAGACATTGAAGTTACACAATCCTATCAACTATTTTTTAGGTGGTTTTCCTTTACAGCCTCCAGGGAATTAACATGCCATTAAGAAGTTGTCTCTATGCCTAACACCTTCAGCATATACAACACTTAAGCAGAGTCCTGGTGTGGTGCTGTAGGATAAGCACTGGACTGGTAATGACAAGGTCGATAGTTCAAACCCACCAGCCCTTCCTTGCAAACCCTATCTAGGGTTACTGTAAGTTGGAACCATCTCGATGGCACTTAACATAATGCTAAAATACTCAGGTCACCAAAATCCTTTCTGATATTGCTTGGACAAGAGAGCTTAGTTTCTTTTGTGATTGACCATCGTACTTTTTCTCTCCCTTCCAAACTTGCTTTTCTTTCATTTTTTTCTCAGTCCACCACAGCAAATTTTATCCAATTTGTAGACTATTTTTCAATTTTTATTATGTAATATGGATTTTCTGGTTTATTGTTTATCATTATGTTGCTAATAGTATATTGACATTCTCCCTTTCCAAAATACAGGCTCCTTGAGGACAGATTTTATATTTTTATTACTAAATTTCTACAACCACCTTACTTATAATTCTATAATTTCTGAATGAATTAACTTTTCCCCACCAGATTTTAATCAGATATCACATTTCAGTTCTAAAATTCTATAAAATTAAATTCTTGCAAAGAAGCTTTTATTAAAAATACAGAAAAGTATAGTCATTGGTGACTCAATATAAATATTCTGTTAGATGACGATGCTTGTTATTTTTTTTTATTAGAAATCTCCCATCTATTTCTACCTATATATATATTCTATCTATCATTTCTAGCTATAATTTTTTTTAATTACAATTCATAATTATGATAAATGAGGAGATACAAGTTTTTGAAGATTAGTTAAAACACTGGGCATTATGTCAGTTATTCCTTTTGTAAGAAATGAGTAGATATTTGACCATCTATGTTCATTACTATTAAAAAGCAAAAATGTATGGCAGATATATGTATCTCATTCATTCAACAATGAAATAATCACTTGAATATAATTCACATAAAATCTAATCTCTCACTGACTCACTGCCTTTCATCGATTCCAACTCATAATGACCCTGCACAGAGTTTCTGAGGCTGTAAATCTTTAGGGGAGCAGAAGCCTCATCTTTCTCCTATAGAGCTATTGGTGGATTTGAAATGATGACTTTGTGGTTAACAGTCCAGTGCTTATCCTACAGCACCATGCCAGGACTCCAACTAAAATTTTCCTTATCAGAAGTATTCTTAAAACACTCAAGTATTTTATATTAGGGTTAGAACAGCAATCATTTTACTCATAAAATAGTTGTAATTTATGATAGTTGTAAAGGATATACAATTTATTGTTGTTGATAAGTACCATCAAGTCAATTCTGACCCGTGGCAACCCTGT
Source organism: Chrysochloris asiatica (assembly GCF_000296735.1). NCBI lineage: Eukaryota > Metazoa > Chordata > Mammalia > Afrosoricida > Chrysochloridae > Chrysochloris > Chrysochloris asiatica. The sequence goes on along the minus strand of NW_006408520.1, from coordinate 31,738,108 downwards.
ATAGGGTTTCTGAGGAGGCGCTGGTGAGTTTGAACCACTAATCTTGTGGTTCAAACCAACCTTTCAGTCAAGTGGTTATCCTACAGCACCACACCAGAACTCAATTCAATTGGCCCTCCATAATCTTGGATTTTGCATTCACAGATTCAGACAACTACAAATCAAAAATATTCAAAGGGGTAAGCTAAATAGTCAAAGCAATTCTAAGGGCCGTGTAATGTGCTATTTATACAGTACTTACATTATATTAGGTATTATACATAATCTACAGATGATTTTGGAGTCCTGGTATGGCACTGTAGGATAAGCACTGGATAACTAACACAGGGTAGGCAGTTCAAACCCAGAAGCCAATCTTTGAAAACCTTAAACAGGGTCACTGTGAGTTGGAACCAACTTGATAGCACTTAACAGCAGAGATGATTTTAAGTATATGGGATGAGAGGCCCAGATATACAAATACTATAACATTTTGTATAAGGAAATTGAGCATCCTAAGGTATTAGTATCTGTAGAGGTTCTGAATGTTGATCTCCAGGATAGAGATGCTAAAATGAATGGAAAAGATGAGGAGGTAAAAGAGCTAAATAGAAAATTTCAAGAAGACAAAGTCAAATATTGTAACAAAATGTGCAAAGACCTGGATTTGGAAAACCAAAAGCGAAGAACTCACTCAGTGTTTCTCAATCTAAGAGAACTGAAAGAAATTTCAAGCCTTGAGTTTCAATGCTGAAGGATTCTATAGGCAAACTATTGAGTAAAGCCTCTAAAGAAGATGGAAGGAATACACAGAGTTACTGTACCAAAAAGAAATGGTAGATGTTCAACAGTGGTCAAAAGCCAATGGTACTGAAGTCCAAGGTTCATTGAAGGCAAAGAACATGGCTCCATGAATTCATGGATAACAAATTGAAAATTTCCAACTGATGAAGCACTAGAGGCCCTCACTCATCTATACCATGAGATTTGGAAGACAACTACCTGGCCAACTGACTGGAAGAGATCCATGTTTGTGCCAATTCTAAAAAGAGGTAATCCAACAGAATGCAGAAATCATTGGATAATATCATTAATATCTCATACAAGTAAATTTTTTGCTAAATAAAATCCCAAAATGGCTGTAAACATACACTGATAGAGAACTGCCAGAAATTCAAGATGCATTCAGACAAGGATGTGGAGTGAAGGATATCCTTGCTGATGTCAGATGGATCTTGGCTGAAAGCATGGAATACAGGAAAGATGTTTATCTGTGCTTTATTGACTATACAAAGGCATTCAGTTGTGTGAATCATGACAAGCTATGGACAGACAACATTGCAGAGAATGAGTATTCAGGAATGCTTAATTGTGCTCAGGAGGAATATGTAAATAGACCAAGATACAACTGTTTGAACAGACAAGGGAAAATTGATTTTTTTTAAATTCATCAAGGTGTGTACCAGGGTTGTATTCTTTCACCATACTTATTCAATCTGTATGCTGAGCACATAATCCAAGAAACTGGGTTGTAAGAAGAACACCGTGGCGTCGGGATAGAGGAAGACTCATTAACAACTTGCGATAAGCTGATGATACAACCTTTGCTTGCTGAAAGTGAAGAGGACTTAAAATACTTACCGATAAAGACCAAAGACCACAGCCATCAGTATGGGTTGCACCACAATGGAAAGTAAACAAAATTCCTTACCATGGGACCAATAAACAACATCCGTATAAATGGAGAAAAGATTGAAGTTGTCAAAGACATCATTATGCTCAAATGAACCACCAACACTCATGGAACTAATAGTCAAGAAACCAAACCACGTATTGCATTAGGCAAACCTGCTGTACAAGACCTCTTTAAAGTGTTCAAGAGCAAAGATGTCAGTTAGAGGACTAAGGTTCTCCTAATCCAAGCCATGATATTTTCAATAACTTTATAAGTATGTGAAAGTTGGGCAGTGAATAAAGAAGTATAAGAATTGATGCATTTGAGTTATGGTGAGAATTAAAAGTAGCATGGACTGCCAGAAGACCAAGCCAAACTGTGTTGGAAGATATACAGCAGCCAGAATGCCCCATGAAAGCCAGGATGGTTTGACTTCATCTTTCATACTCCAGACATACTGTCAGAAGGGACCAGTATCTGGAGATGATATCATGATTGGTAAAGTGGAAGGTCAGAGAAAAAGAGGAATAACCCCAATGACATGGATTGGCACAGTGGCAGCAGCAGTGGGCTCAAATGTAGCAATGATTGTGAGGTTGGAGCAGGATGGGGCAGTGTTTCATTCTGTTGTGCATAGGGTCGCTATGGGTCGGTGCCAACTCTGTGGCACCTTACAACAACAACAGAGGATTCCTGGAGCCAGCTACCCACAGGTATCAAAGAACTATAAATACTTGCATCTAATATTTCATTAGTGAAAGATTCTCTGGGCAAATTGTTGAATGATGCAGAATGCATCAAGAAAAGATGGAAGGAATACACAGA
>NW_006408520.1:31727510-31733839 GCF_000296735.1 Chrysochloris asiatica | reverse complement strand
ACTATAGGATAAGCATGGACTGCAAACCACAAAGTAAAGTTGGCGGTTCAAACCCACCAGCTGCTCCTTGGAAACCCTGTACAGGGTTGCTATGAGTCATTTAACAACAACCCTCATAAAGATGTACAGCCTCAGAAACCTTAGACGGGGTGACTATGAGTTGGATTTGACTTGATGGTGTACACCAATAACAATAACACACGTTTTCAAATGTATTACCCAAAGAGCTACATGTAATGTTCTTTTATAAGTCTTCATTTTTTTCTGTATCTACGTCTTTCTATCTCATTTTTCTAATTCTTAATATCATGATCTATTCTTTAATCAGTAATAATTTCAGCCATTTCAAAGGGATTTGTTTGTTCTTTAAACCACTTTTGTCTATTTTTTTCTGTCATTTATTAATTTTGGCTTTTATTTTTATTAATAATATTTTCCTATTTGGTTTTATTTTGTTTTTCATTTTTCTAATTTCTGATGACATCTACCTGGTATTTTTTTTTTGCTTCTTCCTAAAAATGAAGTCATTTAAACTATAAATTTTCCTGAGTAATGCTTTAGTTGTACCCCAAAGGTTTGGATATATGGTATTGTTATTTTTGTTGTTTTTCAGAAACTCTGAAATTTTTATATTTATTTCCCACTGGCCCAAATTGTTTCAGAGAATTTAAAAATGTCCATTAAGAAAGGACTTTCTCTTTCCCAAGGAACCCTGAGTGATTAAGCATTCAGCAAACTGAAAGATCAGCAAATTGAACCAACCAGCAGTCCACTGAAGAAAGATGTGGCTGTCTGTTTCCATAGAGATAATGTTGTTGTTAGGCCCCATAGAGTTAGTTCCAACTCATAGCAATCTTATATACACTGATTGAGACATTGCTTGGTCTAGTGTCATCTTCATAATTGTTACGTTTGAGCCCATCATTGCTGCCACTGTGCCAATCCATCTTGTTGTGGGTCTTCCTCTTTTTCATGACCATCCACATGACCAAGCATGATATCCTTCTCCAGGGACTTGCCCCTCCTGATACGAGACACAAAGTCTTACCATCTGGCTTCAAAGTAGCATTCTGGCTGTACTTCTTCCAACACAGATTTGTTTGTTCTTCTGACAGTCTATGGTACTTTTAATATTCTTCTCTACCACCACAACTCAAATGCATCAATTCTACAGTCTCTCTTATCCATTGTCTAACTCTCACATACATATGAGGCTACTGAAAATATGATGGTTTGGTTCAGATGCACCTTAGTCATAAAACGGACATCTTTTCTCTTCAACACTTCAAAGAGGTCTTGTGCAGCAGATTTGCCTAGTGCAATGCATTGTTTGATTTCTTGACTACTGCTTCTGTAAGTTTTGATAATGGATCCAAGCAAGTTGTCTTTGACAACTTTAATCTTTCTCCATCTATCATGATGTAATTTATTAGTCCAGTTGTAAAGATTTTTTGTTTTCTTTCCATACTGAAGGTTGTGGTCTTTGATCTTTCTCAGTAAGTGTTTTAAGTTCTCTGCTTTTGGCTGCAGGTTGTTAATGAGTCTTTCTCCAATCTTGATGCCATGTTCTTCTTCATATAATCCAGCTTCTTATATTGCTTACTCAGCATACATATTGAATAAGAATGGTGAAATAATACAACCCTGGCACACACCTTTCCTGATTTAAAACCATTCAGTGCCCCCTTGTTCTGTTTGAATGACTGCCACTTGTTACAAGTTCCTCATGAGCAAAATCAAATTTCTGGAATATCCATTATTTGCAATGTTATCCATAGTTTGTCATGAACTACACAGTCAAAAGCTTTTGTATAGTCAATAAACCACAGGTAAACATCTTTCCGATATTCTCTGCTTTCAGCCAAGATCCACCTAACATCAGCAATGATACTCCTCATTCTAAGGCTTTGTCTGAATCCTGCCTGAACATCTGACAGTTCCCTTTCAAGTACTGTTGCAGTAGTTTTCGAATAATGTTTAGTAAAATTTCAAGTGCATGTGATATTGTACAATGATTTCTACATTCTGTTGACTCAGCTTCTTTGGAATGGGCACAAATGGGAATCTCTTCCAATCATTTGGCCAGGTAGTTCTCTTCCAAATTTCTTGGCATTGATAAGTGAATGACTCCATTATTATATCTGTTTATTGAAAAATTTCCCTTTGAATTCCATCAATTCCCAGAATCTTGTTCTTTACCAATCACTCTAGTGCACCTTAAGTTTCTTCCTTCAATACCATTGACTCTTGTTGATATATTACCTCTTGAAATGATTGAATAACAAACATTTCTTATTGGTATAGTGACTTTGTGTACTCCTTCCATCTTCTTTTCATGCTTTCTGCATCATTCGATATTTTGCCCATTATTGTTGCTGTTAAGTGCTGTTGAGTCGATTTTGCCCATAGAATCCTTCAATATTTCAAGTTGAGGCTTCAATTTTTTTTTCTGTTCTTTCAACCTAAGAAATACTGACCATGTTCTTCCCTTTTGGTTTTCTAACAGCTGGTTCTTACACATTTAATTATAATATTTGACTCTGTATTCTTAAGCTATCCTTTGAAATTTTCTATTCAGATATTTTTCCTCCTTATTTCCTCCATTTACTTTAGCACATCTACATTAGAGAGCAATTTTCAGAGTCTCTTCTGACGTCCACTTTGGTATTGTCCTTCTTTCTTGTCTTCTTAATGACCTATACTTTCTCCTCTATGATATTCTTGATGCCATCCCACATCTGTCCTGGTCTTCAGCCATTATTGTCTAACGCATCAACTCTGTTCTTTAGATGACCTCTAAATTCAGGTGGGATATGTTCAAGGACTTGTTTTAATATTCTTCATCTTCAGCCTGAACTTACATATGAGAAATTGATGGTCCATTCCACATTCTGTTCCTGGTCTTGTTTTGGTTTAGGACATGGAACATTTCTACCATCTCTTCACACAGAAGTAGTCAATTTGATTTCTGTGTATTCCATCTGGTGAGTTCTGTATGTACAGTTGTCTTTTATGTTGTTTAAAAAAGGTATTTGCAATGAATAAGTCATTGGTCTTGCATAATTCTATCATGTGGTCTCCAGGATCATTTCCCTCACCAAGGCCATACTTTCCAACTACTGACACTTTCTCTTAGTTTCCATACCTTTGCATTCAAATCATCAATAATTGAAATATATCTTGATTGCATGTTTGATCAGTTTCAGACTGAAGAAATTGGTAGAATTTGTCAGTTTCATCATCATTGGTTTTAGTGGTTGGTGTATACATTTGAATAATAGTGGTATTAAGTGGTCTTTCTTGTAGGCATATAGACATTATTCTATCACAGACAGCACAGTTGTGAAGTATTCTTTTTGATGATAAACATACTGCCATTCCTCTTCAATTTTTCATTTTATATCCTTGGAAACCCTGTGTGTGTGTGGGCGGGGAGGGGGCAGTTCTACTATGACCTACAGAGTGCCTATGAGTTGTAATCAATTGGACAGCAAAAATTTTGGAGTTTTTTTGTTTCTTTTCCAGTTTTGTTATTAAATTCTCGTTTAATATGTTGTGGTAAGAGAATAACGTATAATCTGTACTCTTTCTTAATTTTGAAACTTAATTATCCCTATAAATACTCAATTTTCAATTAATGATTCATAAGTCCTTTCAAGAATATTCAGGGTACAGAATTTAATATGTTTTAATATTTGTATCTCATTGTTAATGTTATTGTGGCACTGTATGTTAAGTACTCAACTGCAATGTCAGTTTGAATCACAAGGCCAGCAGTTCAAATCCACCAGCAATGCCTTGGAAACATTGTACAAGTTTGCTATGATTTGGGACCAACTCCATGGAACGTAACAACAATAATAAAGTATCTTTGTTTAAGGAGCTCTGGTAGCATAGTGGATTATGGACTGGGCGGCTATTTATAATTCAAATCTACTAGTCTCTCTGTTACAGAAATAGGAGACTTTTTGCTCCCATAAAATTTTGCAGCTCAGAAACCCTATACAGGGTCACTATGAGTTGAAACCAACGTGGTGGTGCACAATCACCACCATATCCTTGTTTTTCTTGATATAATGGTCTGTCATTGACAGAGAGGCAAACAAAAGCTGAACTAATGTGTCTATTTGTTCTTTCATATCTTGTGATTTTCACTTTATGATTAATAATTACATATTACGCATACAGTCACAAAATTCTTAGAATTGACCCTTGAATAAAATAGGCTTAAACTGTAGGATTTTTAAAAAAGCTCTTTAGGGAGCTAATCAAGAAGCCCTGCTAGTAGTATGTGAGTAACAAGTTGGGCTGCTAGCCACAAGGTCAGCAGTTTGAGTCTACCATTCACTCAGCAGGAGAAAGATGAAGCTTTTTGCTCCTGTAAAGATTTATAGTCTTGGAAACTACACAGGATCACTGTGAATCTCATTCAGAACCAATTCAACAGCATTCAACCACCACCACCAACGCGGTGCTAATCATCTCCATGTGAGCAGTTCACGTCTCCAGTAAATTCTAAAAAATAATACCTCGTGGTTCTCACATATTTTTCATTATGGTTAGTGGAATACCATAAAGTTTGAATAAGATCAAGGGACGTATTCATAGTGCCACTAGTGATATGAGAAGTGCTTCCAAGAAGCAGAGAAAAGTGATGACAATGGAAGAAAAAAGTTGAATTGCTTGATATGTACCATAGAATGAGGTCTACAGCTGTACTTGTCGGCCATTTCAAGATAAATGAGCCCATTGTAAGGATTATTGTTAAAAAAAAAAAAAAGGGAATTAGTGAAGCTGTTAGGGAAGTTATTTATACCAGCAGGCCTGCAAATCTTGCATTTTTTTTTTTGCAAAATACCATTTTAGATTATATTCCTGAGTGTTTCTGTGTACATCCCCCCCCCCCAAAAAAAAGGATTAAAAAAAAAAAAAAAAAAAAGGGAATTAGTGAAGCTGTTAGGGAAGTTATTTATACCAGCAGGCCTGCAAATCTTGCATTTTTTTTTTTGCAAAATACCATTTTAGATTATATTGAGAAAGCAGCTTTGTTGTGGTGCAGTATACGTGGTGGGGCTGGTGTTCTGTGGTGTTGGTGCTGACTCAGAGCAGCCCTATATAGTGTTTCCAAGGCTATAAATCTTTACAGGAGCAGTAAGCCTCATGTTTCTCCAATGTAGCATCTTTTAGATTCAAACTGCTGCTAGCAGCACAACTCACTATACTGCAAAGCTCCTTATATAATGCACATATCATACAAAATATCATACAAAAACATGTTTGCTATCAGTAAGTCTTCCAGTCAATAGTAGGCTATAAGTAGTTAGTGTTTGAGGGTCAACAATTATATGTGGATTTTCTACTGTGCACGGGAATTCAGGGCCTCCGTTGGGCGGATAATAGAAAGCTCAGCAGTTTGAATCCACCCACCACTCTGAGGAAGAAGCATGAGCCTTTCTGCTCCTGTAAAGATTAACAGCCTTGGAAACCCTATGCAGGTTTTCTATGAGTCAGAAGAGGTACAACCACCACCAGCAGCTTCTGCACTATTCAAGGGTCAACTGTATTCATTGAGTACTTGAGCACTATGCTTTTTAGCATAATAAAAATACCATATTTTCATGTTTGTTGTTTGATGTTTTTGTTGTTGTTATTCTGTTTTTGGCAATACTTCAACTGTACCTGGTATTAAACCTTTCTTCCTGCTTTTATTTTCATTTCTATTTATCTGATAAACCTTTGCCTGTTCTTTTATTTTCATCTACTTTGAAACATTATGTTTTAGGAAAAGAGGAAGAAGTTGGATTCTGTTTTGTGGCCCATCTGGAAATCTTCTTCTTTAAATATTTTTAAATATATTTGACACGATATCATGTTTAATCTGAGTTCTTTCATATTATTTATATTTTCCCGTTTTAATTATCTAAGTTTTTTTTTTTTATGTAGCTTTCTTTCTTCTTTTTTTTTTATGTCAGTCCTTTAAGATTTAAAAAGACATGTATTTCTAGTCTAAGATTTATCATTAAAAAATAAATGCATGTGATGCCGTCTCCACCACTCTTCAGCTTATCATACTGTGTTGACTTTTGTGTGGCTGTGATTCTGGAAGCTATGCTACCAATACTTTAAGTCCTATCTGGGTCACCCACAGTACACAGGTTTCAGATGAGCTTCCAGACTAAAATAACTAGGAAGAAGCAGAGACAGACTATTTCCCAATCAGTAGTCACTGAAAACCTTATGAATATTAGCAGAATGCTACCAGACAGCTCCAGATTATTGAATATTGAAACATGCTGAAGAGCACCATATTACTGCTAGATATGTTGTTG
>NW_006408520.1:31722342-31726715 GCF_000296735.1 Chrysochloris asiatica | reverse complement strand
TGAAATGGACAATTATTGGCCAACTGGTATCTGATGGTCACATGGTTTATTGTGTCAGGATTCACAAACTGAAGTGGAATGGTTTCACATTCATAATCAAAAAGAACATTTCAAGACATATCTTGAAACACAATGCTGTCTGTGATAGGATAATATCTATAAACCTACAAGGAAGCCCAGTTAATACAACTATCACTCAAATTTATTCACTAACCACTAAAGCAAGTGATGATGAAATTGAAGAATTCAACCAACTGCTTCAGTCTGAAGTGAATCAAACATGCAATCAAGATGTATTGATGATTGTATTGATGATTACTGATGATTGGAATGCAAAGGTTGGAAACAGAAAGAATCAATAGTAAAATATGGTCTTGGTTATACAAACGATGCTGTAGGTACCATGAAAGAATTTTCCAAGATAGGTGACTTCTTCATCGCAAATAACATTTTAAAACAAAATAAAAGGAGACTGTACACATGGACCTCACCAGAAGGAATATACAGAAAATATGACTGAATTTAGAAATCATCTCAAGAGCAGATTTGATTCATTAGACAATGATTGAAGATCATAAGAGTTGTGGGATGACATCAAGAATACCATACAGGAAGAAATCCAAAAGTCATTAAGAAGACAAGAAAGTAGAAAAAGACCAAAATGGATGTCAGAAGAGACTCTGAAAATAGTTCTCTAATGTAGATAAGCTAAAGCAAATGGAAGAAAAGAGGAGGAAAAAAAGCTGAATAGAAAATTTCAAAGAGTAGCTCAAGAAGACAAAGTCAAATATTATCATGAACTATGGAAGGATTTGGTGTTAGAAAAACAAAAGAGAAGAACATTTTCACCATTTCTCAAGCTGAGGGAACATAAGAAAAAAGTCAAGCCTCAACTTGAAGGATTCTATTGGCAAAATAAGGAATGATGCATAAAACATAAAAAAAAAAAAAAAGATGTGAAGGCATACACAGTAACTGTACCAAACAGAAATGGTTAATGTTCAAACATTTCAAGAGGCAACATATGATCAAGAGCCAATGGTACTGATGGAAGAAGTCCAAGGTGCACTGAAGGCATTGGCAAAGAACAAGTCTGCAGGAACTGATGGAATACAAATTGAAATATTTCAGCAAACTCAGGCTACACTGGAGGCATTTACTCATCTATGCCAAGAAATTTGGTAGAGAACCACCTGGCCAACTGATAAGAAGAGATCCATATTTGTGCCCATTCTAAAGAGAGATTACCCAAATAAATGCAGAAATCATTGGACAATATCATTAATATTACATGCAAGTAAAATTTTGCTAAAGATAATTCAAAAACGACTACAACGTACACTGACAGAAAACAGCCAGAGGTTCAAGCCAGATTCAGACAAAGGACATGGAACAGGTGATATCATTGCTGATGACAGATGGATCTTTGCTGAAAGCAGAGAATACCAAAAAGGTATTTTGTTGTTGTTGCTAAGTGCCATTGAAGAGTATTTCTAGTCTATCAGACTTTTGAAAATTGCTTCTTTGTAGCCTTATAATTTAAGTTTCATTGGACATAAAATTCTTAGTTAATATCACTATTCCTTGAATACGTTCAGCTCCTTTTGTTTGATTTTCTAATTTATATCTTTCTTGTGTTGTCCACATATCTAACCTGTTTTTTTTGCTTCTTCCAATTTTATCTTGATTTATAAAAAAAGGGGAGTGTATTTTTTCTATGAGTTCTTTCATTATTTCTGAAAGTTTATGATTCATTTTTTCCTTTCTTTTCTTCTTCCATGAGTTCTTATTTTTCTGTTTTATTATTTTCCTTCATAGAGATGACTGTTTTCTTTTTTCTTCCTGGCAAAACATTTGGTTAGAATTTTCATCATTTAGTAACAACATTTATATGTATGCATTCTCATTTTTGTTGTTTTTCCCCGTAAATTATTTCTGTGTTGTATTTTCCTATTTATGTTATCCAACTGCTTTTAATTATTCATTATTTCCTAGCTCAGCAATTATAAAAGAATGCTGGAAAAAGTAGAACAGAGACCATGATTGCTTTCCAAATTTCAAAACCCAAAGACTTCATAACTATCAGCATTTCCATGTAAAATGACTCTTTTATACAGCCCCATCTTCTTCCCTCAACCAAGCCTTGTCCAGGAGGACCTCTCTGTCAGACCTGCTCACACCCCTCAGTTTCCTTCCACGTTATGCACTGTATCAGCTCCCATAGAAACTTCCTTCAGAATGAATTCTTCATTTCAGGTACTAGAGTGTTACGTTTTCTGAGCTCTGTCCATACTGGTCCATTCTGCTCTATCTGTTCTTCTTTTCTGTATTTCCCTTTGGGCAGCTTGTGGCCTGTCTGGATCCTGTAGCTCTTGTGTACAAGACTAAATGAAGGCTTAGTACTTGAGGTATACACCTCATCTTCAGGCAGTTTAGTTGTGATGGTACTCTCTTAAACCTTGTTGTTGTTAAGTAAGTGCTGTTGAGTCAGTTCATAGGGTTTGCCGAGGAGTGCTGGTGAACTTGAACCACCGACCTCGCAATTCAAACCAACCTTGCAGTCCAGCACATTAACCCACAGCATCTCACCAGGACTCCTTACTACTCATTTTTTTCCATGTGGCATCTGTGCTGTTCTCAGAAAATTTTGTTGTTGTTGCTAAGTGTTGTCAAGCTGATTCTGACTCATAGTAACTCTGTTTAGGGTTTCTGAAGAGCATCTGTTAGGTTTGAACAACTGTCCTTATAGTTAGAAGGTCAGTGCTTATCCTTCAGTGCCACATCAGGACTCCATAGAATATTTTGGGGCTCTGAAAATTACATCATTATCCTAGGCTTGCTGAAAATGGAGTTTTCAGGGTTTATTTATTTATTATAATTTACCTTGTTTCTTTTGTGAGGTACCCAGAAACAGAAGAGGGAAGATAATATTTCATAGTTTCATATTTATTTTTAAAGTTTATACCCATTTCACAGATGAAGAATTTGAGGCACAGATTAAATAACTAGGCCAGTATCATAGCTGATAAGTAGAAGAGCTGGATTTGAGCCTTATCAGTCTGATGCCAAAGTCCAGATACTTAAACTGTTCCACCCCACCATCTCACAGCCATTGAATTCCTCATTGTTGTTGTTGCTAAGTACTGTTGGGTTAGTTCCTATCCATAGCAACCCTGTACAAGGTTTCCTAGGAGCTTGAACTGCCAAACTTGTGGTTCAAATCGACTTTACAGTTTAACCCACAGCACTACATCAGGACTCCTGAATTCCTCATACCACCTCACTAGTTAGTTATGGCAGACTTATTTTCTCCCCATAGAAATCTCAGAGTGGAGAATACTCTGTAGGTAGCCACTGAGTTGACATTTGAGAGAAAAACTGTTACCTTAGTTTAATATTTCATACCTTATTGTGTCAATATGTCTAACAAAAGAGAGAATATAAAACTCTTAAAAGGGAAGGCACAGATGAGAAGTGGTGGGGAGAATGAAGGGAAAAAAAAGTTTCTGCCAGAGGACAAACTCGTTAACATTTAATTTAGGCCTGCTCCTATTTTTGTTGTTAAGTGTCATCAAGTCAGTTCTGACTCACAGCTACCCTGTATAACGTTTCCAAAGAGCAGCTAGTGGGTTTAAACTGCTGATCTTGTGATTCACAGTCCATTATTGATCCTAGAGTGCTACACCAGGAGTCCACAGGCCTGGTCCTAGGAATCATAAGTTATAATTTGGGGCTAAATTTAGATATTTGATAACAATGTGTACCACCACCCACCCACTGCTGTTGAGTGTATTTCAACTCACAAAGGCCATTCAGGACAGAGTAGAACTGCTCCACAGAGTTTCCAAGGCTGTAAATCTTTATCTTTCACTCTGAGTACAGCTGTGGAGTTCAAGCTACCTACCTTTAAGTTACCAGCCCAATACTTATATCAAGGTATACAGCAAGAAATAATTAAGTTCTTTGCAGTAAATTACATGTCTCATGAGTAGCCCTACTTACAAAATAATCCAGTTTGTATCCAGTTTAAATCAGTCACCACTTAAAATTATTGATTATTAACTGGGTTCTGTATTGTTTTATTTTTTTAAGGGTAATTATAACAGAAGAATCTATTATTAAATATTTTTATGTACAAAATGCATTTTAAAAATGTTAAGAACTTTACTGTACTAAAACACTTAATCTCCACAACAACCCTAACTGTTGTTACTAAAACTAAGTCACAGCAAAGTTAAATAATTTTCCCTAGGTCATCCAACTAGTAAGTGGTAGAATTTGAGCCCAAGCAGTTTTCTAGAGCCAGTCTCTTATGATAATGACTTTTAGGAATCTCTGGTAGCGTAGTGGTTACGAATCGGGCTGCGAACCTT
>NW_006408520.1:31708686-31714762 GCF_000296735.1 Chrysochloris asiatica | reverse complement strand
TATGTTTTCCAACTAATGATCTTTCTTCTTTGCTCCCAACCTTTGCATTCCAATCACAAAGAATGATCAGTATATCTTGATTGCATGTTTTATCAATTTCAGATTGAAGAAGTTGGTAGAATTCTTTTATTTCATCCTCACTGGCTTTAGTGGTTGGTGCGTAAATTTGAATAATTATGGTATTAACTGTGCTTCCCTGTAGGCGCATGGATATTATTCTATCACAGACAGCATTGTGCTTCATGACTGATCTGGATATGTTCTTTTTTACTATGAATGCAACATCATCCCTCTTCAACTTGTCATTCCCTGCATAGTAAACCCTGCATTGTGGTTGTCAGATTCAAAATGGCCGATACCTGTCCATTTCAACACACTAATGCCTAAGATATTGATGTTTATGCGTTCCATTTCATTTTTGACAACTTCCAGTTTTCCAAGATTCATACTTCGTGCATTCCATGTTCCAATATTCAATGGATGTTTACAGCTGTTTCTCTTCATTTTGAGTTGTGCCCCATCAGCAAATGAAGGTCTTGTGGGAATTTCTCCCACAAGCTTTACTCCATTAGCGTCATCATGGTCAGCTGTACTTTGAGGAGGCATCTCTTCCCCAGTCACATTTTGAGTGTCTTCCAACCTGACTGGCTCATTTTCCGGCACTATATCTGACAGTGTTTCTCTGCTATTAATAAGGTTTTCAGTGACTAAATATTCGGAAATAGTTTGTCACTCTTTCTTCCTAGTCTGTGTTCCTCTGGAAGCTCATCTGAAACCTGTCCACCATAGGTGACCCTGCTGGTATTTAAAGTACTGGTGGCATAACTTTCAGAATCACAGCAACTCACAAGCCACCACAGTATGACAAACTAACAGATGAGTGATGGAGTATTACACTTACCCCTAAAAGAAGAAGTATTTTTATATTTGTTAGTAATTTATTTGTTAGGTGTCTTCAAGTCAGTTTTGAGTCAGAGCAATCCTATGTACAGCAGAACGGAATTGTCCAGTCCTACACCATGCTCACCATTGTTTGTATGTTTGAGCTCATTGTTGAAGCCACTGTGTCAGTCCAGCTCCTTGAAGGTCTTCCTCTTTTTCACTAACCCTCTATTTTATCAAGGCTGATGACCTTTTCCAGAGATTGGTCCTTCCTGACAGCATGTCCACAGTATGTGAGAAGAAGTTATCCTCATTTCTAAAAAGTATTGTGGCTATACTTCCAAGACGTTGTTATCCAAATAATGTAAATGTTACTTTACAGAGTATATATAATAAATTAAAATTTTAGCCTTTGCAATTAAATAGACAAATTAATAAAATGAAATATTTAACTTTATTGAATTGTCAGTAATTAAATTTTTATATATCTGGGTTAAATAAGTCCCCAAAGCTATATTCTTTCCAGTTTTTATTAAAGACAAAAATAAAATATTATTTAAAATAATTTTAAGCAAGGTTCAACATGCTTTTTCTTTCTTGCCAATTTAATCAAATTGACTAAACAAACTAGATAATTCTCTTTTCATTGTACAGGATAGTGATTGTCAAGCAGTGTCAGAATTATGACTTAAAATATAGGCTTCCTGGCTTCCAAGTCACTGAGTTAAAAAAGTAAAAGAAGTTGTTTAAAGCAATTTTGTTGTTGTTGTTGTTGGTTTACTTTCTAAATATTTATGAGGATATGGGAGGTGTGGGGAAGAGAAACTAGACTATTCTGATTTTCTTACTGTTATGCATTTTGCACTTGTTAACTACAAGGTTGGTGGTTCAAAGTTATCAACCGCTTCTCAGAAACCCTATACAGCATCACTATGAGTTGGAATCGACTCAATGCCACTTAACCACAGCAACAACATACAAGTATTATATGCCTAAAGAAATAAGTATTACATGTCTAATGAAATAAGTATGAGAAAGCCAATGTTTTGGAAGCTAAGCAGGGTTGGGCCTGGTTAGTATTTATATAGGAAACCACCTGAGAAAACCAGGTGCTGTAGGCTTTGTGGGCATTTGCACTGTCCCTGCCCTCCCACTTTTTGGAGTCCTGGTGCGGCTCCATGGGTTAATGCACTGGATTTCAAAGTCAGTTTGTGAGTATTAAGCACAGGGTTAGCAATTCAAACCCACCAGTTGCTCCATGGGAGAAAGATGCAGCTTTCTATAAAGATTTACAGCCTTGGAAACCCTACACAGGGTCGCCATGAGTTGGAATTGACTTGATGGTACATACCACCAACATCTCATTTTATGTACACATTAACTCTATACTATTTTTAGCTCCCCTTTAGAGTTGCTGAAAATAAGGCTCAGAGTATTTAAGAAATTTGCTCACAGCCACACGGCTAGTAAGTATTAGAGCTTAGACATAAACTCAGACTACTAGCTTTGGAACTCTTGTGCACACTGTCACACTGGATATGTCAAAGGTGGCAACTGTGATTAAAAAATATTCTCAATGTAAATAACAACATAAAGTTTGGTAAAAGAGATTAAAGAAAACTTATTTACAAAATGGAATAAGAAGTTTTAAGCTATGTGTAAAATTTTTGGTTAGGTGCCCATAATGGGTTTTGACAGAAAATATTTGGATACACTGCATTTAAAATGAGCTGTTTCTCTGTTAACAATAAACACATTTTGGCCTAATTTCTATACTCTTCTTGGGTACAAGTATTCTACACAGATATTTCTACACATGTGGTTTTCAAGCCTAGGGATCATGAACCTGAATGTTGTATATGCTGAGAATTGGTCGCAAATCTTTCAATGGTGTAAACCATCAAATTGAGATGTTGCAGCTATGCCAATAACTCATTGGCAGACATCTCACCAACACAAAGAGTAACAAGGAAAATATACTGTATGGTAAGAAGGGGAATTTCTGTTAAATTCTCAGGAAACTCATCATTAAAGTAATTCATAGAACCACTGTTTCATTCGTTCATACCTAAAACTTGTTTATAAAACAAATATAAATTTCTATCTCTTGGTAGCATTGTGGGTTACACATCACACTGCTAACCACAAGATGACCTGCTTGAATCTACTATCTGCTCTGTGGGTGAAAGATGAGACTTTCTGCTCCCGTAAAGATTTACAGCCTTGGAAACCCTATCAAGGGTCACCATGAGTAAGAAATGACCTGACAGCACACAGTAGCAGAGCAGCAGCAGCAATAAAATATTGAAAATGGCTTTTTTAAAACAATGCTAAAATTTAAAGCAATAACTGAAAATACGGTAGATACACAAATGTTTTATTTCTGTTAAGTCATTAAACTTAATGTCAATGACAATAAAGAAATATGTGGTTTGAAATTACAGAGGCAAAGTGCATGGTAAGAAACAAAGATGGACAAGAGTCATCAACAAAAATTTAAAAGATAAAAATCAACAAGAAGGAATTAGCGAAGATGAATGAACTAACTGAACACGAACAGAGGCAGGTGCTAATGATGATGGCCCAATTCACATAGAAAAATCCCAAAAGGGCTCAAGAATTGAAGACATACCTAATCATTGAATTTAAAAGTGAAGCAATGGACTTTAAACAAGAACCAGGAAAATTGGTTGGAAACCTGTATAAGGAGTTTTTAGACCATAGCAGGAGATTAAAAGTTAATTATGTGAAAACATAGAGCCTATGAATCATAGTGGAAGATGAAAGTGTTAGTTATCTAGTGCTGCTGTAACAGAAATAAAACAAGTAGGTGGTTTTAACAAACAGAACTTTATTTTCTCACTTTGTTGTTGTTGTTAGGTGTCATCTAGCTGGTTCTGACTTATAACAATTCTATACACAACAGAATGAAACTCTGCCCAGTCCTGCACTATCTTCACAATTGCTGTTAAATTTGAACCTATTTCTGCTGCCACTCTGACAATCCATCTCATTGGGGGTCTGCCTGTTTTTTGCTGACCCTCTACTTTATTAAGCATGCTGTCTTTCTCCAGGATCTTGTCCCTTCTGGTAACATGTTCAAAGCATGAGCGATAATGTTTCACTATCCTGGATATGTAGAGTATTCTGGCTGTACTTCTTCCAACACATACTTGATTTTTCTTCTGGCAACCCATGGTACTTTCAATACTCTTCTCTATCACCATAACTCAAATGCATCAATTCTTCTATGGTCTTCCTTACTCACTGTCCAACTTTCACATTCATATAAGGGTATTGAAAATACCATGGCTTGTGTCAGGCATGTATTAGTCTTCAAACTGACATCGTTGCTTTCAAACACTTTAAAGAGGCCTGTGCAGTAGATTTGCCTAATGCAATATATCCTTTGATTCCTTGACTGCTGCTTCCATGAGTGTTGATTGTGGATCCAAGCAAAATGTAATCTTTGACAACTTCAATAATTTCTCAATTTGTCATGATATCAGGAACTTCTAGGATGCTAAAGTTAAAATTCAGAGCATTAATTCTAGGGGAAACCTTTCTCTCTCTCTGATGGCTCTAGGAGAAGGTCCTTGTCTCTTTTTAGCTTCTATCTCTTGGTCTATGGCTATCTTCATTTCCTCCATTTGTGCTTCATTGCTTGGGGGCCTGATCATATTTCAAATATGACTGGTTGTAAACACACTGTACATTGATATGACTACTTTAACATGATAAAAAAGACTCTATTCCAGATTGGATTTATCTACAGGCATAGGGATTAAGATTTACAACACATATTTTGGGGGACACACTCATTCTTTAACAATGGAGAGAAGTATCATATTGAAACCAAGAGGATTCTGTTCAAAATCTACATATTAAATGGTAAAACCATGTCCTGCATTTAACTGCAACAATAGTGGCAACCAGGATTATACCACACAAGCAGGAAATTGGTGAATTCTTTTCTGAAGAGCATAGCCTCAGACATTTGCAGCTCAATAGCCAGAAAGTTAGTCAATTCCTACCTAATTACTCTGTATATAAAACATCCCAGTTGACTGGCCTACCCAAGTATATTTCCAAGTATATTTTTAGTCTCTTACTGTTAAATAATAAATAGATGCTGCAGATGTACAAAGAAATTCTCCCACATAAAAGACAGACCAAAATAAAAATTTGGAGGGAACAAAGAATGGAGGGAACAGAAAATTTAAAAAATTTGTTATTCTTATCCTTAGAGAAATAAAGATATTTCATAAAAGAAATGAGACCAGAATGCTAAATTTTCTTTTTGAAAAAAAAAAATAATCTGAATGATATAACTCTTATATTTAAATAAAGCAGGGGAAAAATTAAATAAAATTTTTGAAAATATCACTCATGAAAAGTGATAAAAGATAAAGATTTTTTTTTAAAAAAAGGAAAATAAGGACCTTATTACTGGAGATCTAATATTTGACTAACAGAATTTTCAGAAAGAGAAAATATACATATCACAGGGATCTAGAAAATTCCCAGAATTTAAAGATAAAGGTAAATTTCTAGATTGAAAGTGTCTACTAAGTTCCCAGCATACTGAATGAAAAAAAAAAAAGGCACATTATTGTCAAATTTTAAAACAGAGGATAGAGGAATCAAAATTGTAGAGTAGTTGGATGTACCAGGCCCCACTATAGCAAAAACCTCTAAGTGAAATAGACTTAAAAGACAATCCTGGTATCCTGAATATCAAATGTAGGGATAAAGAATTAGATCAAATTTTGACTGTAAAAAGAAACTGAATAAAAAGTGAATGGGAGAGCTACAGAGCAGAGGTGCCTGGCCAGCTGACTCAGCATAGGGTGACCATCTTGAGGCATGCTGGGAGAGGACCATAGAAGGGAACTTCATGGAATCACCACTAGACAATGAAGAAGCTGTGAAGCTGTCCTTGAAGTAAACCAAGCCAACCATCAGCCAACATGAATGATCCACAGAGACCTACACACATGACCAGCCGCTGTGCTGCTCACCCGAAGACAGGTGATGAGCTCTCTAGTAGTGCCACACTACAGACCAGAGTTACACATAAGACCGGCAACCCAAACATATAAAGCAATAAAAACAAATACAATAATATCTTGATGCCTCAAAGACAATATTGTTGTTGTTGTTAGGTGCCATCGAGTCAGTACCAATTCATAGC
>NW_006408520.1:31706763-31708586 GCF_000296735.1 Chrysochloris asiatica | reverse complement strand
GCCTTGTTCTTTTCAGTGTAAACACTAGGCATAATGACTTCATCCAAACCATAGATTCAACAACCACATATGCTGCTGACTCATTAACCTCTTTTCTGGGTTTTCATATCCAATTGCTTACTGAATATATACAATAGGGATTAAATATTCCACAAGCATTTCTAACTCAATATATTTCCTCAAAAATATGTTCCTCTTACTTTAATGTCTTTCAGTGAAGAGCCCCACAACTACATATTAGCCAGAGTAATATCTTTATCGAGTAAATTAGATGTCATTTTCATGATCAAAATCATCCAATGTCTTCCCATTATACTAAGAACACAATCCAAACTCTCTATAATGGATGAAACCTACACCATCTACACCCTTATTATCTATCTGATATCTCCCCCTTCCATTTTTATCACAGTTTACTTTACTTCAAACTGATTTTTCCTTAGTCCTTAAACCCACTGAATTATTTTTAACTCATGCTATTCATACCTATTGTTCTCTATGTCTAAAATCCTCTCAACCCTTAATTCATTAATATCTATTGTCACCTCCTCAGAGAGGCCTTCCCTGCCCATGTTACCAAAAATATAAATAGCTTTATTCCTTACCCTTCTAATGTGTCTTACTGTTCTTTATTTTTATTCCTAGCGCTGAAAATTTGAAAACATTAACTTGCTTATTGTTTGACGCCTTAATGAAAAATCTAAGTACAATGACCACTGCCATCTAGTCAATTCCAACTCATAGCAACCCTAGTACATCAGGGTGGGAATGTATCATGTTTCACTACTATATTCCAGCATATAAAGCAATGGCTTAAACTATCTTGTTGTTGTTAAGTACTGTGGAGTCGGTTCCAATTCATAGTGACCTTGCACAACAATAAATACTGGTTGAATGGGTGAATTAATCCAATCATCTAAGACAGAATCTTGGTAATCATTTTTTATACTGTCTTATCCATTATCCACATCTACTATTCACTCTCCAACACAAGCCTTAATGATGCTTTCTTCCCTTCTTTGTCAGATTATTATATCTTTACTAAAATCTCTTCATAGATTTCTCTGCCTCTTGCATGTGGTTGATGTTGTTGTTGTTGCTATGTGCCATCAAATATAGGGTTTCTGAGGAGTGGTTGGTGAATTTGAACCACCAACCTTGCAGCGTAGCATAATGACCCACAGGCACACACCAGGACTCCTCTTGTATGATGCACTTGTCCAATCCATCACCCACGCTGTTGCTAGAGAAACCTTTCTAAAATATAGAATTATATAAGCATGTAGCTCATGACAGTCCTCTCCATAACATGTTAGTAATTCTCAGAGTTTTTAGTATAAAACTCAAATTTCTTATTTTACCACTAAGGTTCATAATGATCTCTATGCCTGTTTACATTCCTAGTAATATATTCCATTCCTTCTTTATAACTTTTCTCATTTTTTTGTTTTTGTTGTTGTTGTTCATGTTAAATGTCAATCATTATCAAAATCTAAAGATCAAAACAGGAAGATTTAGAATTTAGGAAAAAAGGACTTCTCTCAATAAGAGTACATATTACAAATTAAAGGGAGTCATTAAACAAAGAATGGACTATCCACGCTCTGTTAGGCTGATGATGTCCTGTTAAAAGTAGCCTTTTACTATTTTCCATTTCCTCATTATGAAATAATAACTTACTTCTGAAATAATTTTTACACTGATTTTGCATAGACTTTTGTGTGTATATGATACATTTTATAATATAGAAACGATTCCCATTAGTGTCATTTAAGAAGAACTCTGTAATTAATAGTTGCTGTTGTTGTTGTTGTTAAGTGCAG
>NW_006408520.1:31702591-31705953 GCF_000296735.1 Chrysochloris asiatica | reverse complement strand
ATGTATTATCATACATCATTGCCAGGAAAGTTGCACTGCACATGATTCCACTGGGAGAGGACAACTGGAAGTTCTCTGTGTGTGGAAATGTCCTGTATTTTACCTCATGCATCTCTTTCCTTAGCCAATTTTAATCTGAGTCCTTTCATAATAATATGCCATAACAGTGGGTATAACAGATTTCTGGCCCTCTAGCAAATTGCGGAGCCTGACAACTGGCATCAATAATGAAGATGATCTTGCACACCCCAGCATTTGCAACTGGGATAAAGAATCTTAGTGTGGCATTGCAGGATAAGCACTGGACCACCAGTTCAATTTAAACCACAAAGCTGAAGATTCAAACTCACCAGCTGCTTCTCAGAAACTTTGTACAGGGTCGCTATGAGTCAGAACTGATTCAATAACACTTAACAACAACATCATCAAAAACATGGATTTTGTAGATGGATTATTTCTAACTCAGAGTTGGCCTAAATATTGGGATTTTCTAGCATTACCTTGACTCACTGGAATCTGTGGCTTGGAAAGATAAAGAATAAGAGACTGGGGTTGAAAAATCTTTGACTACTGGATGGCTATCAACTCATTCCTTTCGTGAAACTACACTTTCGCTGCAATCAGTTACTAGAAGTACAAGTTACCAATGGAATCTATAAATGATAGACCTACTTCCTGAAGAAATGGCTCATATAAAATAACAGAAAATACGGTGTGGCACTGTGGGTTAATGTGTTGGACTACAAAGTCGGTTTGAACTGAAGGGGTCGGCGGTTCAAGCTCACCAGCCACTCCTCGGAAACCCTATACTGGGTTGTTATGGGTTGGAACTGATTCAGTTGCACTTAACAACAAGAAGAAGCTAAATATACATTCTCTTGGTTATTGTTATCTGTGTCGGGACAGATCCTGACACGGGAATAACCACCCTGGGTCTTTGCACACTATTGAGTTGCCTTTGAAATCTTCTGTTCAGATCTTTTACTTCATCATTTCTTCTGTTTGCTTTAGATATTCTGCATTTAAAAGCAATATTCAGAGTCTCATCTAGCATTCATTTTGGTCTTTCTTTTCTTCTCTCTCTTTTTAATGACTTTTACTTTCTTCTTGTAAGGTAGGTACCACCCTCGATATTATCCCACGACTCTTCTGGTCTATGGTTATTAGTTTTCAGTATATCACATCTACTTTTGAGAAGATTTCTAAACTCAGGCAGGATGTATGCAAGGCAATTCTTTGGTTCTTGTGAATGTGGTTTGATTTTCTTCAACCTCAGTAGTTTAAACTTTTATATAAGCAGATTGATGATCTGTTCCATGGTTGACTCCTGGCTTTGTTTTGGCCGATAATATTGAACTTTCTATATTCTCTTTCCACAGATGTAGTCAGTTTGATTCCTGTGCCATCCATCCAATGAGATCTACATGTATTGTTGCCATTAGTGTTGTTGTTGTTGTTGTTAAGTACCATGGAGTCGGTTCCAACTCACAGTGACCCTGCACAAGGTTTCCGAGGCTGGAAGTCTTTACGAGAGCAGAAAGTCTCCTCTTTCTCCCATGGAACAACTGGTAGTTTCTAACTGCTGACCTTGAGGTTAGCAGCCCGATTCGTAACCATTACGCTACCAGAGCTCCTTGTATTGAAAAAAAGCATTAGCAATGAATTAAGTTATTAGTCTTTCAAAATTCTATCATGCAATTTCTGTATTGTTTCTATCACCAAAAATGTATTTTTCAACTTCTGATCCTTCTTTGTTTCCATCTTTTGCATTCTGATCACCAGTAATTATCAATGTTATCTTGATTGCTCATTTGATCAGTTTAAGACTGCAGCAGGTTGGGAAAAAATTTTTAACTTCATTATTTTTGACATTTATTATTGGTACATAAATTTGAATAGTCATATGAACTGGTCTTCTTTGTAGAAATATGGTTATTAACCTATCACTGACAGCATTGTACTTCAGGATGGTAATGGTGGTCATGTGCCACAGAGTTGGTTCCAACTCATAATGATCCGATATAGGGTTTCCAAGGATGTAAAACTTCACGAAAGCAGAAAGCCTCATCTTTTCCCCACAGCTTGACTGGTAGATTTGAAATGTTGACCTTGTGATTAGCAGTCCAGCTCATAATCTACTACACTAACAGGGCTTCTTGTACTTCAGGATAGAACTTTAAATATTCTTTTTGTAATGCTACTAGTCTTCAATTAGTTGGTCCCAGCATAGTAGATGACATGATTATGACCAATACCAGTTTATTTCAGCTCATTAATGCTAGGATATCTTCAAGTGTCTCATTTTGACAACTTCCACATGTAGTGGTTACGAGTCAGGCTGCTAATCTCAAGGTAAGCAGTTTGAAACTACCAGCTGTTCTGTGGGAGAAAGATGAGGCTTTCTGTTCCTGTCAAGACTGACAGCCTCAGAAACTCTGTACAGGATCGCTGTCAGTCAGGAACCAACTCAGCGGGACATGGCCACCACCACATACATAATGTTGTTAAGTGCTGTTGAGTTGGTTCCGATTCATGTTGTGGTTGTTGTTAAGTACCATGGAGTTGGTTCCAGCCCATAGTAACCCTGTATAGGGTTTCCAAAGAGTGGCTGACATACTTGAACTTCCATACTTATGCATCAAACTGACCTTGCAGTCCAGCACATTAACCCTCAGTGCTGTTATGTGTCGTGGAGTCGGTTCTGACTCATAGCGACCCTGTACAGGGTTTCCGAGGGTGTAAATCTTTACGGGAGTAGAAAGCCTCATCTTTCTCCCGCGGAGCAGCTGGTAGTTTTATATATATATATAGGCTTAGATCTAGACATAGATCCCCAACCTTGCTTGCCTTTCATGTCAAACTTTCATAATTAAGCAGCATTGGATTATTATCATTAGTTACAATGAAAGAAAAAAGGAAGAAAAGAAGGAACAGAAAGAGAGGGAGAGTGGGAAGAAGAGAAAATGGAGAGGGTAGGAAAGAAGAAAGAAAGAAGGGAGGAGAAGAAATCAAAATTTAGCATACAATAAAACTATGACTTAGACTCAAGTCTGAGACTCTAAATCCAGTGACTATATATTTGACTTTGTTGGGGAGTACAAATATTGGTGTGGAGCTGTAGGATTAAGCACTGGACTGAAAGGTCAAATCAAACCACAAAGTTGGTGGTTCAAATTCATCAGCTGCTGCTTGGAAACCCTATACAGGGTCACAATGAATTGGAACCAAATCAACAGCACTTAGCAACTACAATAATAATACAAGTACTGGAATCCAGGTATAGTGCTGTTGTTGTTGTTGTCAGGTGCCATCGAGTCGGAACCGACTCATAGCGACCCCATGCACAGCAGAACGAAACAATG
>NW_006408520.1:31688819-31693116 GCF_000296735.1 Chrysochloris asiatica | reverse complement strand
TTTGATTTCTTGAATAGACAATATCAAATCATATAAAGAGAAAGGACAACATTGCATAAGCAAGTGACCAAAATTAAGGACTAGCAAATTTCTCTGTGAAAGGAATACTTAGGGAACTACCTGATAAGGAATTCAAAAGATTTATATAGAGAACCCTCCAGAAGATTAAGGATTACTGATGTGATGCTGTAGGGTAAGCATTGGGCTGCAAACCACAAAGTTGGAGGTTCAAACCCACTAGTTGCTCCTTGGAAACCTTATACAGGGTCTCTATGAATCAAAAATGACTCGATGGCACTTAACCACAACCACAGGAGATCAAGGAAAATACAGCCAAAACTCTAGAAGAGCTAAGGCAAACAATATAGAACACAATGACAATATACACAACTAGAAACCACACAAAAACAGCAAATAGATATCCAGAGGGCGAACACTAAAATTTCAAAAGTAGATAATTGAACTACTTAAGTTAAGGAATAAAATTAAATCAAGCAAAAGCAGAATTATTGAAATAAAGGACACATTCCTTGATACTAATTTGCTAGAGAAGTAATCAGAAAAAGAATGATGAAAAACGAAGAAAGCCTATGTATTATGTAGTACACTAACAAGGAGAATAATTGACAAATAATTGTGGCACTGTAGGACAAGCACTGGACTACAAGGTTAGTTTGAACTACAAGGTTGGCAGTCCAAACCTACCAGCCACTCCTCAGAAACCCTATAGAGGGTCGCTATGTGTCAGAACTGACTTGACAGCATTTAACAACAACAAAAGAGTCCAGAACATGAAGAGATAACAAAAAGCACAGGAAAGTTTTCAAAGATTTGTTGCCAGAAAATGTCCCTAATATCATGAAAGGCAAGAAGGTATCAATCCTCAATGAACCCCATAGGAGATAGATCCCTAAATAAAACCACCAAGACATATCAGAATCAGACTTTCTAAAAACTGAAGAAAGAATCCTAAGATCAGCTCAGAAGAACAAAATGTTTCTTACAAAGGGGAATCAGTAAGACTAATCCCTAACTTCTTAACAGAAACCATGTAGGTAAGAGGCAGTTTAAAAACATTTATAAAACCCTGAAAAAATAACTGCTAAGCAAGAATTATATATCCATCAAAACTGATTCTCAAATATAATGGTGAAACACGGGCATTTCTAGATAAATAGAAATTAAGGAAATTTGCAAAACCGAAACCAAACCTACAATAAATACTAAAAGAAGGCCTTCAGATAGAGGACCAACAATGCTGGGCAGCACCCTGAGAATAATACACATGACAACATCACCTAGCTACCAACACAGGTATTAAAACAAAAACAAAAACAATGAACCTACAGAACTAAAAACAGGAAACCAGAGATGTCAATCTGTAAAAGACAACAACTGCACAATCAAAAGGGGGAATGAATGGTGTAGTTACAGAATTTCCATATGGAGAGGA
Source organism: Chrysochloris asiatica (assembly GCF_000296735.1). NCBI lineage: Eukaryota > Metazoa > Chordata > Mammalia > Afrosoricida > Chrysochloridae > Chrysochloris > Chrysochloris asiatica. Next base: position 31,691,663 of record NW_006408520.1, on the reverse strand, counting down.
AGTCATGGAAATCTGAAGGTATAACACACTTTTAAACTTAGGAAGATAAAAGTAAATTACCCAGTAACCACAAGGAAAATTAATAAACCTGAGCAAAAGAAAAAACTTAATAAAGTCTCAGTAAACACAAAATCAACAACAAAAAATGAAATGAAAAGAGAATCCACTAACAATAAGAACTCAGAACAGCAAAGTATATGCAACAAAGAAAACATCAATACCATATACACAAAACAAAAGCTCAATTAAATGACATCAGTAAATTCATACCCATTGATAATTACACTGAATGAAAATAGATTAACTATGCTGGTCAACACACTAACACTGGAAGAACAGGTTTAAAACCAACTGGCCCATCAGTATGCTGCCTACAAGATGCACCTTACAAAGAAAGATAAAAATCAGGTAAACATCACAGGATAGAAAAAACATATCAAGCATGTGATAAGAACAACAACAAAAAGAAGTGGCAATATTAATCACTGATAAAATAAGACTTTAAGGCAAAAAGTAGCATAAGACACAAGGAAGAGCATTATATATATAATGACTCTGATAGCAAAGTGGGTATGAATCAGGCTGCTGATCTCACAGTCAGCAGTTCAAAACTACCAGCTGTTTCGCGGGAAAAAGATGAGGTTTTCTGCTCCTGTAAAGATTTACAGTCTCGGAAACCTTGTACAGGGTCACTGGGTTGGAACCGACTCCATGGCACATAACATCAACAACAATAAAGTAGAATAAGCATTGAACTGCTAACCACAAGGTTAGTGCTTCAAAGCTACCAGCCACTCCTCAAAATATTTTATAGAGAGTCACTGTAAGTCCGAACCAACTCCACAGCACTAAACAACAGCAAAAGACAAAGGGTCAATCTACCAAGAGGACATAACCATAATAAAGACCTATGTACCCAACAACTGAGCTCCAAAATATATAAAACGAACTTTAAAAGAATTGAAAAGAGAAACAGAAAACTCCACAATTATTGTCATTGTTGTTAGGTGCTATCTAGTCAGTTCCAATTCATAGAGACCTTATGGACAACTGAAGGAACATTTTCCAATCCTGCACTATCCTCACAATTGTCATTATATTTGAGTCCAATGCTGCTGTCACTGTGCCAATCCATATAATTGAAGATCTTCCTCTTTTTTGCTGACTCTCCATTTTACCAAGATACTGTCTTCTACAGGAAATTGACCCTCCTGATAATATGTCCAAAGTATGAAAAATGAAATCTCATCATTCTGGCTTCGAAGGAACATTCTGGCTGTACTTCTTGCAGCCTAGATTTGTTTGTTCTTCTGGCAGTCCATGGTTCTTTCAGTATTCTTCTCCAACACCATAACTCAAAGACATCAATTCTCCTATGGCCTTCCTTAGTCATTGTCCAATTTCACATGCCAGGAGCTCTGGTAGCGTAGTGGTTACGAATCGGACTGTGAACTGCAAGGTCAGCGGTTCGAAACTACCAGCGGTTCCGCGGGAGAAAGATGAGGCATTCTGCTCCCGTAAAGATTTACAGCCTCGGAAACCCTGTACAGGGTCGCTATGAGTCGGAACCGACTCCACGGCACTTAACAACAACAACAACAAGAGGCAATTGAGAAAGGCTTGGGCCAGGTGCATTTTAGTTCTCAAACTGGTATCTTTACTCTTGAACACTTTGAAGAGGTCTTGTGCAGCAGATTTTCCCAATGCAGTATGTCATTTGATTTCTTAACTGTTCCTTCCCTGAGTGTTGATTGTGGATCCAAGCAAAATGGAGTCTTTGACAACTTCAATATTTCTCCATTATCATGATGTCACTTACTGTCCAGTGTTGAGAATTTTAGTTTTCTTTACATTAAGGTGAAACCCCTACTAAAGGTTGTGGTCTTTGATTTCCATCAGTGAATGTTTTTAAATTCTCTTTGCTTTCAGCAAGCAAGGTTGAATCATCTGCATATCACAGATTGTTAACGAGTCTTCCTCCAATCCTGATGACCTACTCTTCTACATATAACCCAACTTCTCAGATTATTTACTCAACATATACAGATTACATAACTATGGTGAAAGAATACAACCCTGGCACACATCTTTCATGCTTTTAAATCAACAATAATATAAGACTTTAGCACATCACTTTCAACGAAGAACAGAACAACCAGAAAGAAACTCAACAAAAACATGCAAGATCTAAACAACACAAGTTGACCTCACAGACATATACAGTAAACTCCACCCAACAACAACACGATACACATTCTCTTCCAGTATACATAGATCATTCTCCAGAATAGGAAAATAAGTAAAAAATAGTGCTACAAAATCATAGAAATCTTTGTTAAACAAAAATATCAAAGCATGAAGCTATTGTTTTTCAACATATCTTCCATTTAGACCTATGCACTTCTGAAAGTGGTGTTTCCATGTCCCTAACCTTTCTACACATAATTCTGTGCTTTTTCGTTGTTGTTGTTAAGTGCTATCGAATTGTTTCCGACTTATTTCAACTCTGTATAGGGTGTTCAAGGAGTGGATGGTGACTTTGAACCACTGACCTTGTGGTTCAAACAGACCTTGCGGTCCAGTGCTTTATCCTAAAGAATCACACCAGTTTTTACATCTTCAAAGGTCACAAATTGTGTTCCTTTTTAATGTTCTTTGAGTTTTTAGAGTAAAAGAAGTCTGAAGGAGCAAGATCAGGGCATTGGTGGATGGGGTAAGACTCCTCAATGAAAGTGTCATAGGAGAACCCTTGCTACTCTGTAAGAAAAAGCAAGTGCATTGTCATGGTGGAAAACATTGCTTGTAACAACTTTCCTGGTCTTTTTCATCATGGTGGAAAACATT
>NW_006408520.1:31687728-31688719 GCF_000296735.1 Chrysochloris asiatica | reverse complement strand
TCATCATGGTGGAAAACATTCCTTGTAACAACTTTCCTGGTCTTTTTCATCATGGTGGAAAACATTCCTTGTAACAACTTTCCTGGTCTTTTTCACATGAGTGCAGTTTCAATTTTCTTAAAACTTCTTCATAATAAACCTCCATGATCATCTTGTGTCCTTTGAAAAAAAAGCTATCAATATTGTCCCTTTTGGGGGATCTCATTTCATTAAGATTGCAGCCAAGAAGATCCATTGGGACAGATGTACACACTGCCACATGAAGACTCTATGACTTGAAATCAACTTGATGGCACCCAACAAAAATAGCACTTGAATTGTTAACTGTTGTTGTTGTGGGGTGTTTTTTTTTTAATACTCTCCTAGCACATAACAAGGTATTATCAGTAACTCAAATGGATATCTTCAGGAGTATTAAGGTTTAAAATGATGCTATGGATTATTATAATTTTTTTTGGAAAAAAATACTACATGTTACATGATGTCAATTTAATTTTAAAAATCTATTTTATGAAAAAAGTGATTCTAAGATTTTAAAACATACTACTATTTCCAATTATTTTTCTTGTTCAAAAGAATCCAGTCTCCTAAAGTATGAGTTTTTAAAGGATTGGTCTTTTTGTTAAGAACTGTTAATAAAATTTAATGGCTACAAGAAAACTGAAAATTATGTTCATCTTGAAATGAAAGAGCACATGTTGTATCTATAAGAGAGATCTTAATGTTGAAAAATATGTTATTATTTCATTTATTCATCAGTCCTTATTGTTGTTAGGTGCCACTGACTCAGTTCCTAATCATAGCAATGAAAAGTACAACAGAACAAAGCACTGCAGGGGCCTGCACCCCCCCAACAATTGCTGTTAGGTTTGATTCTATTGTTGTTGTGTCAATCCATCTAGTTGAAACTTTCTCATTTTCAGCTGATCCTCTACTTTGCCAAGCCTGAAATCAAGGATTGGTCCTTTCTGATATCATGTCTAAAATAGAC
>NW_006408520.1:31681432-31687628 GCF_000296735.1 Chrysochloris asiatica | reverse complement strand
ATCTAGTTGAAACTTTCTCATTTTCAGCTGATCCTCTACTTTGCCAAGCCTGAAATCAAGGATTGGTCCTTTCTGATATCATGTCTAAAATAGTGTGAAATTGTCTATCCTTATTTCTAAAGTGTATTCTCTCTGTACTTCTTCCAATACATACTTTTTTTTTTTTTTTTTTTTGGCAGTTCAGCTCAATATTCTTCACCAACTTCATAATTCAAAGACATTGATTCTGCTTTGGTCATTGTTTTTTCACACACATATGAGGTGATTAAAATATCATAACTTAGGTCAGGGGTGCCTTAGTCATCCAAGTGACTTTTTTAACACTTAAAAGAAGTCTTTTGCAGCAGATTTGCCTAATTATATATCATTTGATTTCTTGACTGCTGCTCCCATGGGAAATTGTGCATCCAACTAAAATGAAATGGTTGACTTCGGTATGACTTGAAACCACTTATCATAATGTTATACATATTGGTCCAATTGTGAAGGGTTTTGTTTTCTTTATGTTGACGTGTAATCCATAACTGAAGGTTGTAGTCTTTGATCTTCATCAGTAAGTGCTTCAAATCCTCTTCACTTACAGCCAGCAATGTTGTATACAATGCATATTGAATATTTTTAATTAACCTTTCTCCAATCCTGATGCCATATTCTTCTTCATATAGTTCAGTTTCTCAAATTATTTGCTCAGTATAAGTATTGAATACACAGGGTGAAAGGACGCTACCCTGATGCACATTTTTCCAGATTTTAAGCTCCTCAGTATCCCTTTGCTCTGTTTGAATGACTGCCTTTCGGTCTATGTACAGGTTCCTCATGAGCACAATTAAGTATTCTGGATTTCCCATTCTTCTCAATGTTATCCATAGCTTATTACCCACATAATCAAATGTATAGTCAATAAAATGCAGTAAATATTTTTCTAGCATTTCCTGCTTTTAGTCAAGATCCATCTGACTTCAGCTATGATATCCCTCCTGCCACATTCTCTTCTGAATCCAACTTTAATTTCTGGCAGTTTTGTCAATGTACTATTGCAATCAGTTTTGAATAATTTTCATCAAAATTTTAGTTGGGTGTGATACTAATTATGTCATTTTTGTTGTTAGGTGCTGTTGAATCAATTCTGACTCATAGCAACCTTAAATACAACAGAACAAAACAGTGCCCAGTCTTGTGTCTTTTTTGCTAACCCTCTATTTTACCAATCAAAATGTCCTTTACTAGGGACTGGGCCATCCTGATACCATACTCAAAGTTCCTGAGATGAAGTCTTGCCATCCTCACTTCTAAGGAGCAATCTAGCCGTACTGCTCCCAAGACAGATTTGTTTGTTCTTCTGGCTGTTTGTTTTAGTTATCTAGTGCTACCATAACAGAAACGTCACAAGGGGAAGGCTTTAAAAAGTAGAAACTTATTCTCTTATAGTTTAGGAAGCTAAAAGTCCACATTCAGAGTGACAGCTTTTGGAGAAGGCTTTCCTTTGTCAACCCTGGGGAAAGGTCCTTGTCTCCTTTCAGCATAGGTAGACCCAGTATTCCTTAGAGAGCTCCATACATTTTGGCATTAATCTTGCCCTAGATCTAGGAGCTTCACAGTGCAGGAACCTGAGACCCAAAGGATGGACTCCACTCATTTTTCTATATTGGTTGTAGTAAGTCCCCCTGAACTTAGCTCACTCCTCTTTCCTTTTATATCTCAAAAGAGATTTACTCAAGATAAAATCTAATCCTGTAGATTGCATCTGACCTCATTAACATCATGTTGTTGTTAGGTACTGGCATGTTGGTTCCTACTCATAGCAATCCTATGCATAATAGAATGATTCACTGCCGAGTCATCCACCTTCCTCACAATTGCTGTTACATTTGAATCCAGTGCTGCTGCCACTGTGTTAATTCATCTCCTTGAGAGTCTTTCTCTTTTTGTTGACCCTCCACTTTACCAAGCATAATGGTATTTTCCAGAGACTAGTTCCTCCTAATAACATTTCCAAAGTATGAGAGACGAAGTCTCACCATCCCAGCTTCTAAGGAGCATTTTGGCTGTACTTCTTCCAATACAAATTTGCTTGTTCTTCAGCAGCCCAGAAGTGAGGATTTACAACACAGGATAAGTATATCATACCACAGTTTATCACAGGAAATCATATCATGGGGTTGATTGGATCATATTCAATCTCAGCATGGAGATGATACCTACATTTTAACTGCTAAACCATGGAGAATCCTAGCTCAGCCAAGTTGACACAAAAACTTTAACTATCTCACAGACCATTGTTGTTGTTAAGTGCCGTCCAGTTGGTTCCAACTCATAGCAACCCTATATAGGGTTTCCGAGAAGCAGCTGGTGAATCTGAACTGCTGAACTTGTGGTTCAAACTGACCTTATGATTCAGTGCTTAGCCTACAGTACCACACCAGGACTCCTCACAGTCCACAGTCAATATTCTTCACCAACACAATAATTCAAATGCATCAATTCTTCTCTGGTGTTTCTTATTCATTGTCACTTTCACATGAATGGGGTAACTGAAAATACTACGAGTTGAGTCAGGCTCACCTAATTCCTCAAAGGGATAACTTTGCTCTTTAGTACTTTAAAGAAGTCTTGTGCAGTAGATTTGCCTAATGTAAGTGTTCTAGTCAAATGCCTTTGCATAGTCAATAAAACACAAGTAAAAATCTTTCTGATAGTCTCTGCTTCCAACCTAAATCCATCTGTCATCAACAATGATAGTCCTCATTCCATGTCCTTTTCTGAATCTGGCTTGAACTTCTGGCAGCTACCTGTGTGTGTTGCTACAATCAGTGTTGAATTATCTTCAGCAATATTTTACTTGCATGTGATATTAATTGTATTGATGATTTCCCCATTCTTTTGGGTCACCTTTCTTAAATACACATTAATTCCAATTGGTTTGGCAGTTTTCTAAATTTATTGTCATAGACTAGTAAGTGCTTCAAGTGCTAAATTAGTGTATTGAAACATTTACATTTGTATTCCATCAATTCCAGGAGCTTTGTTTTTCACTAATGCCTTTACTGCTCTTGTTTGATAATTTCTGCATTTTGTTAAACCACCTTTCTGAAAAATAGACTCAAATATGAATCTCTTCCATTATAGCTATCCTCCAAATTTCTTGGCAAAGACATGTGAGTGCTTCCAGCATTGTACCTCCTTGGTGAAACACTGCAGTTAGTATTCAATCAATTCTTGCAGCTTTGCTTTGTGTCAGTGCCTTCAGTGCTGCTTAAACTTCTTTCTTCTGTACCACTAGTTGAAGATCTACCAACTATTTTTTTGTATAGTTCCTCTGTATTCCTTCTACCTTCTTCTTTAAAAAAAAAAAAAAAAGTTTTATTGTGAATTATGTGATAGCTCACATGGGAGAACATTAGTTTTACATTCATTCTATCGGATATCATTTCATTGCCATTGTTACAATCCCCTCCATGCATCATCAACCAACCAAAGGGTATACCCTACAAGCCTGACCACCCCCCTGGTCGTCAGCACACAGCCCCTCTCCCTCTCTGTGTCTAAAGTCCCCAGTCGCTCCATCTCTCCACATCATTGTCTCTGCCTCTGTCTCAGGCATCACTGCTTCTCTGGGTAGGGTCCCGCTCTCCGCTCTTCTCCATTGATAGTCCTAGGGACCTCCGCTCCTAGACTGAAAAGTTAATCACTCCCCTCCTTGCTACAAAACATCTACCTTTACATTTCCAACCCTCCCAATCAATCCTGATAACAATTATTCACTATTGTATCACAAGAGACCCATCTGCATTTCCTTTCATCAGCCCCCACATAGACAGATTAGATACTACTCAGTGGAGATTTGACCTTCCTCCACGCCCTCTGGATCTAGACTCCCTCTTGAAAGCTTGTAAGCCAATCACTTCTTGCCTTTGAAGCACCCCCCCCATTTTGGGTAGCCAATGTCCAAGTTGCCCATCCCTGCCTACTCTGTGTATGGAGGGGGTGGGAATGATCCTTGCTATAAAGATTTGTTCCCTCTTTTGAGCTACTGCATCCATAGGTGTAGATCAAGTCCATCAAATTGTATCAGATTACTCTTTTTTTTTTCCTCTTCTTTCTTCTTCTAGTTGAGCTCTCATCATCCAGTCATTGAAGCCAGGTCAAGTAGGTCTATCTTCTTTTGATGTTTTCTGTATCGTTAAATATTTTGTTCATAAAATCCTTCAATATTTCAACTTTAAATTTGGATTTTTTCTTCAAGTTCTTTCAACTAGAGAAATGTTGATGTAGTCTTACCTCTGAGTTTTCTAATTCCAGGTCTTTGCACATTTCATTATAATACTTTACTCTGCCTTCTCAAGCTGCCCTTTCAAATATTGTACTCCTTCACTTCATTATTTTTTCCATTTGCTTTAGCTACTCTATCTTCAAGAGGAAATTTCAGTCTCTTCTGACATCCATTTTGGTCTTTTCTTTCTTTGCTGTCTTTTTAATGACCTTTTGCATTTTTTAGCCCTGCTTAACTGTTGTTTATAAAAGGTCACCAGTTAGAATCCATCAGCTGCTCTGTGGGAGAAAGATGAGGCAGATAATGGATTCAAACTGGTGACCTTTTATAAACAACAGTGAAGCAGGGCTCCTAAAAGAAAGATGCTTGCATAAAGATTTACAGCCTCAGAAACCCTATAAAGCAGTTTTGCTCTGTCCTAGAGGGTCATTATGAGTTTGAATAGACTCAACAGTGGTGGGTTTTGCTTTCTTCATGTACGATATCCTTGATCATCCCATAATTCACCTGGTCTTTGCTCATCAGTATTCAAACATTAAATCTAGTCGAGATTCAGGAGGGATATAGTCAAGTTTGTGTTTTAACTCTCATGAGCGTGCTTCAATTTTCTTCAGTTTCAACTTCTACTTGCATATGAGCAATTGATATCCTGGTCCATAGTCAGTCCATGACCTTGTTCTGACTGATGATATTGAGCTTCTCCATCATCTTTTTCCATATATGCTGTTGATTTGATTTCTGTGTATTCCATACACTTTTGTCCACATGTATAGCTGTCAATTATGTTGCTTTTAAAAAATTATTTCCAATGAATAGGTCATTATTGTTACAAAATTCTATGGTGAAAAAAATATATATTCTACAAGTACACTGTCTCTGATAGTTCTCAAAAGTAGTAACAGTAATAACAATTTAAGAATGTCATTACTGTCTTCATGGTGACTTAAAGCAAAATGAAACAGCAGAAGCGTCATTGTCAAGAGAGCATTTTGTAAAGTTACAAGTGATCGAATTTAATCATTTCCCCATAAAGATAATGAGAAAATGCCTTCCAAGAAATACTTTAATACATCTAGTGAATAAGGAAGAATGAATAAGAATGGATGCATTTGAGTTACAGTGTAGACAAAGAAATACTGAATATACCATTACTCCCAGAAGAATGAACAGATAGATCTTGTCTTGGAGGAAAAGTAGCCAGTGTGTCCTTAGATCGTGAGACTTCATAGTACATACTTTGGACATGTTATCAAGAGGGATCAGTCCCTGGAAAAGGACATCATGCTTGGTAAAGGAGAGGGTGAGCGAAAACTGGGAAGACCCACAACAAGATGCATTCATATAGTGGCTGCCAAAAGGGGCTCAAGCCCAGCAACAGTTGTGAGGATGGTACAGAGCTGGACAATGTTTCATTCTGTTGTACCTGGGCTTACTATGAGTCAGAATGGACTCAATTGCACCTAGCAAAAACAACATGTGATATTTGACAGAATAATTATCCATGTGTACTTGTTAAGTTAAATAGATATCACGTACCATCACTTCCTTTGTGCTCACTTTCTCCCATCATATTTCATTTATAATTTGTTTACTTGTCTTTTTCTTACCACTAATTTGATTAGTTGGCTAAGGTAACAATTGAATTTACTTATTGAATTGAAAAGTCATTTCTGATAGAATGACTAATATGGTATGGCTGTCAGATAGGCAAGGTTGGTTTGAACTTCAAAGTCAGCAATTCAAACTCACCAGCTGCTTCTCAGAAACCATGTATAGGGTCTCTATTAATCAAAATAGATTTCCTCATTCCCAATGGAATGCAGAAATCATCGGACAACCTCTTTGATATCTCATATGTGAGTAAAGTTTTACTAAAGGTTAATATAGAAACGGCTACAATCATACATTGACAGAGAACTTCCAGAG
>NW_006408520.1:31669501-31680089 GCF_000296735.1 Chrysochloris asiatica | reverse complement strand
AGAAATATCATCGTACTCATATTTCCATCACTGGCAATTAGGATATTACATGACATAAAGAAGATACTTTAAAAAATATTTTTAATTAAATGAATGGATTAGGGAATGCAATACATTACTAAAACTCTATCATCTTACTACCACCAAGGCAATTATCTAGCAGAAGAAACCAAACCAAACACTAGACTATTTTCTAACCCTCTCCATCTGAATCCTGTAAAATCCCATTCCCACTAGTATGCAAATTCAATTTATTTCTTAATGATGCAAATCTAGACTGAGAATTTATTATATACTTGTGTTGTTTCAAGAAGTGCAAAGGTAATTCTGTCACAGTTTTCCACCCCCAAGAACTCCCACTTAAACTGAAGTTACAAACAAAGTCTTTTTACTGTACAAAACTTCCTTTTTATAGAGAGTTTGTTAAAAAATGTAAGTAATTTCACAGATGGAAAATCTGAGTAATTTCTTAAAGGTCATATTTCCCCCCAAAATTGGTTTCTTTACCAGTAGATACTTATTGTACTGGATGGAATTATTTTATTGTTTAATGTTTAATGTTATGTTATGATGATTAAAAGTCATGTTTTTTTGTTATCTGGAAGCAAGAGTTTTATATGAGCTAGTAAGTAACAAGTTAACTTCCTTACCTTGTTCTTGTGCATGAATAGCATTTCCAGCCACGCATAGCACAATAAGCTGAAGGAGTAATTTCCTAAAAAAAAAAAAAAAGAAAAGAAAATCAGTTGAGAAAATTTTGTTCATTGTATATTTACAATTTAAATCATATTAATCATATTAAATGCAAAATGAACTCTAACATAAGATTCAGAATTAAACTAGTATTTAATTAGCATACTGTTTCAATATTCATAGTGGCAACGAGCAAGTGACCTGGGTTTAAGATTAAAGTGTGACTTGGCCACACTTTTTTGAGGATTAAATGAAGAAGTTCATATAAAACAGTTACTGGCATTTAGCAATCATTCAATTAGTATGAGCTAGCTAGCATAGGTGATATTATTATTATAAATTATGTCAAATACCATACACACAATTTTATGCAAAGCAATATATTATGTAGTCAATTAACTGAAGTGATTATACAATTGATGGAACCAGTTATCTCTTTAAATGAATGCTTATATATAAAAGCTATTTGAGTATTTTACATATATAAATCACTTGTAATAGATTCATGATTTGGGGGTTCTGAAAGTAGAGACAGCCTATAGTGACAATGGAGTCCAAGTGTGGTGCTGTAGGATAAGCAGTGGAATGCTAGCCACAAGATCAGTAGTTCAAACCCACCAGCTGCTCCTTGGAAACCCTAAACAGGATAGCTATGAGTCAGAATTGACTCAACAGCACTTAGCAACAACAAGAACAACAATAATAGATTTCAGTGTTGGACATTTTGATAAGTAGGCATTGTGAGTCTAATGCCCAATCACCACAAATTAAAATGTTTTTTATACCGAATATCTATGTTCACTCTCTAGCATTCTTAGAATAAGAGAAATTTTTATAAACGTTGTTCAATGTTAAGAATTAACTACATCTACCTCCCAAATGAAAATTATGGAAACAACTGCAGAAAGTGATGATGGGTATGTTGAAAACAATACATCATCACCTAATTTCTGCTTTATAGACCATGATTCTCTTTCTGATTCAAACCCAGAACCCACCACATGACAGTTCTCTAAAATATAGTCCTGTAAGGAGTGATTACAGGGCCCCCTGGGAAAATATTTTTTTCTTTTTTTCAAGTTCCTGGAATTCTAATAGCAATTAGTATATTTTCTGTTTATGACCAATAAGATGCTTTCATCTTTGCTGTTTTTGTAAACTGCCATCGAATCTGTTGTGACTCACAGCAACCTGTATAGGGTTTCCAAGGAGCAGCTGGTGGGTTTGAACCACTGACCTTGAGGTTCAAGTCAACCTTTCAGTCCAGTGCTTTATCCTAAAGTGCCACTCCAAGACTCTGTATTCATCTTTATCAACTAGTATTAGGATACATAATGTAAGATTGATTTTTTTTTATTTACAAAGGTTGGCCCATCAATATAAAATTACATTTTTATTTGATATAAGGGACACAGACCTTATTTGCATTTAAACAACATTAACCATTTTTGGAGCAGCACAATGACTGTGTGGGATAAGCACTGGACTACAAACCACAAGGTTGGTTGGTGATGTGAGCCCACCAACTGTTCCAAGAAATAAAGATGAGACTTTCTGCGCCTGCAAAGATTTACAGCTCCAGAAACCCTATATATGGTTTTTAAGAGTCTGAACCGACTCAACAGCATTTAACAACAGCAAACATTTGTTACTAAGTGGAAAATACACATTTCAGATCCCAGATCTTTTAAGACAAGTACTTAACAACTGTTCCTAACACTAAAAATAGTAACCAATTGAATCATTAGGCAAATTTCATCTGTCAGGCAAATAGCAGAAACATATTCAAAAGAACACTATAGAAGAGTCCCGTTCATAATGTACCCATATAGAACAATGAGTCTCTTAAAATGTCAAGATGCTTGTAAAAAAAAAAAAAAAAAAAAATGCAGATTCTGGGCCCTACTACAGAGAGTCTGATTCATTAATTTGGTGTGGATCACTGGAATATATATGTGGGGGTTTCAAAATTTTCACAGAGAAAATGGCATTAAAAGATAATGGATTTTTTCCACAAACTTTTTGAAGCTCCCTCAATATATTTTAAATAGGTAATTCCAGTACAGATTGTGTACTTCAAACTCTGAGAAAGAATGCTAAGTCTCACCCTGAGTTTTGGATTCAAAAGATTTGGGGTTGGGCTTGAGAATTTGCACTTATAACAAGTTACCAAGTACTGCTGCTGCTGCTATGGGAACTGTACTCTGGGAACCTCTGCTCTAGAATAGGTGATGCTCAAGAGATGAGGTTATAAGACCCACTTGTATGGGCTCTCACACTCTACTGTGCATTAAGGAACCCTGGTAGCTCAGTGGATTACAAACTAGGCTGCTAACTGCAAGGTCAGTAGTTCAAATCTACTGATTGCTCCACGGGAGAAAGATGAGTCTTTCTGTTCCCATAGAGATTTACAGTCTCACAAACTTTATACAGGGTCACTGTGAGTCAGAACTGACTCAGTAGCACACCATCACCACCACCACCACCATTGTACATTGGAATCACCTGGGGGCACTTTTTAAAATGTTATTTGAGATTTGATCTTAATTGGTTTGGGGTATACAGGTTTTTAGAGACTTTCATGGGATTCTAATATATAAACACAATGACCACTCACTGGTTAATATTTACACTGTGTTCGCTAGGATAGATCTGATTTTTGTCTAGGGTTGGAGTGAAAACAGGTTATTTTCCATTCTAATTCATATATTCAACACATGTGTGGTAGGGTACACATCTCTATAAGATGAGAAAATAGCCCATGATTTTAACCTGAAGGATAATGGGAACATCAGAACTACACTGCCTTAGAAAAAGGTGAATGGACGCATACCTCATTTGCCCAAGGTAATCTGGCTTACTTGGGTGCTTACGAACAACCCAATAAGCACTTTTCCTTCAGAATAAAGCTAAGTAAGGAAAGTACAACAAACAGCACCCTTCTTTTAGCAATTCAGCAAACTCACAGACTTCCCCAATGACCTCAGGGAAGAAAAATGGAAAATAGAGTTCTTTCTAGACATGTTAACAAGTCTGTTCTAAGCCCAAGGTAGGAAAATCTGAACACATCAAACATCATTACTTAGCCAGGTAATTTTAAGAGATTATGATAAATCAGTTGAACTATACCTTATGTAAGTGTTCCTAGGTAATAATGCTGAATACTAACAAAAATGTAGAAATAGATGACTGAAAAATAGATTTTCTTCTTCTTTTAATTATGCCCCAAACTAATAACCAATTAAGGAAGAACCAAAAAAAGTTCTTAACCAGGTACTCAAGGCCCTTATCATTCAGCTCCAATCTCCTCTGCATTAGCAGTATGCTGTGCTTGTCAGGTGCAATCCAGCTAGTTCCTACTGAAGGCATCAAACCAAAATGCTGCCTCATTCTTTATCAGCCGCTGTTTGAGCCCATTGTGGAAGCCATGGTGTCAATCCATCAACTTAAGGGGCTTCCTCTGCTTCTCTGACCCTCTACTTAACCAAACATGATTTCCTTTCCCAGGGGCTGGTCCCTTCTGACAACATGTGAGATGAAGTCTAGTCATCCTTGCTTTTAAGGAGCATTATGACTATACTTATTCCAAGACATACTCGTTCATGTTTCTGGCAGTCCATAGTATATTCAATATTCTTCATCAACACCATAATGAAAATGCATCAATTCTTCTTCAGTGTTCCTCCTATTCATTGTCCAGCTATCACTTTCATACGAGACAATTTAAAATACCACATCTTGAATTAGGCATACCCTCATCTTTAAATGGCATCATTGCTTTTTAAGTTTAAAGAGGTCCTCTGCAGATCTCATTTGATTTTTTGACTGCTACTTCCATGGGTGTTGATATGTAAAATGAAATCCTTGACAACTTTAATATTTTCTCCGTTTTTCATAACATTGTGTACTGGTGTGGTTGTAAGGATTTTTGTTTTCTTTGGTGGTGGTTATGTGCCGTGGAGTCGGTTCCGACTCATAGCAACCCGGCACAGGGTTTCTGAGACTGTAAATATTTTTGTTTTCTTTACATTGAGGTTTTTCATTTTCATTATTAAATGCTTCTTGTCCTCATCACCTTCAGCAAGCAAGATTGTGTTATCTATATATTTCGGGTTGTTAATGAGTCTTCCTCCAATCCTGATGCCCTATACTTCTTCATATAGTCCTTCTTTTCAGTTTATTTGCACAGCACTTAGTAAGTATGGTGAAAGTATGCAACCCACACACATAGATCGCAGTATAACCAGTATCCCAAAATCTAGAGCTATAGCAAAGTATTCTCTAACCCCTGAACGGATCATGTATGTGCCTGAAATTCCCTTCCGCTCTCCACTGGTCAGAATCTTCAGTGTACTCAAAATCAAAGTAAAACACCTGCTCCATGAAGTGCCCCATTGCCTGTAAAGAGGAACAAAACTTTCCCTCGTCTCTGTACTCTATATGTTTTAATTATAACTTTGTTGTAGCCCTGTTATGTTATGCTTGCTTTGATAACTAGAAGTATCTGAGCAAACACCAGATTTTCACTTTTTATCTAGTGCTCCCATGTCTTACATGAAATTGACATTTAAATACTTATAAACAAGAAAGAAATAATAGTAGCATCTCCCAGTGACTGAATAATTCAATGATTTCTTATGAATCTAAGAAAAAGCAATTAAAATAAGGGCAATTTTAGTTAAGCATTCAGAAAGAAAGAGAAGAGAAATACAAAATTTTAAAATATGCTACTGCTGCTGCTTTCATCTTAACTTTTTATCTTAGAAACAGGTTTACAGAAAGAGATCAATCTTCATTAACATCATCAGTTTGATCAAGAGACCAATTCAATCACTGTGTGAAATAGGTATCAAATGAATCCAGTCTTTTTGTGAAATGTCTAATCTGACTGGGTTTGTTTCTCCTCCGATGATCTTATACTTACTATACATTTACTTCTATCATCCATCTGTCAATTTACCATACTGTGATGGTTTGTGTGTTGTTGTGATGCTGGAAACTATACTACCAGTATTTCATATACTAGCAGAATCACCCATAGTGGATAGGTTTCCATGGAGTTTCCACATTTGACAGACTTGGAATAAGGATGTGATTGTATGCTTCTGAAAAACATGAACTCTGAATATCTTATGCTGAGCATGGAAACATTGTCTGATGTTATGCCATAAGATGAGCTCCTCAGGTTGGAAGGCACTCAGAATGGGGAAGAACTAACTCTTCAAAGCAGAGTTGATCTTAATGAAGTGGATGAAGCAAAGCTTTTGGGTCCTTCATTTGTTGATATGGCACGAGTCAAAATGAGAAGAAACTGCAAAAAGACTGGGCAATAGTTCCTTCTGTTATACACATTGTCGCTATGAGTCGGAACTGACTCAACAGCATTTATTTAATAAAGCAAACATTTTCAAGTTCCCATGTTAATAGTAGATGGTAGCATCCTCAAGGACAACAGCTGTGTTTTGCACTTCTATCCTGTAGTCTTGCCTATAGTACTAACATGTCTGAGTTTTTTAATAAGTTAAAAGTATAACTGTATCAAGTTGTTGGATAGAAGAGAACATGGTGAATTAGAAAATAATAGTAGAATTAGAATCAAAAGACTATTCCTGATTTTGTGTCGAATTAGTTGAGTGACCTTGGATACATGAGTATTCTCATTTTATTTTCTGAGTCTTAACTGATTCATGAATTATATGATAGCAAAACATAAATTTTATATTTTGCATTCCAAATATAAAATTCTAGAATTTCTGTGTATGATGGGCTGGATTCCATTAGTATCCTGGCACTGGAGAACAAAAATCAAATTACTTAGCAAGCTGTTCAATAAGTAATTATAAACGAAGGATATTTAACCACAAATCTGGTGAGGTTTTCCAGCAGTTTTGACCAGATACGCCTTTAATTAAACCTAACATAGTTCACTAAGTTTGTTAATTGATTCATATATTTTATTTTCTCTAACAAATAGTCTAGCTAGTGTATTAATTGTAAATATTTTTTTTCAAATATGCAAGAGTTGTTTTTTTTCCACATTTTTATGTGGTTGGATTGTGTGTCACAATGAAAAAATACAAGTATCTGTAATCAGGTGCTTAATAAAATTAGATCAGTTTTAAAGGAAATGAGAAATTTGCTAATCAGCATTCAATAATGGTTGAAAACATAACACATATGATATTGACATCTGAGAATATTTAACGAAATATGAAACACTGTATGTGCCTGGCCTACTAGCCAAAGTTTTAGTTTGATTAGCCATAGTCACAACATAACCAGGCATGTGAGGAGTTAAAGGCCTAAAAGGTAACAGTTATGAACTGGATATCTATAGGTTATGCTCTGAAAATTTAAGGGGATAATATCCATCCCAGGCATCTTCACTAGATGATTCATATTCAACTTTCCCTTTATCTGAATGGTCCAAATTAAAGGGATCTCAGAGATCTTGTTTAGGCCACTCATTAGACCCTTGTTGTGGCTGTTGTATTGTGCTGTTGAGTCACTTTAGACTCATAGCTACCTTGTATAGGGTTTAGGAGGAGAAACTGGTGGGTTAGAACCACCAACTATGCAGTTAGAAGTCCAATGCTTATCCTAACTAAGTGCCACACTACGGTGCCCTTAAGCATATGACATATGTCTTTAGGCTACTGATGTTCATTCCTACGTGGACTGAATTCATAATAATAAGAAGAACTTATAATGTCTTGTGAAAGGGCACTTTTTTTATGAGTTGGTGATGTTCTTTTAAATCAACTGGAAAGCATGAACTAATCTGAAAAACACACATGTGATATACATCAATAATTTCAGCAATTTCCATGCACACTATTTTTACATGCCAAAAATCTTCTCTAAGTCATAACAGCTTTACAGATGTTGTTCTTTACTAACTGCTAAGATCCAGAAACAGTAAAATCTCTGCCCTTTATTCCAAAATAACTGGGTTGAAAAAAAGAGTTCTCAGCAACAGTGGGGATAAAGTTGGATGGGTCAGGAATTAAAAAGAATTACAATATTAAACTAATATACAATGAATTTCTTAGACTATCAATTCCATTCAATAAGTACATGTATAATTAATCCAATGTGAAGCATACTGGAATTTTGGTGAAGTTTCAAGAGTATAGGCAGTTCATTAAGTGCAAGAGAGATAAATGGCTTAAGGATTTCCAGTCATTTAAGTGCTTAGTAAGTTTTCTGACCTTATTTGGAGCAAAGAAAAATACACCTAAACTAATAAACTAAAAACCCACTGTTTATCAAGTCGATTCTGACCCATAGTGACTCTATTGGCAGTGTAGAAATACTCCTCAGGATTACTGAGACTGGAAATCTCCACAGAAGCAGACGTCGCATCTTTCTTCCGAGGAGTGGCAGGTAGGTTTGAACCACCAACCTATCAGTTAGTAGCTGAACATTTAACACCTAAACTTATATGTCCTAGAAATACCAGGGAGGTAGTTAAACTGATGATTACATGTTGCTATTGAAGCTGATATCAAGTTTACCCCAACTCATGGTGTTACAGAGTAGAACTGTTCCATTGTGTTTTCTTGGCTAGAATCTTTACAAAGCAGATCACCAGGCCTTTTCTTTTGTGGAACCACTTGTTGTTGTTGTTGTTGTTGTTGTTGTGTGCCATGGAGTCGGTTCCGACTCATAGCGAACCTGTACAGGATCTTTATGGGAGCAGAAAGCCTCATCTTTCTCCCACAGAACAGCTGGTAGTTTCGAACAGCTGACCTTAAGATTTGTAACCCTATTTGTAACCACTATGCTATCAGAGTTCCTTGGAACCACTAGGTATGTTCAAACAACCAACTCTAGCCTAGCAAAATTTCTGGCATATATTAGTGTTAAATGAAGATTTTAAAATGAATGAATCAGTTAATCTTTAGTCAATAAGACTATCATGAAGTCCTGAGTTTCAATAAATATGTATCTTCTTTAGTATATTCTACCTGCACACAAACACAAGCTAGAAAAAGTCAAGTTTCTCTTCTGTATAGGAAAGAAGGAGCTCTGGTAGCGTAGTGGTTATGAATCGGGCTGTGAACCACAAGGTCAGCAGTTCAAAACTACCAGCTGTTCCGCGGGAAAAAGATGAGGCTTTCTGCTCCCGTAAAGATTTACAGTCTTGGAAACCCTGTACAGGGTCGCTATGAGTCGGAACCGACTCCACAGCACATAACAACAACAACATAGGAAAGAAAGTATCTGTTTAGTGGTCTTCTACAAGCTGATCTCTTTGTCTCAGCTCCAACTTCAATTGCTTCTCCCTCAGAATGAGCGCTACAAACCATTTCATTTCTTTTAGGACCTCAAATGCACTGGACTGTCTCATCTCTGAGCCATAATTTTAACTGTTCCCTCTGTCTTGATAGGTCCACTCCTGTTTCACTTAGGTCTCTATTTACATTTCATTTTCTTTGATCAGCCTTTATTTCCAGGATTATCCCTCCTTACACTACCCATCCCCACAATTCATCTGTGATGGTTGCACTGTGGTGCCTTGCATGTTCCTGTAATTCTGGAAGATATGCCACCAGGCACCCAAGGTGGACAGGTGTCAACTGAGCTTCCAAAGTGAGAAAGACTAGAAAGAAGGCGACACAGACTACTTCTGAATATTAAGTCACTGAAAACCTTAAGAATAGCAGTGGACCACTGTCAGATAGCACTGGAATATTGAATACTGAAACATGATGAAGAGCACCAGAATACTGTCAGATATAGTGCTGGAAGATGAGCCGCTCAGGTTGGAAGGCACTCAAAATACGTCGGCAAGACCTGCCTCCTCAAAGAAGAGCTGACCGTGATGGTGTGACTGGAGTAAAGCTTTTCAGACTTTCATTTGCTGATGGGGCCCAACTAAAACTAAAGACAAACAACTGTAAACATCCATTAATAATTAGAACATGGAATATATGAAGAATTCATGTAGAAAAATTGGAAACTATCAAAGAAAATGAATGCATAAAGATTAATATCCTAGGCATAAGTAAGCTGAAATGGACAGGTATTAGCCGTTTGAATCTGACAATCATATGGTTTGCTGTGCTGGAAATGAAAAATTGAAGAAGAGTGGTGTCACATTCATCAACAAAAAGAACATTTCAAATTTGACCTTTGCTTATGGATGTAGTAGCTCAAAATACCAACTGAGAGGGGAGTCTTCACATCAAGGTTCAAGCCTATCTCCTCAGTATACAGGGTTGAAAGGGACAGGCTACCTAAAATGGAAGGAGGGAGGCTATAAAGGCACAAAGTGGCTGGCTTACAAATTTTCAAGAGTGAGTTTAGTTTCAGAGTGTGTGGAGGAATGTAAAATTCCCACTGAATGGTTTTCATCTTGTTTATATGGATCTGGTGAAAGGAGATGGGAATAGGATTCTTTTTATTCAATAGTGAGTAGCTGTTATCATGACTAATTGCAATTGTCTCAACTGTAAAGGTAGAAGTTTTATAACAAAATAAGGGGAGTAGTTAATCTTACATTCCAGGAACAGATGACCCTAGAACCATCAAGAGGGAGAGCATAAGCAGAATGTGGGACCCAAACTATAGAAACAGTGACATCAGAGATGGAGGCAGATGTGATGCCATGGAGAGATCATGGGAAGAGAAAGGCTTTGTGCTGGTAGCCAGGTGGCTGATTTGCAGATTTTTCCCTTTGGTTGTTTAAATGATTACATATTCCTGCATGGTTTTGTGTATATCAAAAACAAAAACAAAACAAAAAAACATAGGGAATAGAATCAAATACTGTTAACCAATGATGAATGGAAGGAATTGTAATCATTGCAATGAAACAAAATACGATAAGTGGAGTGCAAAACCGATATTCTTCCAAGTAAACTATCACTCAATTCACAATAAAAGCTTT
>NW_006408520.1:31649815-31668616 GCF_000296735.1 Chrysochloris asiatica | reverse complement strand
TGAGATGGACTCAACTTGACAGCACTTAACAACAACAACCAACTTCTTCAGTCTGAAACTGATCAAACAGGCAATCAAGATTTATTGATAATTATTGGTGATCGGAATGTGAAGGTTGGAAACAAAGATGAAGGATCAGTCATTGGAAAATATGGCTTTAGTGATAGAGGTGATGCTAGAGACCACATTATAGATTTTGCAAGACCAACGACTTCCTCACTGCAAATACTCTTTTAAAACAGCATAAAAGAGGATTATACACATGGACCTCACCAGATGAAATACACACAGAATTCAAAAATTGACTACATCTTTGGGAAGAGACAGCCAAAACAAAGCCAGGGGCTTTAGTTGCTTATATGCAGGTTCAAGCTGAAGCTGAAGAAAATTAAAAGAAGTCCATGAGAGTCAAACTATGACCTTTAATATGTTGTTGTTGTTGTCAGGTGCCATCAAGTCAGAACCGACTCATAGCGGCCCCATGCACAGCAGAACGAAACAATGTCTGATCCTGGGCCAACCGCACTACCCCTGCCACACTTGACACCATCAGTGATGCCACCTGGCTGATCAATCTCTTTGGGGTCCTTCCTCTTTTTCTCTGACTCTCCACCTTACCCAGCATGACATCCTTCTCCAGCGACTGTTGCCGCCTGACAATATGTCCAAAGTATGAGAGACGAAGCTTAGCCATCCTGGCTTCCAAGGAGCACTCTGGCTGCACTTCTTCCAACACAGATCTATTGGTTCTTTTGGCAGTCCCTGGCACTTTTAGTATTCTCCTCCAACACCACAACTCAAAGGCATCAATTCTTCTACGATCTTCCTTATTCACTGTCCTGCTTTCGTATCCTTGTGAAGTTATTGAAAATACCATGGCTTGGGTCAGGCACACCTTAGTCCTCAAGCTGACATCTCTGCTCTTCAGTATTTTAAAAAGTTCCTGTGCAGCAGATTTGCCCAATGCAATATGTCGTCTGATCTCTTGACTGCTGCTTCCATGAGTGTTGATAGTTGATCCAAGAAGAATGAAGTCCTTGACAACTTCAATCTTTTCTCCATTGATAAGAATGTTGTTTATTGGTCCAGTGGTGAGGATTTTTGTTTTCTTCAAATTGAGATGCAATCCATACCGAAGGCTGTGCTCTTTGATCTTCATCAGCAAATGTTTTAATATAGTCCACCTGAAATCAGACATCATCTCAAGAACAGATCTGATGAATTCACTTATGACCAAAGATCAAGAGAATTGTGGAATGACATAAAGAACATCAGACACGAAGAAAGTAAAGAGTCATTAAGAAGACAAAAAAAGAAGGAAAGTCCAAAATGGATGTCAGAAGAGATTCTGAAACATTCTCCCCATCATAGAAATGCTAAAGCAAGTGGAAGAAATAAGAGGTAAAAGAGCTGAATAGAAAATTTCAAAAAACAACATGAGAAGACAAAGTCAAATATTATAATGAAATATACAAAGATCTGGAGGTGGAAAACCAAAAGGGAAGAACATGCTCAGCATTTATTAAGCCGAGGGAACTGAAGAAAAAAATCAAGCCTCATCCGACAATATTGAAGGATTCTATGGGCAAACTATTGAATGATACAGAAGGCAACAAAAGATGATGGAAGGAACATACAGAGTCACTGTACCAAAAAGAAATAGTCTATGTTAAACCATTTCAAGAGATAATGTCTGCTCAAGAGTCAATGATATTGATGGAATTAGTCCACATGCACTGAAGGCACTGGCAAAGAACAAGGCTCAGGGAATTGATGGAACAGTTCCAGGAACTGATGGAACACAAATAGTAATCTTTCAACAAACTGATGAGGTACTGGAGACACTCATTCATCAATGCCAAAAGATTTGGAAGAAAGTTACCTGGCCAAGTGATTGGAAGAGATCCATATTTGTGCCCATTCCAAAGAGAGGTGATCCAATGGACTGCAGGAATCATTGGACAGTATCTTTAATAGCACATCTTTTGTTAAAGATAATTCAAAAGCAGCTGCAACAGTACATTGACAGAGAATTCCAAAGGTTCAAGTCAAATTCAGACGTGGACGTGGAATGAGGGCTATCACTACTGATGTAGGATGGATACTGGCTGAAAGCAGAGGATACCAGAAAGATGTTTACCTGTGCTTTAATGTGTGGATCATGACAAGCTATGGACAGCATTGTAAAGAATGAGTATTCTGGAACAGTCAATTGTTCTCATGAAGAGCTTGTACACGGAACAAGAAGCAGTTGTTCAAACAGAACAAAGGAACACTGAATGGTTTAAAATTAGGAAAGGTGTGCAGCAGGGTTGTATTCTTTCACCATACTTATTCAATCTGTATGCTGAGCAAGCAATAAAAAAATCTGGATTACATAAAGAAGAACATCACACCAGAATCGAAGGAAAACTCATTAATAGCCTGCAGATGCAGATGATACAACCTGGCTTGCTGAAAGCGAAGGAGAGTTAAAATATTTCCTGATGAAGATCAAAGACCACAACCCTTGGTATGGGTTGCAGCTCAAAGTAAACAAATAAACAAAACATCCTCACTACTGGACCAATAAGTAACATCAAAAGAAATAGAGAAAAGATTGAAATTGTCAAAGACTTCATTTCTCTTGGATCAGCAATCAACACTCATGGAAGCAGCAGTCAAGAAATCAAGTGACATACTGCATTGGGCAAATCTGCTGCACAAGACCTCTTTAGAGTGTTCAAGAGTAAAGATGTCAATTTGAGGACCAAAGTGTACCTTACCCATTCCATTGTATTTTAAATCACCTCATAAGCATGCAAAAGTAGGACAATGAATAAAGACGACCAAAGAAGAAATGATGCATTTGAGTTATGGTGTTGGAAGAGAATATTAACAAACAAATCTGTGTTGGAAAACGTACAGCCAAAATTCTCCTTAGAAAGTAGGATAACCAGACTTTGTCTCTCATACTTCAGACATATGATCAGGAGGGATGAGTCCTTGGATTAGGACATCATGCTTGGACAGTGGAGTGTCAGAGAAAAAGAAGATGAATCCCAACAAAATGGAGTGGCTCATTGGCAGCAGCAATCGGCTCAAGTGTAATAATGATTGTGAGGTTGGTGTAGGACCTGGCAGTGTTTCATTCTGTTGTGTATAAGGTCATTATGAGTCGGTGACTAAACTGCACCTAACAACTATAACAACACCCTATCCATCCAACAAAGGCTGCTTAGATACCCCTTCTATAGATGCTTTCATCATATTGTGCTATACTTGTTTATTCCAATTTCTATTTCTTCTACCAAACTGATTACATTGGAAAGATATCAACTGTTTCTCTGTCCTGCTTACCACAGCATCTTTACTGCCTGTTGTTATGTGCTATGGAGTCGGTTCTGACTCATAGCAACCCCATACAGAGTTTCCAACGCTATAAGTCTTTACAGGAGCAGAAAGCCTCATCTTTCTCCCACGGAACAGCTGGTAGTTTTGAACTGCTGACCTTGCGGTTCGCAGCCCAATTCGTAATCACTATGCTACCAGATTTCTTTTCTTTACTATCTGTTTTTGTTGTTGTTGTTAGGTGCCATCGAGTCGGTACCGACCCATAGCAACCTATGCACAGCAGAACGAAACACTGCCCAATCCTGGTCCAACCTAACCACAGTTGCCGTGCTTGAGTCCATCGATGCTGCCACTTGGCCAATCCATCTCATTGGGGGTCTTCCTCTTTTTCTCTGACCCTCTACCTTACCAACATGATATCCTTCTCCAGTGACTGGTCCCTCCTGACAGTATGTCTGAAGTATGAGAGACAAGTTTGGCCATCCTGGCCTCCAAGGAGCACTCTGGCTGTACTTCTTCTAAAACGGATCTATTGGTTCTTTTGGCAGTCCGTGGCACTTTCAATATTCTCCTCTAACACCATAACTCAAAAGCATCAATTCTTCTCCGGTCTTCCTGACTCAGTGTCCAGCTTTCTCATGTATATTACGTTATTGAAAATACCATGGCTTGGGTCAGGTGCACCTTAGTTCTCAAGCTGACCTCTTTGCTCTTCAACACTTTAAAAACGTCTTGCGCAGCAGATTTGCCTAATGCAATACGTCATTTGATTTCTTGACTTCTGCTTCCTTGAGTGTTGATAGTTGATTCAAGAAGAATGAAGTCCTTGACAACTTCAGTCTTTTCTCCATTGATAAGAATGTTGTTTTTTGGTCCAGTGGTAAGGATTTTTGTTTTCTTGACATTGAGATGTAATCCATACCGAAGGCTGTGCTCTTTGATCTTCATCAGTAAATGTTTTAATGGGTTTTGTTTTGTTTTGTTTTGTTTGGTATCTTTGCTGCCTAAAGCCTTGTAAATAGATAGAACTCAGTAACATTTGTTGACTATATTAGTGAATTAATGCTATAAGTGAATGACTGAGAGAATAAATATTTCACAAGAAGGAAAATGAAATGATTTTTACTTTTCACTTAGTTACACTCTAAAGTAGATCGTAATTACAAGGCAAGGTAAGGTAAGTAGCACAACTATTCTAATTTCTGCAATAACTTTTTTTTCTCACAAATTACCAAGCAGAATATCTAAACAACACTCAAAATTACTATCCAAAAGTTACATTTTTGCTCCCTGAAACATCAATTTATTTTAAACATTAATTTGAACTACAAAGATAATTAACTTAAAAGCAAACAAACCCAGAATTTTATATCACCTAGAAATAGATTTTCATAGCCAAAAAATTCCCCCTTGTTTAGCTAAAGTTGTCGTTGTTGTTAAGTGCCATAGAATTGGGTTCTGACACATAGTGACCCTGTATAACATTTCTGAGGAGCAGCTGGTGAGTTTGAATCGCCAGCCATGCAATTCAAGCAGACTTTGCAGTCCAGCACATTAACCAACAATGCCACACTAGGACTTCTTGGGCTATAGTAGAAACTCTTTAATTACTTAATGCCTACCTGAGAGATGTAAAATCATATGTTAAATAAAGTTATACTATTTGGGGAGGTGTTAGTTTCCTTTTATTAGTTCTACAAATCCACATTAAGTGACTTATTTAAAAGTATCCCCATGAAATGAAATATCTTTAAGGGTTCAATTTCAAAACTGTAAATGTTTGGGGGTGACTAATCACAGCTATGATTTTAAAAAGCTGTTCCTAGTCTTCCAAAACGTCACCACAAAGGGATGGTGGAAAATTAAAACCTCAGGGGTTTCATTAGGAATTCTGAGGTTTAATTCAGTGGTCTGACATTTTCATCAGTTAATCAGCTGCTTCTTTCAAGTCCCAGTGATATTTTTCAAACTTAAGAGCTTCAAATTCTTCTGGAAATTTTTATTTAATTTATTTTTTGAAACCATTATCTTGCTGAATAGGTGATACTCCCCCAACCCCACTGCACACACACTTTGCATGTGGATCGTTCCAGCTGTGAGGGACTGCAACCTGATGTAATTCTCTACAACCCACCTTCACTGACTAGAACAAATTGGGTATCAGAAGAGTCTGTGAAAGTCCCAGCCAGAGGCCCTCTAGGAGGGCTCAGGAGAAGGGCTCAGGAGAACAGCGCCTTCACCCAGCGTCCCCTATCCACCTAGGTATCTCTCCACAAGGGTTCTTTTCCGATTCCACGTAGTATAATTTCCTTCAGAAGTTCTTTGGTGGAATTCATCCTGTTTCGTTTCTCTGCCTCCCTCCCCCCAATCATCTGGACCCAATTTACAAAACCCAAACTGCCCAAGAAGTTATGCAGGGCCTTCTGTGGGAGCGTCTGGAAGGAAAGTGTAAACCAGACAAGACAGCGGCCAGGAAGAGAAGATCTGCCTTGGTCTGTGAGTTCAGTCACAACTACCAAGGCGATTGCTAGCAAGGGAAGCCTAGCACTTGGGTGGAGGAAAAGCCTTAGGGGCCTCAGGGGGCAGGGAGTACAAGGGGGGGTAGGAGGGTAGGTTGGACACACAAGAGTTGGACGCAGAAGTTGTGCTATGACAGAAGGGCCGCATTCAGCCAGAAGCGAGCTCTGGCCCTGGGCCCCGGATCAGCTGGAAGATGCGCCTAATCCTGCAAAATTGGCTGTGCCTCCCTCCTGGCAATTCCAGCCAGCCGACTGAAACTGACGTTTTTTTAAGAAAAGTGGCGGGAACCTTCTGCCTGAGAATCGGTGAAACCAATGTGAGCTGCAGTAGGAAGGCAGCCAAAAGAATCTGATTTCTTCTTTGGCGGCTTTCTCCCGTCCCTATCTTCCCCGCGTAACGGTAAAGGTGTTTCCGAGGTTATAAACAGAGGCTATCTAGGGATATGGCAGGTATGGCACGTGCCCTGGGTACCATTTGAAGGGAGCGCCAATGATTAGTTTCTATTAACCAAGGCGGTTTCCATCGCCAAGGGAGAGATCATTCTATGAAATAAAACTAATTGCTATAGTCTCTGTTTTCTGTAGATATGAGTCTGATTACATGCTTTGTTCCTCACTGACTCATCGCGGTTGGGTGCTTGGAGAGGAGCATCCTCCGCAGCGGGAGAAGCTCAGCAGCCCAGCTTCCAGAGGTCAGAATAAAGTGAGCGCGCTTGAGCCCCAGCCAGGATCAGCTGCACGCGGGTGGGAAGCACATGTTCATACCTATATATCCACAAGGAGGTTTTTCTCCGCATCCCGCCTGCGCCTACCCTCAGCTGACATGAGATCAGTTCTACCCTCCACCCTCCTCTCACCTACTCTATGGAGGGGCAGGCTCCCAGCAGAAAAGTCCAAAGACTTGTTCGCCCCTCTCAACCCCGGAGCCAGAAGCAAACTTGTGTACCCTACTGACCTCTTCCAGGAGGACCAGGGCTGCCAATCAAGGCCGCACACCCGCCATCCACGCTCTTTTTCCGCTAAAGACCGTGGGAGCAGGTACAGTGCCCAAAGAGCAACAGAGCAAGGCCGTCGGGGCCTCCAGAACGCTCCTCAGGAGGACCCCGCCCCCGCATCCTGTCTCCCTCCTCCCGGCCACCCAGCCGCGAGCGCCTGTCCCCAGTGACAGATTAATGATCTGGGCGCACCCTCAGAAAGACAGTATGGTTATGGACCTCAAAACGACTAGAGATTATTGTCTCCGGCCCCCATCAGTCTAACAGCATTCAGATGACAGAGGTTCCACAGCGTTGCCCGTGCACGCAACTTTGCCCTACTGTGCAGGCTGCGAGCCCAGGTGCCTGCTAGCGCCCCAACAATCCCGACGCTGGAAGCCCAGAGGAGCACCCTTAGAAAAACAGAACTTGAGTCAGGGCCCTGAGGGAGGAGACGGAAAGCCAGGCATGAGAGCGGCGGGAACCGGAGCCCTGGAGGGCATCCGAGCCCAGCTCTGGAGCTGAAAACTGAGGACATCGGGACACCAGCCAGTAAGCTTTTCCTTCCGAGCCGCTAAGATCGTTCTAGCATAAACTGAGAGACCCGCTGGCAGGAGGCTTCCTTTAAAACATAGTATTTTACAAATTGAGACGACAGGAGGATACCAGGGTTACTCGCTCTCTCCCAATTCCAAAAGAAAGGTGCCAGAGAACAGGACCACAAATGCCCAACCTAGTCAGAGGATCCGTAGTGTTGTGGAGGTGAGGTGGCGCGAACCCCTGCCCTAGCGGGTGGGCTACTTACGTTTTTGCCGTGGGGGAGACCTTTCCACGCCTTGTTCTGTGGGCTCCTAAATGCATTTGTATGCATTTGTCCCTGCAACGAAGCGCTAACGGAAAACAGAAGCCAACTCCGAATTTCTAAAGGGGCAGATACTGTCCATAAAAGGGGGGAAAAAAACAATCACATGAAAACGATGCTCCAAAACCCGCAACAAGACAAAAGAGGGAGAGAGGGCTAGGGTAGGGGCCCAAGGGGACAGAGATAGCACCCAAAGGACAGACCAGTTAGTCTTCCTTGCTCCCTAGCTCGGTCACTGATTAGCCTGGGTAAGCGCTCCCCTGGAGGGAGGGCAAGGAGAAAGACCTCACTTGGAGGCGGCGGGGCGCAGGCAGCTGCAGTTCTGCTGCTAGTGCAGCCCTCGGGTTCACTTGCGGTTCAAAGGCGACTCTAAGACTCCAGTGGAGTCCTCAGCTTTGGGCTTGGGAGGAGAGTGGGAGGGGGCAGAGGGAAGAGATGGGGGAGGAGGAAGTTCTGGGAAACAACTCTCGCCCGAACATTTGTCAGACAAGCACACACACCCACTTCGGAAATCGAGTTGGTGCTAGGGACCGGTGGCTACTGCAAGCGCTAGAGGTTGACTGCCGCCGCTGCTTCCCCTGGAAGAAGAGGAGCCTAGCAAATCTGGTCGGTGTTAAATTTCACCGCTCACTGACTAGCAATGACATCACCAAACACAGTGCACACCTCCCCCTTCGCCCCGCAAACTTCCCCCACCTCGGCCCTGCGAAGGGCCCGAGGCTCCTGCTTGTTAGTCGTACCGGGCTGGGCTGGGCCGGCCACGCCCCGGGGCGCGCCCGCCGCCTCCTGGGCACCGCCCTGACTGTCTCACTTCCCACGCGGTTCTCTTCTTCGAAATCTCCGAAAATTGTGGGTAACTGGTATCCTTCCTTCCCGCAGTGCCAAGCACCATCCTTCTTTTCAGCAGTCTCCAATTTGAAATTATCCCTTGCATGTGCTCAATTTCCCATCCCTAGTCTTCTGTCTCCTCCAGCCCACACCTTCTGAAATCCTGCTCAGTCCAATGAAGTCTTTGGCTCCCCTCTGACCTACAGGCTTTTCAGGTACACTTGTGGCTCAAGTCATAGGATTATAATAATGGACTGTAACGTTTCTCATTTTAATTGTCCCTCCCTTCATGCTTTTCCTTTCAGTCTTTAATGCTTTATTCTGACTTTTCTCTCTTAGAATCGATCTTTCTGCTCCCCCTGCTCTTCTTCCGCTTACAGGAGCCTGCTAACACCTTAATTTCAATATTTAATTTTTGTAACAAGTTTCTTTTTTATATAAAAATTCCTCATTGTCTGTTATACTAAAAAGTCCACTGCCCAATTTTTACACACAAAACAAGGAAATCAAGTTCTGATTTTATTTTCTTATTAATAAATTAGAATGTGGCATGAAGGTCAGAGATCCAACATCTTATCCATTGTTATATTTTTGGTGGTGGTGGTGGTGATGGTTAGTGCTGTGGATTTGGTTCCGACTCAGTGTTTCCGAGGCTGTAAATCTTTATGGGATCAGAAGGCCTCATCTTTCTTGTGGGGATGGCTGGTAGTTTCAAACTGCTGACTGTGAGGTTAGCAGCCAGGCTAGTAACCACTACGCTATCAGAGCTCCTTTTTGGAACAATCAATCAATCAATCAAATTTAAAATATATATTTGTGGTACCTAAAATAAATAAACCCATTGCTGTTAATTTGATTCCCACACCTACTGGTCCTTCCTATAGGACAGAATAGAGCTGCCCCCAGAAGGTTTCCTATGCTCTATAATCTTTACCTCGGAAACCCTGTGTAGGGTCGCTATGAGTCGGAACCGACTCCACGGCGCATAACAACAACAACAACATAATCTTTACGGAGTCCTCTGGTGGTGCCTTAGGATAAGCACTAGACCTCAGGGTCGGTTTGAACCGCAAGGTCGGTGGTTCAAACTCACGAGCTACTCCTCTACAGGGTCGCTGTGAATCAGAACCTACTCTACGGCACTTAACAACAAACACTAGCAATCATTACAGAAAGGAGTCCTGGTAGCGTATTATTAAGAGTTGGTCTACTAACCAAAAAGTCAGCAGTTCGAAACGGCCTCTGTGACAAAGATTTACAATCTTGGAAACTGTATACAAGGTCACTGTGAGTCGGAACCGGCTCCACAGCACACAACCACCACCACCAATCCTTAGCAAAGCTTTTCCTTTGGAGTCACTGATGGGTTGGAATGACTGACCTATTAATTAGCAGCCTAGATCTTAACCAGAGTAACCAGGGCTCCTTGGTACTGAAAATAGTACCTGGCATGTCTGTTGAATCAATGGTTGCTGTGTGTTGCTGAATATCATTTCTCCAAATTAGTTTTTCTTGTCTATTCTGTGCACAACTACCAGCTACTGATCTTTTCTCGTGCTGAGAGGAATGCTACATTATACAGACATAGTATAAAGGTTAAGGGACCATTTGATGAATGAAAAATGATTGATGTGACACTAAAGCTTGGTGATATTTTTCTCCAAGAGTACAGATTTTAATTCATTTCTCTCTTCCCTCAAGTGCCAGCTTTTAATTTTGAAATAATTTTAGATTTACAGAAAAGTTGCAAAAAAAAAAAAAAAGTTAGAGGATTTCTGTATACTATTCACCCATCTTCCCCTAATATTAGCACATTATATGTTGTTGTTGTTGTTGTGTGCTCTCGAGTCAGTTCCAACTCATAACAACCCTGTATAGGGTTTCCAAAAGCAGCTGGTGGGTTAGAACTGCTGATTTTGTGATTACCAATCCTGTGCTCATGCTACAGTACCACACATTTAACTGTAGTAAAATTATCAAGACCAAGACATTAATATTGATATAATACTATCAGTTGATCTATAAATTTTATTCCAATTTGGTCAGTTTCCTCATTAATGCCCTTTCTCTGGTACAGGATCTAATCTAGGATCTCACACTTTGTTTAATTAGTTAGTTAATAAATTAACACAGATATTAATTAAATTGTGTTGTTCTAGCATCTTCCAATTTATGACTCTTGCATTATATTGTCATGACCTCAACACTTCAAGAGTATTGGCCAATTATTTATTTACATTCCAAAATTTGAACTTGTCAAAGTATTGCTAATTACTAGGTTTCCAGTTCATACGTGCACAGGTTTAATGCAAATGAAACTTGTTTAAATATACTTCTGTGATCAATGAATGAGCACAGACAAATTCTCTCAGTAACACTTTGTTTAGCCCATTGTTGTTGCCACTGTGTCATTCCATCATGTTGGTAGTCTTCTTTTTCATTGACCCTCCACTTTTCTAAACATGATATACTTCTCCAAGGACTGGTCCCTCCTGGTAACATGTTTGAAGTATGAGTGATAAAATGTGGCCATCCTGGCTTCTCAGGAGCATTCAGGTTGTATTTCTTCCAACACAGATTTCTTTGCTCTTCTAGCAGTCCATGGTACTTCCAAAAAAAGAGGAAGACAACCCAACAAGATGGAATGACAATGGCAGTAACAATGGTCTCAACCTAACAACAATTGTAAGAATGGCATAGGGCCAGGTAGTGTTTCATTCTGTTTTGCATGGTATCAATGAGTCGGAACCAACTCCAAAGAACCTAACATCACCAATAGCCTCTGAGCTGACCTATCTGCCTTGAATTTTACTGGCCTAGCAGATCCCCATAGAAGCTGTTGTTTGATTGAACCTGTGTTTTGAAGACACGTTAAACCAACTAAGACAAGAGTATTATCCTAATCCGTTCACCCTGCAGCTATGATCTTACCCTTTCAGACTTCCTTTGGTTACCAAAACATAAACAAAATTGAAAAGGAACATGCATGCTTTCAGACAATTTTTGTTGTTGCTGCATGCCATCAACTCACTTCCCACTCATAGCAACCCCATGCAATGATGAAAAAGCATTAACTGGTTTTGTTCCATCCTCAGAATTATTGCTCTGAGCCTGTTGTTTTAGCCCTTGTGTTAATCCATCTCGTTAAGGGTCTTCCTTTTTCTCCCTGACCCTCTACTTTACTTTACTAAGCAAGATGTCCTTCTCTAGGGACTGATCTCTTCTGATATCATGTCCAAAGTGCTGGAGACAAAGTTTATCTATCCTCGCTTCTAAAGAATATTCTGGCTGTACCTCGCCTGTGATAGATTTGTTTGTTCTTCTGGCATTCATGGCAATATCAGCGTTCTTCACCAACACCATAATTCAAATGCATCAATTTACCTCCAGTCTTCCTTATTCATTGTCCAGCTTTTATGTGCATATGAGGGGATTGAAGATACCATGGCTTAGACCAGGAACACCTAAGTCCTTAAAGAGGCATCTTTTCATTTTAACACTATAAAGAGATCTTTTTGTAGCCTACTTGCCCAATGCAATATATCATTTGATTTCTTAACTACTGCTTCCATGAATAATAGTGGTATTAACTGGGCTTCCCTGTAGGTGCATGGATATTATCCGATCACTTACAGCATTGTACCTCATGACTGATCTGGATATGTTCTTTTTGACAATGAATGCAACTCCATTCCTTTTCAATTTGTCATTCTATGAACATTGATTGTGGATCCAAGTAAGTGAAATCCTGAACAACTTCAATCTTTTCTCTATTTATCATGATGTTGTTCATTGGTGTAGTTGTAAGGATTTTTGTGGTGAGTTTGAACCACCAATGTTCGGTTAGCAGTCCAGTGCTTATTCAGTAGTGACACACCAGGAAAGGATTGTTGTTTTAGTTGTTGTTAAGTGTCATTGAGTTGGTTCTGATTCAGCAACCCTGTCTGATAGGGTTTCTGAGGAGCAGCTGGTGAGTCTGAACTGCTGACTTTGTGGTTCGCAGTCCAGTGCTGATCCTACATTACTGTATCAGGAGTCTATCACTTTCAGAAGTGTACCTAGCTAAATGGACGGTATGTTGACAAACAAATGACTTCATGGTTTGATATATTTGTTTAATAAAGGTTTCTGTAATTACATCGAAATACTTTTTGACTTACCTTTACAAAGGTCAATTTCCCAACTTCACTGATAAATTTTAGTATAATTCCAGATAAAACCCTCACTTGATTTTTCTTTTCCACATCTTTATTCCCAAAAGATTCTAAAGTTCATCAGGGAAAAACTCACAAAGGAAGGCATCCTTGCATTATCATAGATTAAAAAAGATGAATCTAGAACTGAGTAGCATGGACCTGGTATAAAAATACTGACACCCACAATGCCCACAACAAAATAGATTACAATATTCCAGTACAAATCCTCATGAGTATTATTTATGTAAGAAAGGTAGCATTTCAAATTCCTATAAAAAGGCAAAGAAACCCTGGCTGCTAGGTCAATGTCTAAATCCACCAGTCCCTCCATGGAAGAAAGATGAGGCTGTCTGTCCCTGTAAAGATTGAGAGTCTCTGAAACACTATATAAGGTAGTGAGTCAGAACCGACTTGATGACATTGGGTAGAAAGGAAGTTGCCTTTAAAAATAGTGCTGAAACAAGCAATCCTAACAGGAATGCAAAGTAAACTCCACTTCATATTGCACACTAAAATAAATGATACTTAAGTTAATCTCATTGTTGATGAGTTGTTTTTGACTCACAGTGATGCTACAGGACAGAGCAGAACTGCCTCCATAGCATTCCAAGGCTGTAAATCTCTACAGAAGTTCACTGCCCTATCTTTCTCCCACATTGCAGCTGGTGAGTTTGTGAGGCCAGCCTCTCAGCAGTTGAGCACTTAATCACTGTAGTGCCAGAGCCTATACAAATATTAAATGGGGAAGATTTAGAAGTGAATGAATAAAAACAAAAGACAAACGCTAAAGTCATACTTACATTAATTAGTGAGATCTTTATTTAGCAGTGTCAGTACTAGACCCTATGCTAATAACTAGGGATAAATTAATCAGATAGAAATCATGCCTGCCCTTATAGATGTGTAATCTCTCAGAAAATTAGATCTTAAACAAGTACAATTTAAAATTTTCAAATTGTAAAATAAATAAAAATCACACACAATGTATGTATATAAACTAAATGAGATAAATCAATAACTAGGGAAATATTTGCAATTCATTGTAAACAATCAATATGTTTTTATAAAACATTTTATTTTCAAATAACTTCATGCTTGTAGAAATGTTTCAAAACATAGTGTGATAATTTTCATATATCTTCTTCTTTATATTTTCCAAATGATAACATTTTACCATGTTACCTTTAGCATACTCTGTCTCTCTCAATTTTCTTGAAAATAAGTTGCAAACATTATACCACATTAATCCTAAAATACTTCAGTGTGTATTTCCTAAAAATAACGTTCTCTTCAACAGCCACAATGGAATCAGGAAATTAATATTGATACAATACTATTTTTTAACTATAGACTTATTTATGACCCAAACCATGATATCTTCAATTGCCTCACTTGCATATGAAAATAGGACAATGAATAAGAAAGACCACAGAAGAATCAATGCATTTGATTTATGGTGATGGAAAAGAATATTTAAACTACCATGGATTGCTAAAAGAACAAATCTATGTTGGAAAAAGTATAGCCAGAATGGTCCTTTGAAGCCTGGATGGGGAGACTTCATCTCTCATACTTCAGACATGTCATCAGAAGGAATCAGTCCTTGAAGAAGAACATTATGCTTGGTAAAGTAGAGGCTCAGCAAAAATTGAAAGCCACCTCCCCCGCGACACACACACAATGTGATGGTTTGACACAGTGGCATCATCAGTGAGCTCACAGGTAGCAACAATTGTGAGGATGGTACAGGACCACGAATGTTTTTTTCAGTTGCACACAGAATTTCTGTGCGTCAAAACTGACTCAATAGCACCTAACACTAAACCTTATTCAAAGTTCACCAATTATTTCCATTCTTGTGCTGACAGTTGCCTCTTTGCTATCAATTTGACTCCTTTTTCATGGTAATCTTCTGTATAACAGAAGAAAACACTGCCTGATCCTGTGCCATCCATTGATGTGTCCATTGTGTCAATCACCGTGTTGAGGGGTTCCCTCATTTTCACTGACCGTCTACTTCACTAGCTCTGAGGCCTTTTTGCTAATGATTGGTCTTTCCTGGTGATAAGTTCAAAATAAGTGAGTTGAAGTCCTCATTTCTAAGGAGCATTCTAATTGTATTTCCTCTAAGACTGAAGTTTCCTATTCTTAACCAACACCACAATTGAAATGTATCTTTCCACTTTCCATCTTCTTTTTTCATTGTCTAACATTTCACTGGATCTCAAGGAAAGTTTGAGCCATAATGCCTGTGGTTCAAACTTACCAGCCACTCATTAGAAACACTATTCGCTATGATTCAGAACCCACTCCATGGCACTTAATAGCAACAACATTCATAAGCATTTGAAGCAATTGAAAAACCTAGACTGGAGTCAGGTATATCTTAGTCATTAAAGTGACATCTTCACTTTTTAACACTTTAAAGAGGTCTTTTGCATCAGATTTGTTCAATGCAATATGTTGTTTGATTTCTTGACTGCTGCTCTTGTGGACGATGGTTGTTGATTGCAATAGACATTCTGAAATAGTTCGCAACTTCATATTTCCCCCTTCATTTATGTTGTTTATCAATTCATGTGTGAGGATTTTTGTTCTCTTCATGTTCAGATGTAAACTCATGATGAAAGTTGTAGTCTTTGACCTTCATCAGTAAAAGCTTCAAGTCCTTTTCGTTGTCAGCAGGCAAGGTTGTATCATCTGTGTATTGTAGGTTGTGAATGAATCTTCCTACAATCCTGATGCCATGTTCTTCATATAAAGCTCATATAGTGCATCTTCTCAGATTATTTGTTCAGCATACAAATTCAGTAAGTAAGGTGAAAGGATACAACTATACCAGGCATCTTTTCAAAATTTAAACCATTGCCTCTTAATCCATTGTCTCTTATATGGCTTTTCTGGCTCTTGTTCTGTAATTGCACAAATGGCTGGTCAGTTTCGTTTTTGCATAAGCAGTTTGCAAGTGGTTGGCCAGTGTTCAATCTACATAAGCATCTTTCAAGTGATTAATTCCTTTACAACCCACCATACAGTAGATCTTTAACTAAACTGAAGTGACATTCCACTCATCTGACCTTTAGTTGACATTTACTTGGAATCTATCTTGTAATTAACAAGTAGTACATAGTTAATTTTCAGTGGCTAAACAGGGGCCACTAAAAACTTTATGGATAGCAGCATAAAATTGTCAGATAGCAAAAGAATATTGACTATTGAGACATGGTGAAAAGCACCAGAATATTGTTAGCTATAGTGCCAGAAGATAAGCCTATCAGGTTGGAAGACACTCACACTATGGGGAAGAGCTGCCTCCTCAAGGTAGAGTTGACTGATGATGTGAATAGAGCAAAGCTTTCAGGACCTTTATTTGTTGGTGGAGCACAACTCAAAAGGAGGAGAAAGAGTTATAAACATCAGTTAACAATCAGACCTTAAAATGTACAAAGTATGAATTTACAAAAATTGGAAGTTGTCAAAAAAGTGAAATGGAATGCATAAAGATCAATATCCTAGGCAGTAGTGAACTGAAATGGACTGGTATTGGCCATTATGAATCAGACAATCATATGGTTTACTATGCTGGGAATGACAAATTGAGGGGGAATAGTGCCAGATTCATCATCAAAAAGAAGATTTCGAGATCAATCTTAAAGTATACTGTTGTTTGTAATAGAATAATATCCATATGACTACAAGGAAGGACAGTTAATATCACGATTATTCAAATTTATGTACCAGCCAGTGATGATGAAATTGAAGAGTTCTACCAACTTCTTCAGTCTGAAATTGATCAAACATGAAATCAAGATACAGTGTAATAACTGGTGATTGGAATGCAAAGTTTAGAAACAAAGTAGAAGGGTAAGTAATAAGAAAATTAAATCTTGATGATAGAAACAATGCTGAGGACCACATGGTAGAATTTTACATGACCAATTTCATTGCAAATTCCTCTTTTAAAAACCATAAAAGATGACTATACATATGTACCTCACTCGACGGAATGCACAGAAATCAAATTGACTATGTCTGTGGGAATAGATGGTGTAAAAGCTCCATATCATCAGCCACAATAAGGCTTAGGCAGACTGTGGAACAGACCATCAATTGCTCATATGCAAGTTCAAACTGAACCTGAAGAAAATTAAAACAAATCCACGAGAGCCTAAATATGACTTTGTATAAACTCCACCTGAATTTAGATATCATCTCAAGAACAGATTTAATGCATTAGATACTAATGACCGAAGACCAGAAAAATTATGGAATGATATCAAGAACATCATACAGGAAGAAAGCAAAAGGTCATTAAAAAGATAGAAAAGAAGGAAAAGACCAAAATAGATTTCTGAATGTACTCTGAAACATGATTTCCAGCATAGGGATGCTAATGCAAATGAAAGAAATGAAGTAAGAGTTGAGCAGGAAATTTCAA
The DNA here is from genome assembly GCF_000296735.1 of Chrysochloris asiatica. Lineage (NCBI taxonomy): Eukaryota > Metazoa > Chordata > Mammalia > Afrosoricida > Chrysochloridae > Chrysochloris > Chrysochloris asiatica. The sequence continues at coordinate 31,651,466 of NW_006408520.1, read as the reverse complement.
AGGGTAGCTTGATAAGACCAATTTATGCATTATAATTAAATCTGCAAAGATCTTGAGTTAGAAAACCAAAAGGGAAGAACACACTTAGTATTTCTCAAGTGGAAGGAACTGAAGTAAAAAAAAAGTCAAGCTCTGACTTGCAATATTGATGATTGTATGCCAAAATATTGCACGATGCAGAACACATCAAAAGAAGAAGGAAGGAATGCACAGAGTCACTGTATCAAAAAGAAATGATCAATGTTCAGTCATTTCTAGAAGTAGCATAAGATAAAGAACCAGTGACACAAGGAAGAAGTTCAAGGTGCATCGAATACATTGCAAAGAACAAGGCTCCAGAAATTGATGGAATAAATTGAAATAAAAGTTGAAATCTTTCAGCAAACTAATACAATACTGGAGGAACTTACTCGTCTATGCCAAGAAGACTGGATGACAGCTACCTGGCCCATTAATTGGAAGAGAGCCACATCTGTACCTACTTCAAAGAGAGCTGATCCAACAGAATGAGGAAATCAGTGGACAATATCATTAGTATTACATGCAAGTAAATTTTTGATAAAGATAATTTAAAAATGACTGCAACTGTATGCACATTGACCATTGACAGGGAACCGTCAGACGTTCATGCCAAATTCAGATGAGCACACAGAACCATGGATTTCATTGCTGATTTCAGATGGATCTTGAATGAAAGCAGAGAATACTAGTAACATACTTACTTGTGCTTTGTTGATTATGCAAAGGCTTTTGTGTGAATTATGACAAGCTATGGATAACATTGCGAAGAATGGGCATTCCAGAACACCTAACTGTACTCATAAGGAACCTATACATAGACCAAGAGGCAGTTGTTGGAACAGAAAAAGGGAACACTGAATGGTTTAAAATTAGCAAAGGTGTGTGCCAGGGTTGTATTCTTTCACCATACTTATTCAGTTTGTATGCTGAGCAAAGAATCTGAAAAGCTGTGTTATATGAAGAAGAGCATGGCATCAGGATTGGAGGAAAATTCATTAATAACCTACAATATGCAGATGATGCAACCTTGCTTGCTGAAAATGAAGGTTACAGACCACAGCCTTCAGTATGGGTTGCATCTAAATGTAAAGGAAACAGAAAACCTCGCCAGTGAACCAGTAAATAACATCATGATAAATGGAGAAAAGATTGAAGTTTTCAAAGATCTCATTTTGTTAGGATCTACTATCAACACTCATGGAAGCAGCAATCAGGAAATCACACTTGATTGCTTTAGGCAAATATGCTGCACAATGCCTCTTTAAAGTTTTTGTTTTTTGTTGTTTTTTTTCTTGCCGAAGATAATTTTTAATGATTGCATCAGTACATCAACAGCGAACTGACAACAATTCAATCTGGAATTAAGAAATTCACGTCCTCAGAATTACTGCTATGGAACTTGGAATGAGGACTGTTTTAGTAAGTGGATAGATTTAACAAACAGAAATTTATTCCCTACAGTTTAGGAGGCCTTGTCTCCTTCAGCACCTGTAGGTCCAGCATTCTTTGGAGATCTCCTTGTATCTTGGCAGCAATCTTCCTCTGGATCTAGGAGCTTCACAGTGTAGGGACTCCAGGGCAAAAGGACACACTACACTCCTGGTTCTTCTTTCTTCATGGCAGTAGGTCC
>NW_006408520.1:31647171-31648230 GCF_000296735.1 Chrysochloris asiatica | reverse complement strand
AACAATGACAAGAGGTATCATTGCTGGCATCAGATGGATCTTGGTTACAACTTCCCTTTTACTTTTCTTCCTCATAGATGTCCTCTCTGGAACACTTTTTTGTCCTCAAATCCTTGGACCTATAGAAATTAATCCATGTGTATTTCTTATACAAATAAATGACTGAGAATTCTAACCATTTTATATCCCTTAGTTCCTAACCTGAGCTAACTAATGAGTCTTCTTAATAACCTGCAGTCTTGAGAGAAACAGCAAAGCAAACTCTTTGTACATATGTGATTCAGAGCTTTGTTTCTTTCTGCTGTGTAACTCCTTTCCATTTCTCTTCCTTGTTGTTGTTAGGTGCCATCAAGTCAGAACCAACTTATAGTGATCCTATGCACAAAAGAACAAAACACTGCCCTGGCCTGTTCCAATCTCACAATCGTTGCTACATTTGAGCCCATAACAACCCAGTATGCAGGAAAGTTCTACTGAGGACAAAAGACTAGCCAGTAAAACAAGCGGACCAGTGATGAAACTGACTGGCTCTGGGATTGATCACTTCTCAGGAAGCAGCCACTTCCTAGGAAAAGAAGGCCCCTTTTTGGCAAGCAGTGTGTCAGTCTAGATGCCCTTTGAAATTTTCTGTTCAGCTGTTTTAATTCCTTGTTTCTTCCATTTGCTTTTGTATCTCTATGTTGGAGAGCAAATTTCAGAGTCTCTTCTGATATCATTTTGATCTTTTCCTTCTGTCTAGTCTTCTTAATGACTTTTTTATGTGTACAATTCAGTGTGTACATATTTTGTTCATTTGCTTTGAGAAGTAATTTTTCCACAAAAAAAAGTGTAAATTTGTGTTATATCAAAAATTATGAATTCAGAAAGCATGAGGCTCTATCAAATGAAAATATATTCCCGGATAATATTAAAATAGGATCTTGATGTTAGTTTTTGTTGGTTTGTATTTCTTTCTACCTTCCTCTGTGACCTCTGGTTCTAGGTTCCCTCTTGAAACTTGTAAGCCAGTCACTTTTTGCGTTTGTAGGCCCCTCCCACATTTTGGGTAGCCAATGTCCA
>NW_006408520.1:31643096-31646301 GCF_000296735.1 Chrysochloris asiatica | reverse complement strand
CCTATAAAAACCCTAAAACAAGGACTCTTCAATGGGGTGTCCTGATCAACAAACCAGTGAAACATGTGCCTTGGACTCAGGCCCTGTTCTATAATTCTCCTAAACTTAAACCTGTGATAAAAAAGGAGGAAAAGACTATGATCATACCAGAAGAAGTGTAGAAAATGTCCAAACTCAGACAACAGCAGCAGAATGAAGGAAACTTCCAATAGAAGACCCTGCCGAATAGTTTCATGTTTAAAAGTTTCCTGATGGGTGAGAATAAATATTGGTTTTAAGGAAGGGTAAGCATGTCTACTTTGAGACAAAATGTTCTCCTTTTAGACACCGAGGCCATATGATGGGACCTCTCTTTCTATTGAAATTTTTTTATATCTCCTCTGTTATTAAAGTTGATATTGCAGCTGTGTTATTTCCATGAGTTTTCTGTGACCTTTCCAATAAACCATCAAACCCAATAGGGAACAAGTGCCACGGAAGAATGGCTGTTGTCAGAAATAGTGGGTAACTTGGAGAATTGTTATTGTTATTATTCAGTGACATTAAGTCAGTTCCAACTCATAGAAACCCTGTATAGGGTTTCCAAGGATCAGCTGGTGGGTTTGAACTGATGACTTGTGGTTCAAAGTCCAGTGTTGATCCTACAGTGCCATACCAGTTGGAGAATAGGTGTATGTATATTTTACCTGTGCTTCATAGGAACTAGTTTGGTGCTGATTCTTATAGTCAGAGTTATTATTACACATGTGCAGGTTCTTCATGAAAAGAATTAACATATTCATATGCAAATAATGCACATGATTCCACCATTCCTCTGCCAGTTTTTGGTTTTTTTTTTTTTTTGTGTGTGTGTGTTTTGTAATGTAGTTGCTGTGTGTTGCCATGATGCTAGAAGCTATGCCATTGGTATTTAAAATACCAATAGGATCACCCATGTTGGACAGGTTTCAGGGGAGCTTTCAGACTAAGACAGACTCAAGAAAGAGCAGCAGAGCAGATCATTCTGAAGAGTAAGTCATTGAATAGCCTAGTTATTAGTGAGCTGAAATGGACTGATGCTAACAGTATAAATTTGACAATCATATGATTTATTCTGCCTGGAATGACAAATCAAAGGAATGGTGTAGCATTCATCATCATCAAAACAAAAAAGAATCTGAAGATCTATCTTGAAGTACATTGCTGTCTTTAATAGGATAATATCCATACAACTGCAAGGAAGAATAATTAATACCGCTATTATTCAAGTTTACCAGCCACTAAGCCTAAAATGGAGAAATTGGAGAATTTTACTACCTTCCTTAGCTTGAAATTGATCAAAATTGCAATAAAAATGCACTGATAATTATTGGTGATTGGAAGGCAAAAGTTGGAAGCAAAAAGAAAGGATAAGTGGTTGGAAAATATGGTCTTGATAATAGAAAGGATGCTAGATATCACATAATAGAATTTTGGAAGACAAATGACTTATTCATTGCAAACACCTTTTTTTCAATCTCATAAAGCATGACTATGCATATGTACCTCACCAGATGGAATACACAGGAATCAAATTAACTACATCTGTGGGAAGAGACAATAGAGAAACTCAATAACATCAGCCAAAACAAGACCAAAGGCAGACTGGGGAATGGACCATCTATTGCTTATATGCAAGTTCAGGCTGAAGCTGAAGAAATTTTAAAAATTCCGTGAGAACCAATTTGAAGCATTAGACACTAATGACTGAAGAACAGTAGAGTTGTGGGATGGCATCAAGAACATCCTACAGGAAGAAAGCAAAAAGTTATTTAAAAAACAACAACAACAACAACAAAAGCACAGGAAAAAAAGGAAAGATTAAAGTGGATGGCAGAAGAGATTCTTAAACTTGCCCTTGAATGTAGAGAAGCTATTGTGACTGTAAGAATTGATGAAGTAAAAGAGCTGAGCAAAAAAAATTTAAAGGGCAAAGTTAAATATTATAATGGAATGTGCAGACATAGAATTAGAAATAAAAAAAAAAAAAAAAAAAAAAAAAGAACTGAAGAAAGTATCTAAACCTTGGGTTGTAATATTGAAGGATTATCTTGGCAAAATATTGAATAATGCAGGAAGCATTGAAAGAAGATGAAAAGAATACTCGTAGTCACTTTACCAAAAAATGTGGGTGATGATCAGTCAGTTCAAGAGGTACAGTATGAGATCAGAAACAAATGATATTGAAAGAAGCTGCATTGAAGGCATTCAATGGTGAAAAACAAGGCTCCAGGAATTGATGGAATACCAATTCAGATGTTTCAACAAACAGATGCAAAGCTGGAAGTGCTCACTCATCTATTCCAGGAAGTTTGTAAGACAGCTATCTAGCTAACCAACTGGAAAAGATTCATATTTTTGTCAACACCAAAGAAAAGTAATCCACCAGAATGTGGAAATCATCAAACAATATCAGTAATATCACATGCAAGTAAAATTTTTCTGAAGATGATTTAAAAAATGGTTGCAGCTCTACATTGAAAGGAGCTAACAGAAATTCAGGTCAGATTCAGAAGAGGATGTAGAATGAAAGCTAGCACTGCTGATCTCAGATGGATCTTGGCTGAAATCAGAGAATACCAGAAATATATTATTTACCTGTAAAACACATTGACTATGCAAAGACATTTGATTATGTGGATAATAACAATCAAGTTTTGGATAATATTTCAAGAAATAGGAATACCAGAGCACTTAATTTTACTCATGCAGAAACTGCATATAGATCAAGAGGCAGTCATTCAACTAGAACAAGGAGACACTGGGTAGTTTAACATTGTTGTTGTTGTCAAGTGCCGTCTGAGTGGATCCCAACCCATAGCAACCCTGTATAGGGTTTCCAAGGAGCGACTGGTGAGCTTGAAATGCCAACCTTGCACTTCAAATGGCTCTGCAGTCTGGCGCATTAACCCACAGCGCCACACCAAGAACATTAACTACCCACAATATGCAGATAATATAACCTTGCTTGCTGGGTGAAGAAGACTTAAATCACTGATGAAGATCAAAGATTACAGCCTTCAATATGGATTCCACCTCAACATAAAGAAAGAAAAAATCCTCACAACTGGGCCAATAGGCAACATCATGATAAAGGGAGAAATATTTCAATTTCCTTGAATCCACAATCAATGCCTATGAAAGTTGTAGTTGTTAGGTGCCGTGGAGTTGGTTCCGACTCATAGCG
>NW_006408520.1:31631499-31642701 GCF_000296735.1 Chrysochloris asiatica | reverse complement strand
AAGAAAAAATCTGTATTGGAAGAAGTACAGCCAGAATACTTCTTAGAGGAGAGGATGATGAGACTTCGTCTCCTGTACTTTGGACATGTTATTGGAGGCATCATTCCCGAGAGAAGGACATCATTCTTAGTAAAGTAGCAAAAGAGGAAGACTGCCAACTCTGTGGACAGATATAATAATTGAAGCAATGGGCTCAAACATAGCAACAATTGTGCAGATGATATTGAACCATGCAGCTTTCCATTCTGATTTACATAGGTCACATCAGAATCAACTCAGTGGCATTCTACCAACAAAAAATGAAATAAAAACGATAACATTAAAACTACAACATTCAATATTGGTGAGAGTAGATTTAAACAAGTAGTCTTATATCACATTAAGAAACATAATTACGTATAGCTAGAGGAAAGTTTGTCAATATGGATCAAAGTGCTTCAAAAGTGTTAATTTCTGAGCAATGATTTTGGTTCTAGAAATATATTTTTAATCTTATTGGCCTGAAGAAGACATCTATGATGATAATCTTCATAATATTACTGTATTTAAAAAAACACACTGTATGACACATTTATTTAATGAAATAGTATGTAGCTATGAAGAAACCATATATTTAAAGAATTCAAATAATTCTTGTAACATTTTAAGTGGATAAAAATGGTGTGAATAAATACACAGTATTATACATAGTTGTTGTTATTGTTAAGTACTGTTGAGTCCGTTCTGACCCATAGCAACCCTGTAAAAGGTTTCTGAGGGGTAGATGGTGAACTTGAACCGCCAACCTTGCAGTCCAGAAAATTAACCCACAGAACCACACCAGGACTCCTTATGAATATATATAATGTATACTGACGTCTGGGTGTGGCACTGCAGGATAATGCATGGGACCATGAGGTGAGGTCGCTTTGAATCGCAAGGTCATTGATTCAAACTCTATAGCTGCTTCTGGAAAACTCTATACAGGGTCGCTATAAGTTGAACCGACTTGATGGCACTTAACAACAGCAACATAGTGTATATTAGGAATCCTGGTGGCCCTGAAGGATGAGCTAACCACAAGGTTGGTGTTTTAAACCCATCAACTACTCCACAGGAGTAAGATGAGACTATCTGCTCCAGTAAAGATTTATGGTCTTGGAAACTCTATTTAGGGTTGAGATGAATCAGAATTGACTGAACGGCAGTGGGTTTGATTTTTGTTGTTGTTGTTTATAATGTATACTACATATCCTAGAATCAGGGCTTCAAACTATTTCTGCCTGGCTGTCATGGACAAGGTAGCAACACTTGAACTGATTGGAATTTTTTAAACGTAGGTGAATCAGTTCAGTAATCGTACTGTTAATGGTACAGTATGGTTATGGGAAAAGTAAGGGTCCAAACCCTGCTAGACAGTCAGCCTTCCTCTTAGAAAACCAGGACAACTTTTGCATTACATAGCAACCAAATCTCTTAACCATCAGAGTTGGAAAACTGCAGTTCACTGCTCAAAGATGGCAGCCAACCACACTGCTTTGAATGTGTGTCACTGCCAATAAGCCAATTTCCCACATCAAGCTGGTGAAAGGACTCACTATACTTCTTCCAAGTCTCCCATTTCAGGGCTTTGACCTGTAATTTTTCTTTTTATGGTTATCATTCTACATCACTCAAATTTTAAAAATATTGGGTTGGTTCCAATTTTATTTAGTCAGCAATGGTAAAACTGGTTTAAAGTCCTGCCTAAAATGAAAACTAAAGGGGAATACACCAAAATATTAATGGTAACAAAAAGTGATTTTCTGGATAGCAAAGTTAGTAATGATTTAAATTTTATACTTTACTGTTTTTTAAAGCATGTACTTTTTACATAAATCTGTGAGGAAATAGAGAAACATTTCAAGATTGAGGAGTAAGTAGATAGCTTGAAGTAACTAATGTGGAGAATAAGAATATGCTAGAGAAGAAGCAAAAAGGAATCAATAAATGGAAATAAATTAACATAGATTTTAATATTAATAAAACTAGATTAGTAAATGCTTATGTAGCTACAGAAAGGCAGCTCTATAAATTGAACTGAACACTAGAGCTGCTAGATTTTTCAGTTAGAGATATAGGTGCTTTCATAGTCATGCCAGGGGAAAAAATGCTACACATGTAATTTTGCTAGTTTGTCTTGAAAAACCTTCCTATGATATTTTTCCTTCTTAAGATGCCAAAGCAAGCTGGAGCCCTCTACTGGAATGATCTTCTAAGAAAGGTAGAAGTTATATTTGAAATTACGAAATGGCAGGTTTACAGGCTTTCATCCTAAAATGCACTTAATATAGTGTTTTCATATTCAGCGTAACAAGACCAATTTTTTTACTAACTGAATACTAATTTTTTCAGTGTCAAATGATATCAAAGTTATTGTTTTATGATTTCAAAAAGTGGTCAGAATGGAAGCAGACTGCAGAGAATTTGTGATGAGGTAGAACAATTAAACAGTTGCTGTCTGAATGGCACTGAGGAGTGACCAGACGGCAAGAATGCTGTTTTTTATATTGTTGCTTTGTCCACTCAGTTCCAACTCAAATAGTAAAAGGAAAATCTGGACTTGGAATTTCAAATGAAAGGAAATATAAGATACAGATTTTCCTTTTGAATAATTCGAATAATTGCTGCTACCTAGAACTACACACACACACACACACAAATTCCTTACTTCTCTCATTTTATTTATTTTTGTTTCTTTTATAGTAAAGTTTATTGTTTCCTTCCTGAGATCTGCATTACAATTTTATAATTTATATTAGGTGTGTCAGTATATTTTATATGAATAATTATGAACTATGCTACAGAATTTAAAAAAGTGCTTGGGTTTTTAGAAACCAGTGATGCAATACATCACCAAAAGTCAGGCAAGAAGTGATTGTTGGTAAAGTTATGTGCTTGTGGTAGCATATATGAACTCTGCACCCTTAGTTAAAATACTTCTCACATCACTAAGTATAGTAGAAAATTCAACATGAGTCATTCCTATTTTACCTTTTCCAAAAACTTCAAAGTTAATACAACTTGCACATGTTAAAGAAAAAAAAGGAATAAAATTTGTTGGTAGTAAGAACAGTTTATTTTAGGTGTAAAAACGGTAGAGACTTTCCAAGTTAAAAATAAGGGTTTTTTTGTAACAAATTATGGCAATATTATGAAAAATCAGTAAAAAATCATAGTTTTTCCATGAAAGAAGAGCAAAAGGAAATTTGTATCAGAGCAGTTCCTGAAATTAACAGGGAAACAATGAAATGTCTCCAATTTCTATCACAAGACTGCAAATATTGGCATATATGAGAAAGAGAATATCCATTCCTGCCAAAATAAAATTTTAATGTAATCCACATCAAAGTCTGATTAATACCCACACTGAGATTATTAAACTACATGACTATTTTAGAAGATGAAGAGTTCAAACAATCATAGTCAAAATTATTGTGATAAGGCTAAGATTACAGTATTTTCACATATAACATGACTGTGCAAATACTTGCACACACATCTAATTGCATGCATAGGAAACTAAGGATTAAAGGATTGTATGGTTAGGAAAATAAATGTGTAATTGTAAATTATGTAAGTATACAGTACTTGAATTCTGCCCAGAAGAAATCTAAAGGAAAAGTATGATGGTTGTTTGCAGGTAATCTATTGAAGAGAATTTAAGGAATGAAGTATCTAAAGAGGAATATACAGTGGGAATTGATAATATGGAACATTTTTATGTACTAAGCACCCTTTTATGTGCTGTATCTCATAGAATTCTCTCAAGGCTGCTAACCTCAAGGCCAGCAGTTCGAAACTACCAGCTGTACCGTGGGAGAAAGATGTGGCTTTCTGCTCCTGTAAAGATTTACAGCTTTGGAAACCTTGTACAGGGTCCCTATGAGTTGGAACCAACTCCATGGTATACTATCACCACCACCACCCAATAAGGAAATACTATATACATTTTATACATAAGAAACTGAAGCTCAGTGAGCTTAACTTACTTTTCCAAGATGATTCATTCTACTAAAGATAGAATCTAGGAAGAAACACCAGCTGGTTTTAGGGGGCTTCACAAAATTCATGGGGAAATTCCATTATCTTTTCATTTAATTTTCCACAAACTTTTTGAAGCCTCCATGTATAAATGGCAGAACTGAAATCCTGGCCGAGAGCCATCATATTCTGAAGTCCATGCTCTTTGGAATCCAGTGATTCTCAAACTTTAGTGTGCATACAAACAACATGAGTTACATTTTAAAAGTGCAGATTCTTGAGTATTTTGCCTAGAGATTCTGATTGAGTGGGATTCAAGAATCTACATCTTTATCAAGTACTACATGTAATTATGATGGAGATAGAATAATGATCATACTTTGAAAGACACATTTTTAAATGATTCCTGATATAGTTATTATCAAGCACAATGCTGACTCATGTGAAATCTCTTAAAGATTACATACTATTGTTCATATATATTATTGTTGTTGTTAGGTGCCATTGAGTAGGTACCAAATCGGAACAGAACGAAACATTGCCCTATCCTGGGCCAACCTCACAATTGTTGCCACTCTTGAGCCCATTGATGCTGCCAGTTTGATAGAATAATTATGGCTGAATTGAAAATTGATGCTTAAACAATTACTAAATGCTTGTATGAATGAAAAACTAAAGTGTTGCATGCCTACTGTGTGCCAAGTATTTTACTAAGACTTGAGGTCATGAAGATACATGACAGCAAGGTTCTAAATTTCGTCAGCAGTTAATAAAAATATTCATGCAGAAGTAAATGCTGAAAAAAAAGCTTATGGAGGATCTTTAGAAGGCTGGATTTTGCCTAATTTTCTCCTCTATCCATTAGACTAGAGAAACTTGAAGGATTCTTTTGTATAAGAGCAAATAACCATGATTTCTTGGAAACAAATGAAACATTTGAGAGATGCATGATTAAATGTACTCATTTAAAATGTTAGTCTTGGGAGTTAAGATTCCTTTTTGTTTTTAGTCATCTCAGTTAGAGACATAGAAACCAGGTGAAGTCTCCATGCAAATAGCTACTAGGGACTTTGACAAGGTGATGAAAGGAATCATAAACCGACTTCATATTCTCTTGGTAAATATTAACTATATACACTTTGTCATATGATTAAATAAGTATGACTTCAGACTGGTTCAGTCATGACTGATGAAGCAAAATCAGAACAGATCTGAATTTTTTAAATTTAGGTGAAGTGGAATGATAACCAGAATGGAAAAAACTACAGGCTGAAGCCAAGGAATAGGAGATTCAGAAGAGACATAATTAGTGTTTTTAAGAATTTCCTGTAAGAGATTAGATTATTGACAGTACTGTGGAAATCAACACACATTCAAAGAGATGTGGTTGACTGCCATCATTGAGCAGGACACCATTGTTTCTGACTCTATTGGTAAAGAGATTTAGTTGCTATGCAACTGTCTGCTGCCCTTGGTTCCTAAGGGTGAGATTATTATTTTTATCAGGACTTCAAGCCGTAATTTTCCCATTCTGGTTACTGTTCTGGTTCACCAACATTTTTAAAATTTGAGATTGTTTTGTTGTTGCTTCTTCAGCTATGACTGAACCAGAAGAACTGGCTCAAGGATCTGTGGTTAAAACATGTTTATATGCAGTGGATTACATACTATAAAAATGTTCAATCCCTTAAGGACAGTTTTCAGTTCTGATCCTATTTGGATTTTCTATTTTTTCTTACTAAAACTTGATTTTTTTTGCTCTACTGTTTCTTTCCTAAACCTGATTATGGTGGGATAATTTCCATTTTGCTTTGGACCTTTATTTTCAGTCTCTATTCATGTGTACCTCAAATAGGAATTTAAAATGTTGAACAGAATCATCTTACCCTTCTGGTGTGCCTGGAACTTTATCTAGTGAGTTCCACATACTATGGTTTTCTTCTATTTGGATGACCAGTGTCTTTGAGTCATGTGGGTCACGTTGTACTGGAAGAGGATTTATTCAGTAACTTTTGATGGGAAGTGCAACATGTTGATTAAGACTTGATCTGAAAGCCAGTGGTCTCTTCAGAAACATGGACACAAGTTGCATAATATTGTCATTGTTGTTAAGTGACGTCGAGTTGGTTCTGACTCATATCAACTCTGAATAGGGTTTCAGGGGCTTATAAATTTTTACCGGAATAGAAAGCCTCATCTTTATCTTGAGGAGTGGCTGGTGAGTGTGAACAGTTAACCTTGTGGTTCACAGTCCAGTGCTTATCCTATGGAGCATTCAAGAGTCCATTATAACCATTACCATTTAATCACATTTTATTTCAGCAGAATATCAGAGTTCACTAATTTGATTATTTTACACTTACTATCGCCTAACTTTCATCACTTGTCTGTCTGTGTGTTGTACTGTGATGGCTTGCATATTGCTACAGTGTTAGAAGCTCTGTCTTTGGTATTTCAAATACTAGCAGGGTTACCCATAGTGAACAGGTCTCAGCAAACTCCCAGACTAAAACAGACTAGGAAGGCCTGGAAATTGACTTCCAAAAATTAATCAATGAAAACCCTATAATTCACAACAGAATATTGCCCAACATAGTGCTAGAAGATGAATCTTATAGGTTGGAAGCCACTCAAAAAACACAGTGTCTGTAATAATAGACTAGCATGTACCAGGGTTAGTCAAGATGACATGGAATGGGGTTACATTTTGTTGTACACAGGGTTGCCATGAATAGGAGCCAATTTGACAGCAGCTAACAACAATATCATAGCTTAATTTATAATACCAGGCATTGGCAAGATCTAAAATGAGTCCATTGCCTATTAATTACTTATCTCTGCCATTCCAGTTATATTTTTCATTTTTCATTATCTTAATTATCTAGTGCTGCTATAACAAATACCACAAATGGATGGCTTTAAAAAACATACAAAGGACTTCACAAAGCTTGAGGAAAAAATGGTATTAAAAGACAATGGATTTTTTCCACAGACTTTTTGATGTTCCTTGTGAATTTATTATGTCACAATTTAAGAGGCTGTTGTAGTTGTTAAGTGCCGTCAAATTGATTCTGATTCTTAGTAACTCTGTACAGTGTTTACAAAGAGCAGCTGGAGAGTTTGAACCTCCGACCTTGTGTTTCAATGTCTAGTGCTGATCCTACAGTGCTACAACAGCTCCAAGGAGCTCTCCTGTCCCTGAGAAGAAGTCCAAATTTAGGGCACCATCTGTAATGAAATCTTACTTCAACTCTGGGGGAAGATTCTTGGCTTTTTTTAACATCTGTGGGCCTTATGTCACATGAAAATCTCTATGTGTCTTATATAAATCTTCCCCTGAGTCTAGGAAGTTCTCAGCCCAGGAGCCCTTGGTCCACAGAATGTGCACTACTCCCTTTTCTTCTTTCTTGGAGGTACTGAGGAATCTATCTCTGTTTGCTTGGTTAAATCTTTTTATTTTGCATCTCAATAGAGATTGGCTCATGTTACAACCTAATCCTGTATATTGTAATCCTGCATCACGAACAGAACTGTCTCTCCTCATGTCCCATTAATATCATAAAAATTAGGATTTATAACATAGGATTACCACAGATCACAAAATGGAGGGAAATCACAAAATGCTGAGAAACATGGGCTAGCTTTGTTGACACATATTTCGCGGGGACACAATTCAATTTTAATACTCATATATAATGTCCACCAGCTCTTGCCTTTTATCCAGATCCCATATTGTTCATTTGTGATGTTAACTATATGGAGAGTACTGATTGATTTAAGGGCGGCTCACTCCTCTCTGGCAGAGAAATTTATCCTTATTAAATAGTCAAGGGACCAGAAGAATCTGAATCCAAATACCAAACAAGATAAAATGAGAGAAGCAGATCTGTAATAAATTGTCCCACTAGCTACTACAACAGTTTCTTCCATTGGCCCTTAAATAAAAATATGTTTAGAGATTTAAAAACTTACAATATGGTCGCAGAGATGTTTGCTACAATGGGCAATATGCCTGTATATTAAAGTGCAACAGTGGTGCCATTCATATCTCGTGAGTTCAAAATCTGTCAGCATTTCCATTTCAAGCCCCTTCTGAGTAAATTCCAAAAGCTACAGCCTTACTAGAGAACCCATTAATTATCAGATGTATATAGAAAGCTAAATTAAAACTGATACTTTGGAGTTTGCCTTTGAAACTTTAGGACTTTCTCCTCACCCGCCAACCCCTCTTCTCATTAAAAAATAATTTGCTATAAACAATGTGCTCTTAATACCAGATGCTGAGGGACGTGGGAGGTAGGAGAGAGAAATCCTCTGTAGATGCATTTTTTTTCCTAAACCATTTAATGTATCTCCACCCAAATTCCTTTATAGAAGCATTATTATTGCATTCTTTAAAAATAATAATAAAATGTATTTCAGGAGAGTAAGGAAAGTTTCTAGTGAGATTTACTTTTCCTGAAATTCTGTAGTAATTTTCCTCATTTTTCACAGGACAAAATTCAATTCTAAAAGTTGTTGAAAAAAGTTTAATTTTACATCATTTTTGAATGGAAGCTTGAAAATATGTTAGTTGATAATTTAGGTTCTTAAAATCATAGCTATACACTGAATGTCATCTCCTAATGTCAAAAAATATTTTTGATAAAGAGCCAATGATAAAGAGTATGTTGTTTATATATATGTAAAGTTTTAAAAAGGTGAATAAGATACAAGTACTACATAAATGTTGGAGGAGAATATTGAAAGTGCCATGGGCTGCCAAAAGAACCAATAGATCCTTTTTGGAAGAAGTGTAGCCAGAGTGCTCCTTTGAGGCCAAGATGGTGAAACTTCGTCTCTCATACTTCAGACATATTGTCAGGAGGGACCAGTCGCTGGAGAAGGGTATCATGTTTGGTAAGGTGGAGGGTCAGAGAAAAAGAGGAAGACCCCCAACAAGATGGATTGGCCAAGTGGCAGCATCAATGGACTCATGCATGGCAACAGTAGTGAAGTTGGCCCAGGATCTGCTGTGCATAGGGTAGCTATGGGTCAGTACCGACTTGATGGCACCTCACAACAACAAAAACAACTATTTTAAAAAAAAGACCTTCTATAAGCTGGATTGACCCAGTAGCTAAAACAATGGATTCAAACATAGGAACAATTGTGAGGATATCACAGGACTGGGCAGTTTTCTTCTGTTGTGGTGTTGCTGGGAATCAACCTAACAACAACAACCATATAAAAAATATGGTATTGTTAGTATTTCTGAAGTTTATATGTACCCCTCTCTAATCACATCTTCTAACAGCTTTTTGAAACATTGAAAATAAGGTTTGGGTCAAAACAGTTTTATTTTTTCAGTGCAAGAAGTATTAATTTTTACTCAAAGTCTCTTGCAAAAGAGTATAGTGGGAATTATGATTTTTCTTTCACACTGAAGATAAATCCTTTGATTTTTAACTTCATGCACTTCTGCATTTGTCTGGCCTGGCTGTCCATGATTTCTTCTCTGAGACTCATGTAGATCTTTGCTTCAAAGAACTCTCCCATTTCTGAATGGTCTGTGCCAACTAGATCTGTCTGCCTTGGTTATTTATTACCAGAAAATAAGAATGTGTGACTAATAGTTGTTATTAAGTGCCATCAAGTCAGTTTCAACTCAAAGCAACCCTGTATAGGGTTTCAGATGAGTAGTGAGTTAGTTTGAACCTTTCAGTCCAGTGTTTACCCTAAAGTACCACACCAGGACTCCAGAATAACAGTTTGACTCAAAATAACCACTCTTGATTCCATTGGCTTTCATCTCGTGGAGAACATGAATCTAAATGATTGTATTTGACTCTCTTTTGCTCTAAAATAAGGTGTCTAACAAGTGCATACTTTTATTTAGCCAAAGATCTAAAAGATTTCAGATTAGTAAGAATTTCAAGGTGAAGTTTTCTAAATTTGTTTGTTGAATTACAACTTCTAAATTATTTTTCCTGTCCTAAAATATTTGCAATGCATGGGTGTTTCAGTGGTAGAATTCTCACCTGCCACGCGGGAGGCCCACCACACATATGTCAGTTTATCGCACTGTGGTGGCTTGTGAGTTGCTGTGATTCTGGAAACTATACCATTGGTATTTTAAATACCAGCAGGGCACCCATGGTGGACAGGTTTCAGATGAGCTTCCAGATGGAGATAGACTAGGAAGAATGAGTGACAAACTACTTCTGAATATTTAGTCAATGAAAACTATATGAATAGCAGAGAAAGACTGTCAGATATAGTGCTGGAAAATGAGGCCCTCAGATGGAAAGGCACTCAAAATGCGACTGGGGAAGAGCTGCCTCCTCAAAGTAGAGTTGACCGTGATGACATGAATGGAGTTAAGCTTGTGGGAGTAAAGCCCTTGGGACCTTCATCTGCTGATGGAGCACAACTCAAAATAAAGAGAAAAAGCTGTAAATATCCATTAATAATCGGAACATGGACTGTATGAAGTATGAATCTAGGAAAATTAGAAATTGTCAAAAATGAAATGGAACACATAAACACTGATACCTTAGGCATTAGTGACCTGAAATAGACTGGTATTGGCCATTTTTAATCTGACAACCACATGGTTTACTATGCCGGGAATGACAAAATGAAGAGGAAAGGTGTTGCATTCACTGTCAAAAAGAACATATCCAGATCAGTCATGAAGTATAATACTGTCTGTGATAGGATAATATCCATGTGCTTACAGGGAACAGCAGTTAATACCACTATTATTCAAAATTACACACCAATCACTAAAGCCTGTAAGGATGAAAGAGAAGAACGCTACCAACTTCCTCAATCTGAATTGATCAAACATGCAATCATGATGTATTGATCATCACTGATGATTGCAATGCAAAGGTTGGGAGCAAAGAGGAAGGATCAGTATTGGAAAATATGGCCTTGGTAATAGAAATGATGTTGGAGATCGCATGATAGAATTCTGCAAAACCAATGATTTGTTCATTTCAAATACCTTCTTTAGACAGCATAAGAGACAACTATACATGTGGACCTCACTAGATAGAATACAGAGAAATCAAATTGACTACATCTGTGGAAAGAGATGATGGAAAAGCACCATATCATCAGTCACAATAAAGCCAGGGGCAGATTATGGAACAGACCATCAATTGATCATATGCAAATTCAAACTGAAGCTGAAGAAAATGAAAACAAGTCCAT
>NW_006408520.1:31627480-31629807 GCF_000296735.1 Chrysochloris asiatica | reverse complement strand
GACTGTAGACGAATTGCTTCTTTTGAGTTATGGTGTTGGAGGAGAATATTGAAAGTGCCATGGACTGCTAAAAGAACCAACAGATCCGTGTTGTTGGAAGAAGTGCAGTCATAGTGCTCCTTGTTGGCCAGGATGGCCAAACTTTGCCTCTCATACTTTGGACATAGTGTCAGGAGGGACCAGTCACTGGAGAAGGATATCATGTTTGATAAGGTAGAGGGTCAGAGAAAAAGAGGAAGACCCCAATGAGATGGACTGGCCAAGTGGCAGCATCAATGTGCTCAAGCGATGCAACAGTAGTGAGGTTGGCCCAGGATCGGGCAGTGTTTTGTTCTGCTGTGCATAAGGTCCCTATGAGTTGGTACCAACTCGATGACACCTAACAACAACAAGTGCCTATCGCCCATCTCTATTCAAGGAAAAAAATGAAGTTTTTAGTAACCATAAGAACTAATTGTGTAGATTTATTTCGCTTTTATATTATTTTGTTTAATGTTAAATCACAGTATTAAATCAAGATTATTCTCCTGTCAAATCAGCCATGTGTTTGTGTGTTTAAGTGTGTGCTGCATGTGTGTGGTTTGGGAGAGAGATGTGATTCAAGAGCCCATTACTTTCACTTTCATTAGTGCTTTTTATTGTAATGCTAACTATTCATCTCATATTTTACATCTCAATTTAGGAAGCAAATTGACTAAAGGCTACTAGTTGAATAACATACAAGTCAGTTCTCTCTTAGAAGGAAACTTTGGTTGTTGAAAGGCTCCATAACACTTCTTTAAACTAATGGAATAACTTGTATTAATAAAAAATAAAACAAAGAGTTGTTGTCTTCTTGGATTATAAACTGGGGGAACTGAAGAAAAATATCAAGCCTTGACTTTCATTATTGAAGGATTCTCTGGGCAAATTATTCAATGATGCAGAAAGCATCAATAGAAGATGGAAGGAAAACAAAGATCAGGAATGCAAAATACCTTTATATTTAATGAGTCCTCAATTTAAGGATTTAGCATAGTATATGCCTACTGTGGGGAGTCCTGATGTGGCACTGTAGGACAAGCACCAGAATGCAAGGTTGGTTTGAATTGAAAGGTTGTTTGAATCAAAAGGTTGGGGGTTAAACTCACCAGTGCTTCTTGGAAACCCTATATAAGGCCACTATGAGTTGGAACCAACTGGATGCTAAACAAGAATAACATGTCTACTGTACTCGCTGGTCATTTTCTTCTCAGCAAATATTTTGTTTCTTTAATTTCCCTGCCCCTATCACTACCATATCTGTCATGTAAAATAAAAATATCTGCAGTCTAGGACAAGAATAATTTTGAATATATATTCAAGGGGAAGTGTTTAGAATTGTGTTAGTGGCAGCCCAAAAGCATGGAGCATTACTTTGGTTAAAGAAATACTAACTGTGGATTAAAAATTTTAGGAAATATAAGAAATGGAAAGAATTAGAGTGTGTATTTATGAGTAACCCTATTAATTCTGGGAGAGATGGATTTGATTTTCTTCCTAAAAATCTTTGGTTTAGACGTTGGTTTGAACAAAATACAAGAAAAACAGGGTAGAACTACAGTAGCTGAGATGGAGTTTTTCCTTGGCCAACAAATTATAAAATAAGGCATGTGAAAGGAATGATTTTCAAGTTCATATACCGATTGCATACAGGATTTTTTCCATTAGATGAATACTAAGCACCTGAATATCTGCTTTAAGTGAAGTGCTTCATAAATATATTGCTATCTTAAATACATTTATATAAATAATGGGTGATAATTTTAATATCATATAAATATCACATTTATTATGTGATATTTCTCCTGAAAGACTTTTTAATTTGATTTTAAAGTTTTTATTGTGATTTGAATGAAAGTTTACAGATCAGATCATCGTTTTATATTCAACAAATCATATACTTTATTTCATTACAATTATTATAATCCCCTCCATGTACCATCTGTTAACAGTATTTCTCTCTATTCATTTTAGCTCTTTAAAAAAAAAAAAATCAAAAAAAAACCACTCAGGAATATATAATAATTTACACCACCAAAGGGCACATTCTACAAGTCTGCCTCCTGGCCACCATCTCTCAGTTCCTCTCCTCCCATGAATCTTGAGTCCTCAGCTGCAACCCCCTCTCCATGTCCCCATCTCTGCTTCCATCTCTGGTGTCACTGCTTCTCTAGATAGGGTCTTGCATTCTGCTTGTGCTCTTCTCCCTTGATGGTCCTAGGGTCCTCTGTTTCTGGACTGTAAGATTAACTACTCCCTCATTTTTGTTACAAAATTTCTACCTTTACAATTGTGACAGTCTCAAT
>NW_006408520.1:31605953-31627255 GCF_000296735.1 Chrysochloris asiatica | reverse complement strand
ATTACTCTTTATTTAGTTTACAGAAAGAACCTCTCTAAGTACAGGTTGCACGAGGGAACAGGTTTACTGCTATTTACATTTGCTCTAAAAGTTTACTCTATACAAATTTAATCCGGATAGGTATGAACAGTATCTTTGGAGATCTACTGCATTTTATAAAGCCTTTCCATCGAAGCCTTAACAGCGAGTAAAATAACTTGATTATAAGGAAACAAAGATGGCCATTTGGAACCATTCATGTTTGTGAGGTCCAATGCACCTACTGAAGTTCAGAACATAATGTTAACCTGTGACCTCATTTGCATAAAGGCTAAAGTTATTTATATGGAATATTGTTCTATATACTACACACCAATCTATCTTTAAATTCTATAGTTAGGCGTTTTATAAGTTTTTTTATTATTATTAAATATATTCTACACATATTTGTAATTTCACTCAGGAAGAATTTTTTCCTAGTGGAAAAAATATATAAAAATCTTATACATATATTTTTACAGGCTTAGATGAAACTAGCACATGCTTTAGTGCTGTGCAAATTGTTTTCCAGCATGCCCATTTTAAATGATTGGTAAGTTGCCCATCCCTATCTACCCTGTACATAGAAGGGATAGCATTAATACTTGATGTGAAGACTCTTTCCCTCTCTATTGATATTTTGAGCTACTACATCCATGAGTATAGGTAAAGTTCAAAAAATTGTAGCAATATATCCTCATTTCCTTTATCAATTTTTTTTTTAAAATCATCGTCTAATCAAGTTCTAGTAGCGTAGTGGTTACGAATCAGGTTGCTAATCTCATGGTCGGCAGTTCGAAACTACCAGCTGTTCTGCGGGAAAGAGATGAGGCTTTTTGCTCCCACAAAGATTTACAGCCTCAGAGACCCTGTACAGGGTCGCTATGAGTCAGAACTGACTCCACAGCACCTAACAACAACAAGTCAAGTTCTGGAGTCCTGGTGTGGTGCTGTGGGCTAATGCGTCAGACAGCAAAGTTGTTTGAACTGCAAGGTCAGTGGTTCAAGCTCACCAGCTGCTCCTTGGAAACTCTATACAAGGTCACTATGGGTCAGAATCGACTCGACGGCACTTAACAACAACAAACCAGTCAAGTTCTGATTATTAAGCCAACGAGGCTAGGTCAAATGGGTAGTATCTGCAAGTTAGAGCATTCTCCTGAAAGATTTTGCTAACACTGTCATGTTTGTCTTAAGAAATCTGAACTCATATACGTTATTTTAGGAAAGCCATTGGAATGAGTATAATCCTCCTAGCATTCTAGAGGAAAGAATCTTTCTCTCATGTACTTACATTTATATAGGTAGGTAGTTTACAGTTGCAAAAGTCCCCTCACATTTATAGATGGTGTGGTAGAGTGGACTTAGACCTATGATACTACCAAGTTCAGAGAGATGCTGTGAGGATTCATTTAAATAATCTATGTAAGGTATTAAACAATTCCTGTTACATAGCACATGTTCAATAAATTTTGTTACCTTCCAACAATGCTTTGAGGTCTGCAATTGAGTTATTTTTATCTCAATTTTACAAATATTAAAATCAACTTGAAGATGAAGCAATAGTCTAGTCACATAGCTAATGCGTAGCAGTCACATTAGGACTGTAGGTATTTCTAATAATAATAATAGGGTCTCTGAGTGCTGCAAACAGTTTGGCACTCAATTACTAACCCAAAGGTCGTTGGTTTGAACCCATTCAGGCAGGTCTGGTACCTGCTTCTGAAAAGTCACATCTTCAAAAGCTTTATGAAGTGGTTTTATTCTGCACACATGGGATCACCATGAATCAGAATAAACATGACAGCAACTAACAATAACACCATTATTATGACAATTATTTCTGAATAATGACTTTCATGCTGATTGATTGGTTGACACTTTATTCCAAAACTTAAACAACATATTTCAGGAGTACAGGCAGTGATTAAAAAGAAAAAAGAAACAAGTCTGTGGAATTGAAAGCAATGAGCAGGGAATGATTATAATTCCAAGAATGTATCTTGTACATTAACTAGCAGGTCCTTTTTCTTCTTTACCCACTGTTTCTAAAGATTTTGAAATGTGCTTCCTATTTGTGTATTTTAGAAAAATGAGACTTTCTGCTCTGGCAAAGATTTAAAAGCCTTGGAAACTCTACACAGGGTAACTATGAGTCGGAACCAACTCCAGGGCATTTTAACAACAACAGCACCAGCAATGCAGGCCTTGAAAAAACTATCTTCTAACAGAGGGAAAAGACTCTTCCCTGGTTGCATGGTCTATGCCCAGGACAACCAGAAACAGTCCTGTTTTCACTTGGAAACAAAACAAACAAATGCTGCAGTTGCTTAAGCTATCCATTTAAGCTGAGATACATCTGCTTCCAAACCTCTTCTAAATGGCAACAATTACAGCTTTTAATGTTGATGACTTTACTTACCACTAGTCAAGATTTGTATTTATATTCATATAAATGAATGTGTATTCACATAGCTCATTTACCAATGAAACAAGCATTTCTATGAGTTCTACAATTTATGTTTGCTTTGGACTCAGCCAGTTTACCAGATATTAGCAAGCAGACTACATATCCATCCTCTGACAGATAAATTCAGCAACGTAACTCACTTAAAACTCAAGTCAATTCTGACCCATAATGACCCTGTAAAGGACTTCAGGGCTGTAAATCTTTATGGAAGTGGAAAGTCTCATCTTTCTTCCACAGATGGCTGGTGAGTTTGAACTGCTGATCTTGTAGTTATCAGTCCAGTGCTTGTCCTACATCACCACAAGGACTTCACTGTTTAATAGTAGTAGCTGAATCTAATATAAGCATGGGAAAGTAATTATTCATTCTCTTTTTTGCCTCATTTTTTTAAAAACTAGAAAATCTGTCAACTATAATATTCCTTTTTTAAGTGAATCAGTGTTGATCCAAAGTAGGATTCTAAGGGACTATTGAAAGAATTGTTTACTCATACACACACACACACACACACACACACACAGAGTTCTGACCACTTGAAGCCAGTGTAAGTTCATAAAAAATAAGTCCAGACAGAATAATCAATTAACTTGTTAGACTGGTTGGCAAAATTAGTAGATCAAAGGGATGGATTTCAGTATACTCCATCTAGAGCTTAGCAAGGCATTTGACTTGATTTTTTATAATATTCTTATGGATATAAGAGACAAATACATTTTAGAGGACACAAATGAAAGGATATATAATTTCTCAAGGGATACTAGCTAATGAATAGATATGAACGTGCATAAACAGCTTTCAGTACATCGTAAAATTCTGATGTCGGCCCTTTCCAAGTCAGTATTTCAGTTCTTGGATAAGGGCATTGATAACACGCTGAGCAAACTTGTAAATGATATAATTTTAGGATTTGAGTAGTGTGATCAACTTATCCCTATTTGCCTCATTCTCTGTTTTAGCAGTAAAAGTTCTGAGTCTTGGGAAACCACTCAGTTCTTGGAAAACCTCGTCACCCTAGTTTGAGCAGAGACTAGAATGAAGAATAAGAAGCTACCCGGCAGCACATAGAAAGCACCTATTCATTAGTTGTTGTGTGCCATCAAGTTAGTCCCTACTCAGAGTAACTCTAGAGCTGCTGGTGGGTTTGAACTGCTGATCCACTGCATTATCTCACAGCCCCACATCAAGGCTAGTTTACAGGTGAATGAACACTGGTAGCGTAGTGGTTATGAATCGGGCTGCTAATTTCATGGTCAGCAGTTCGAAAGTACCAGCTGTTCGGCAGGAGAAAGATGAGGCGTTCTGCTCCTGTAAATATTTACAGCCTCGGAAACCTGTACAGGGTCACTATGGGTCGGAATCGACTTGACAGCACTAACAACAGCAACAACATATCAACCTGGAGCTCAGCATGGGAACCTAGGCTTAAGATATACTCATGATTGTGTAAGTGGACTCTGAACCCATCAATTATCAGGGACTTTGTATGAAGTAAAGAAAGTAGATTGATTTTTCAATAACACCAGATTTATGACCCTGGCACCCGAAAAGAAGAAGGAGAAAGAATATCCAAGGAGGCAGAGCTATAGGGATACGATTTCAGCTCAATATATAAAAAATGTCCTAAAAATTGGAGATGTCCAAAATTCAGGGAAAAAAAATCTTTGGTTGAAAGGGAATGCCCAGTCCCTAGATCTATCTGGTCAATCAGAAGCAGGACGACTACTTGTCTAGTTGTTATAAGAAGGATCTAGTCCCACAAGAATTTGGTTTCCGTGTTGAGTTTAGAGAAACCTACTATTTTATCAGCAAACAATGTGAATTAACAAAACCCTGAGAAATTGTTCCTTGTTTAATACTTGAAGTTTGCAAGTCTGATTGAATTCATTAATGAGAAATATACAAGTCTGTATAGACTTTCAATTCAAGGACTAGGCATGTCCCACTCAGAAATTGTTGCAAATATTTTGGGAATATAAAGCCAAAATAATAACTGTGATCCTCTTATAAATAATGCTTGCTGAAAGATTCAGACTTAATAGCCAAAACACTTTGGTTCCAGTAAGATAAATAAGAGAATATGCCAGCACTTTAGAAAACAACTTCCCCTGTGTCAAAGGAAGGCTCTGCGTACATTACAGTTTTATTTACAGTTATTACTAATATTCTGAATTTATATTAAGAATATAAATCATAATTACTCTTGTTCTCTGTCCCAACTCGCAGAGTTTACAAAACCATGGAGAAATGGAAAGCAACAAAGCAAACTCTTTAGAGAGTTACTTGATAATATCTCATTTTCTGGCTGGGAGGAGAGAGGAACCACTGTCTTTGTGTCCTTAATTTGATTCTGTATCTCATAATGAGGTCCACCTGCCTCAACATGCTGACTGACAGGACAGCTGCCTCCCCTCAGACAAGGTCTGCAGCCTGGACCCACAGACCTGGATGAAGTTCAGATCACCAGTTAGTATAATCCCATTGTTGGTCCCTGAGGAATGGTAAATGCCTTTGCAAACACATACTATTAGTCTGGGATTCATCTTTGTAGTCTATACATAAGCAAAGCTGTTTGGGAATGATGTCAATAAGTCCTTGTTGCCCCAAAGTCTGAATTATTTATTATTTGACAACAGTCCATCTCTTCCCCCTGCCCCTGACACACACTAAGAAAGCGTGGTTTATGGAAAAATTGTACCATTCTAACATCCTTCTTTCAGGTCAGACAGTGAGGGTTTGAATTCTTTCTTTGTTATTTGTTACTGTATAACCTTGAATAAAGGAGCCCTAGGAGTGTAGTGGACTATGAGCTGGACTGCTAACCACAAGGTCAATAGTTCGAATCTACCAGTTGCTCCACATGTGAAAGATGAGGCTTTCTGCTCCTCTAAGGGTTTTAAGTCAGAACTGACTAGGTGATAAACAACCACCACCAATAACAACAACCTTGAATATCTTTGCCTTAGTATCCTTTCCTGTCAAATGGGGTTTTAAAGATTAAATGAGTTACAATATTTTTAAAATTTAGAACTGTGTGAGCAAGCATATAGTGCTCAAAAACATATACAATAGACATAGGGTTTCTGTATGTACAACTTTAGAGAACTATTCAAACCAACTGATATGCTTCCTGAGCAGGAACTGGAGAAACCAAGGATATTTGTGAAATTAAAATCTAAACAGGTTGCTTCACTCATTAATGTCTATCACACCAAAATGATCATTTCACATCCATTCTCCAGAGCCTAGGGCCCCCAGATTTTTTCTGGTAAGGAACCATTTATAATATACTGATATCCCCAATATCTTCAGCATATCAACCAATATGGTTGTTTGGAGTTTCAGCTGATAAAAAGTTTGTTGGCAGGAGAAAACTAGTTACTAAGAGCTGATATTGCCTAATGAATTAACTCAACTTTTTAATGTCCTTCTTCAAAAATGGATCCATTCAATAACCTTTCTAAAATACATGAGACGAAGTCTTGCCATCCTTGCTTCTAAAAAGCATTCTGGTTGTACTTCTTCCAAGATAGAGTTGTTTGTTCTTATGGCAAACCAAAGTAATTTAATATTCTTCCTCAACACCATAACTCAAATGCATCAATTTTGCTATGTATGATCTTCCTTATTGATTGTCCAACTTTCACACACTTATGCTGTTGTTGTTGCTATGTGCCATTGAGTAGATAACAATTCATAGTGACCATATATGCACAACAGAATGAAACACTGCCTGGTCCTGTGTCAACCTCACAATTGTTGCTACACTTGAGCCCATTGCTACAGTGCCAATCCATCTCATTGGGTGTTTTCCTCTTTTTCTCTGACCCTTCCACTTTATCAAGCATGATTCCCTTCTCCAGTGACTGGTCCCTCCTGATAATATGTCCAAAGTATGAGAGATTAAAACTGGCCGTCCTGGCTTTTAAGGAGCATTTTGACTGTACTTCTTCCAATACAGATTTGTTTGTTCTTTTGGCAGTCCAGGGTACTTTTCATATTCTCTTCCAGCACCATAACTCACATGTATCACCTCTTCTATGGTTTTCTTAATTCATTGTCTAAATTTTACAGGCATGTGTTGTTTGTTGTTATGTGCCATGGAGTTGGTTCCGACTCATAGAGACCTGTACAAGGTTTCCAAGGCTGTAAATCTTTACAGGAGCAGAAAGCCTCATCTTTCTCCCGCAGAGCAGCTGGTAGTTTTGAACTGCTGACCGTGAGATGAGCAACCCAATTCATAACCACTATGCTACCAGGGCTCCTTACATGCATATGAGGTGATGGAAAATACCTTGGCTTGGATCAGACTTGAGTTCTCAAACTGGCGTCTTTGCGCTTGAACACTTTAAAGTGGTCTTGTGCAGCAGATTTGTCTAGAGCAATAAGTCATTTGATTTCTTGGCTTTTGTTTTCTTGAGTGTTGATTGTGGATCCAAGCAAAATGAAGTCCTTGACAACTTCAATCTTTTCTCTATTTATCATGATATTATTTAGTGGTCCAGTTGAAAGGATCTTTGCTTTCTTTACATTGAGATGCAACCCATTCTCTACGCTGTGATGTTTGATCTACATCAGTAAGTATTTTCACAGTTTAATGTTCTAGATTACTCATTCTCTGAAATGTTGCCCATAGCTTGTCATGATCCACATAATCTAAAGCCTTTACATAGTCAATAAAGGACAGGGAACATCAGTTAAGGTCTACCTGACATCCGCAATGATATCCCTTGTTCTACATCTTCTTCTGAATTTAGCTGTTCCCTGCCAATGTACTGTTGCATCTGTTTTAAAAGTATTTTTAGCAAAATTTTACTTGCATGTGATATTAATGATACTGTCTGATGATGTCTGCAATCCACTGGGTCACCTCTCTTTAGAATGGGCACACATATGTATTTCTTCCAGTCTATTGGCCAGGTAGCTGTCTTCCAAATCTCTTGGCATAGATTAGTGAGCACTTCCAGTGCTGCATCAGTTAGTTGAAAGATTTCAATTTGTATTCTGTCTATTCCTGGAGACTTCAATGCACCTTGGACTTCTTTCAGTATCATTGGCTCTTGATTACATGGTATTTCTTGAAATGGTTGAACATCGACCATTTATTTTAGGTACAGTAACTCTGTGTATTCCTTTCATCTTCTTGGATGCTTTCTGCATCATTCAATATTTTGTCCACAATATGATGTGGTTACTGTTGGATGCCATTGAATCAGTACTGACTCATAGTGACCTTATGCACAATAGAACAAAACACTTAATGCCCGATCCTGCACTAACCTCACAATTGTTGCTACACTTGAGCCCATTGTTGCTGTCACTGTGCCAACCCATCTTGTTGGGGTCATCCTCTTTTTCTCTGACCCTCCACTTTACTAAACATGATATCCTTTTCCATGGACAGGTCCCTCTTGACAGATGTAGTCTGGCCATCCAGGCTTCGAAGATGCTTTCTGGCTGTAATTCTTCCAACACAGACTGGTTTGTTCTTTTGGAAGTCCATGGTACTTTTAATATTCTCTTCCAACACCATAACTCAGAAGTGTCAATTCTTCTATGGTATTCCTCATTCACTGTCCAACTTTCACATGTATATGTGGTTAGTGAAAATGCCATGGCTTGGATCAGGCACACCTTAGTCCTCAAAGTGACATCTTTGCTCTTCAGCACTTTAAAGAGGTCTTATCCAGCACATTTTCCTAATGCGATATGTAATTTGATTTTGTGACTGCTGATTCCATGAGTGTTGAGTGAAGAAAAAATGAAATCTTTGACAACGTCAATCTTTTCTCCAGTTATCTTTATATTATTTGTTGGTCCAGTGGTGAGGATTTTGCCCATTGAATCCTTCAACATTGCTAATTGAGGCTTGAATGTTTTCTTCAGTTCCTTCAGCTTGAGAAATGCTGAATGTGTTCTTCCCTTTTGGTTTTCTAATTTCAGGTCTTTGACTTAATCTTCTCTAGCTGCCCTTTGAAGTTTTCTGTTCAACTTGTTGACTTCTTCATTTCTTCTATTCTCTTTAGCTTTTCTACACTCAAGAACAAGTTTCAGAGTCTTTTCTTACATCCATATTTGCCTTTTCTTTCTTTCCTGTCTTTTTAATGAGTTTTTTTATTTTGCTTTTTTTGTGCATGATGTCCTTGTCGTCATCCCCCAAGTCTTCTGGTCTTTGGTCATTAGTGTCTAATGCATCAAATCTGCTCTAGAGATGGTCTCTAAATTTAGGTGGAGTAACTTCAAGGTCATAGTCTGGCTCTCGCAGACTTGTTTTAATTTTCCTCAGCTTCAGCCTGAACTTGCATATGATCAATTGATGGTTTGTTCCACAGTCTGCCCCAGCTTAGTTTTGACTGATGATATTGAGCTTTTCCACTGCTTCTTCCCATAAATGTAGTCAGCTTGATTCTTATATATTCCAGCTGGTGAGGTCTATGAGTATAGTCATCTTTTATGTTGCTTAATAAGGTATTTGCAATGAATAAGTCAATGGTCTTGCAAATTTTTATAGTGTGATTTCCACATCAAGGCTGTTATTTTACAACTACTTTATCCTTACTGTTTGTTTCCTATGTCACATTCCACTCTCCAGTAATTATCAATACATCTTGATTGCATGTTTGATCTATTCCAGACTGAAGCAGTTGGTTGTTGTTGTTGTCAGGTGCCATCGAGTCGGAACCGACTCATAGCGACCCCATGCACAGAGAACGAAACAATGTCTGATCCTGGGCCAACCTCACTACCGCTATCACACTTGAGTCCATCAATGATGCCATCTGGCCAATCCATCTCGTTAGGGGTCTTCCTCTTTTTCTCTGTCCCTCCACCTTACCCAGCATGACATCCTTCTCCAACAACTGTTTCCTCCAAACAATATGTCCAAAGTATGAGAGGCAAAGCTTAGCCATCTTGGCTTCCAAGGAGCACTCTGGCTGCACTTCCTCCAAAACAGACCTATTGGTTCTTTTGGCAGTCCATGGCACTTTCAGTATTCTCCTCCAACACCACAACTCAAAGGCATCAATTCTTCTACGATCTTCCTTATTCACTGTCCAGCTTTCGCATCCATATGAGGCTATTGAAAACACCATGGCCTGGGTCAGGCGAACTTTAGTCCTCAAGCTGACATCTCTGCTCTTCAATACTTTAAAAAGTTCCTGTGCAGCAGATTTGCCCAATGCAATACGTTGTCTGATCTCTTGACTGCTGCTTCCACGAGTGTTGATAGTTGATCCAAGAAGAATGAAGTCCTTGACAACTTCAATCTTTTCTCCATTGATAAGAATGTTATTTATTGGTCCAGTGGTGAGGATTTTTGTTTTCTTTAGATTCGAATGTAGTGCTCTTTGATCTTCATAAGTAAATGTTTCAAGTCCTTTTCACTTTCAGCAAGCAAGGTTGTATCATCAGCATATCGCAGGTTGTTAATGAGTCTTCCTCCAATCCTTAGCCATGTTTTTCTTCATAGAACCCAGCTTCTTGTATTATTTGCTCAGCATACAGGTTGAAGCAATTGGTAGTATTCTTCTATTCTATCACCATTGGCTTTAATGGCTGCAAGGTTCAGTGGAAAGATGTCAGAGGTTTATGCTATAGTCTTTTGATAACATCTTATCATCACTTGTTGTTGGTTGTAAGTGCCATCGAGTTGGTTCTGACCCATAGCGCCCCTGTAAAGTGTTTCCAAGGAGCACCTGGTGAACTTGAACCACCGACCTCGCAGTTCAAATGGCTTTGCCATCTGGCGCAATAACCCACAGTGCCAGGACTCCATCACTAAGAAAAGTCTAATATGTCAACACTCTTATTTAGACTTTTGTGAAATAAATGTAAAAAAGTAGAACCTCTGACATCAAAAGTTTGAAAGTTTATTACAAATATAAAATAAAGTAACAGAATCTGTATTAAATGGGTGTTGTTGGCACATTTATCAGGGGATGAGTCAAATGGAAGAGATAAATATAGCAATAGTGTTTGAAGGAAACACTAATTAGATGAGGATATTTTGAGCCCGTAATTAATTCCAGGAAGGCAGAAAGTTAATATTATTCTTGGTGTTTCTTCTAGATCTTATTTCTCCTTCTAGAATAATGGTTGTTCTCATGATAGTTTACTTGGCAAATACCTTTTATACGTCTTATTGTTCTTCAAGTATTTCTTTCATATTTAAATAAAATTTCAAAATTGTTTACCTATTTCTTTCTCTACTCAATTATAGATATCTCTCAACACGTTCTTGTTTGAATCTAGCTTCCTTCTTTATAAAAACTATTTTAAAATAGATTTTATTTTCACATTAATTTTCTAACATTTTCCAAACATAACTCATTGTGTGAATTTTAAGTAAGAACAGTTTTCCAGAGAACAAGATTACCACAATATGTTACTATTAAATATGTTCCAACCATACATGTGTAAATGTGTGCGTGTGAAATTTAAAAGCAAACAAACACTATTAAAATTTCTTGGATAAGTGCATAATGAGAAAGCAGATTATTATTAAATTCCTAGATATTATTGTCTAAACTTGGATGAATTGGGTTTTTATTTTCAAATCAAATATGAAATCATCAACCCAAGATGATTAGGAGGAAATGATGTAATAAAATCAACTTTAAAATAACTGGCATGTTGCATTCCCTAGGAGTCTTTGAATGTTTGCTTAAGAATGTCAAAATAGAAGACAACAAAGTACCAAAACTCTTTGAAATCTAATTTCTAAAATACAATAAACTTTTCCCACTTTCTTTATTATTTAGGCAAAAAGTTACTTCCCCAGGAAAGAAATGTCACATTAAAAAAAAAAAAAAAAAGGCCATATTTCCCTTGCTGTGAAATTAGCCCGATGATTCCAACAGAGAATTTTAGTAGGGAAAATTTCATAAAATCAGAGAAACATTACTAACCCTTTTGATACTAACTAGAACTAGAACTTCATACAAACAGAACGGTACTATATGGTCTTGCTTTTGTTTGCCTTCTTTTTCTCAGTGTGGTATTTTTTTAAATATATTCTGCTATGTTGTTGTGTATTAGTAGATTTACCTTTTTGTTGTGGTGTGTATTCCCTTGCATGGATATACCATAATTTATTTATCCATTCACCTGTTGGGCATTTAGGTTATTTCCAGCTTAAAATATTACAAATAAAGCTACTATGTATAATTCATCATTTTACTGCTTGTTTTTCATGTATTTTGACACTGATTATTTTCTTCCTTCATTTAGGTTAATGAAATATATTCTTAGTATTCATTTTATTCCCTCTATTGTCTTCTTCTTGTGGTGCTGTGTGTTAATTCACTGGACTGCAAAGTCAGTTTCAACCACAATGTTGGCAGTTCAAGCTCACCAGTAGCTCCTTGGAAACCCTATACAGGGTTGCTATGGGTCGGAACTGACTTAACAACAACAACATTGTCTTCCTAGGAGTCCTGCTGTGGTGCTGTAGGATAAGCACTGGACTGTTAAAATTGGCTGTTTTAAGTCCACCAGTGGAAAAGTGGAAACCCTATTCGGGGTGGCTAGGAGTCAGAATCCACTTGATGACACTTAACAACAATATTGTCAACTTAACTTCCTCATTAATATGTTTAGTGATTGCATTTAGTGTTAACAATATGTATGTTTAATTTATCAAAGACTAATAAGAGTTTAGTATTGTACCACTTTCGTTCTCTATACCTGACACTTCACATTTCCCATTTGATACTTCCTCTGTCACAAAAGTACCATGCATGGATTGCCAAAAGAATGAACAGATTTGTGTTGGAAGAAGTACAGACAGAGTGCTTCTTGGAAGCCAGGATGGCCAGACTTCCTCTCTCATACATCAGACATGTTGTCAGGAGGGACCAGTCACTGGAGAAGGATATCATGTTTGGTAAAGTGAAGAGTTGAAGAAAAAGAAGATCCCCGGTGAGATGGATTGGTACAGTGGCAGCAGTAATGGGTTAGGCCTAGCAACAATTGTGAGGTTGGCCTAGGACTGGGCAGTGTTTTGTTCTGTTGTGCATAGGGTCCTATGAGTTGGTACCAACCTGATGGCACTGAACTACTACTACTAACTATGTTACAAACAAATATAATAATCTTAGAACACTACAACTGCATTTACCTTCCCTTTGTGGTATTGCTGTCAAATATTTTACATAGCTATCATCCTCACTTTATAATGCTATTTTTTGTTTTAAATGGTGAGTACTTTTATATTTACCCACTTATTTAGTGTTCTCTTCCCTTCCTTCTTTCTAAATGGAATATCATGCTTTGTCACTTCCCTTCAGCTTGAAGAGTAGCCTTTACTTGTGTTATAATACAGATCTTTACTATAAGAATTTTAAAAAGATGTTATAAAATCCTTAAAAACCTGATGGACCAGTTCCTCAGTCCCAGAACTTTAGAAATATTAGCTTATTACTTTTTTACCTCAATTGATTCTGATGAGAAGTTGACTGCTGTTTGCATCATTGTTCTTTTGCATTTAATGTCTTATTTTTCCCTATTCTCCAGATTTTTTTCTACCTTTGGTTTTCAAAATTTTGATTATGGAGTGCCTGTTGTTGTTGTTAAGTGCTGCTGAGTCAGTTCTACCTCATAGCAACCCTGTATATGGCTTCTGAGGAATGGTTGGTGAGTATGAACCACCAGCTTTGCAGTTCAAATCAATCTTGCAGTCCAGTGCATATCCTACAGCAGCACCACATCAGGACTCCTACATGGATGTTTTTCTTTATTTTAATACTACTTTGTCTTAGGACTCCTAGTTTTGCGCTGTAGGACCAGCACTGGACTGGGAACTACAAGGTTGACATTTCAACCAAACTGGCTGCTTCTTAGAAACTCTATATGATGTCACTAGTCAAAATCAACTCGACGGCACTTCACAACCACATATCTTAGATCTGTTTTGGAAGAAGTGCAGCCAGAGTGCTCCTTGGAGGCCAAGATGGGCAAACTTCGTCTCTCATATTTTGGACATATTGTCAGGAGGGAACAGTCACTGGAGAAGGACATCATGTTTGGTAAGATGGAGGGTCAGAGAAAAAGAGGAAGACCCCCAACGAGATGGATTGGCCCAGTGGCAGCATCGATGGACTCAAATGTGGCAACAGTAGTGAGGTTGGCCCAGGATAGAACATCGTTTCGTTCTGCTATGCATAAGGTCACTATGAGTCGGTGCCAACTCAATGGCAGCTATCAACAACAACAAAATCTTAGCTGCAGGGAGCCCTGGTGTCATACTGAATTCTGCTTTGGGTTGCTAAAGGTAATGTCAGCAGTTCGAATCCCCAGCCACTCTGCTTCTCTATTTTCAGTCTTGGATATTTGTTTTGCTTTGGATACTTCTTTAATCTGTGTCGAGTGCTGGGTGATATTGTCATGTATACTAATCGCAGGTTGTTGTCTACTGTTGTTGGTTCTCTGTCCAAAGAATTTCCTTTTGTATTTTTTGTAAGATTGCCTGGCTTTTACAAATTCCCTTAATTTTTGTTTATCTGGAAACGTCCTAATTTCACAATCATATTTAAGGGATCATTTTGCTGGATATATATTTCTTGGTTGTAGTGGTTATGAATTGGGCTGCTAATCCCAAAGTTGGCAGTTTGAAACTACCAGCTGTCCCGTAGGAGAAAGATGAGGTTTTCTTCTCCTGGAAAGATTTATAGCCTTGGAAACCCTGTGCAGGGTCACTATGAGTCAGAACCGACTCCATGGTACTTAACAACAACAACAATATTTTCTACTCAGAATTTTATATATGTCATCTCATTCCATTGTCATCTTACCTGCATAGTTTCTGCTGAGAAATCAGAATTTATTCTTATTAGCTTTTTTTTATTTAGGTTTTCATTTGCCCAAGCTGCTCTCTGGATTCTTTCCGTGTCTTTGATTTTGGAGAGTATGATTATAATATATCTTGGTGATTTTCTTTTGGGGTCTTTTCTTTTTGGAATTAGTTCAGCTTCTAGAATGCATTATCTTCTCATCTTTCATCATGTTAGGAAAATTTTCCTCCAACAATTTTTCCACAATTTTCTTTATGTTTGATTTTTTGTGTTGTTTTTCTGTTTTTTTTTGTTCCTTTGTCTCTTCTTGTTCTAGAATTCTGATCACACTTAAGTCATTCCTCTTGATTATGTACCACATAATTCTTGGGCTTTCTTTGATTTTTGTTGTTGTTCTTTTTTCTGTTCACTCCTCTAGCATATGAAAGCTGAGAGACTTATTTTTAAGCTCACCAATTTGGCCTTCCATTGGTTCAATTGTACTCCTTTGCCCCTTCAACGTATTATCTGTTCTGAAATCTTAGTATTAATTTTCTGGATTTCTACTTGCTGTTTTTCTGTGATTTCTAATTCTTCATTTATTTGTTAGTTTGTTCTTAAAATGTCTTCCTGAATTCTTCTAGAGTTTTTTCTGTGTTATCCTTGCTTTTATATTCAGCTTTCTTAATCATTCTCTCAATCCATTTAAAGTACCTAAATATCATTCTTTTGAATTCCTTATCAAATAGCTCCGATAACATTTCTTGTATTATATTTTCTGACTGTGTATTTTGTCACTTGTTTGAGCCATTTTGTCTTGTTTTCATCATATAAGCTGAAATTGGTGTCTCTGAGATATTTTGGTATCATTATATTTATATCTAATTGATGATTTTATGCTGATGTGTTCTTAGTCACTTACCACCTGTCTCTTGA
The DNA here is from genome assembly GCF_000296735.1 of Chrysochloris asiatica. Lineage (NCBI taxonomy): Eukaryota > Metazoa > Chordata > Mammalia > Afrosoricida > Chrysochloridae > Chrysochloris > Chrysochloris asiatica. The sequence continues at coordinate 31,612,063 of NW_006408520.1, read as the reverse complement.
TGAATGTGATAGAGACTAGAAGTGTATGCACAGTTTTCTGTTCACTGTTTAAGTAGTTTAGGGCAGTTTATCTGATGTTAGTTGCTAATTATTGTTGATTAATTGACACAGGAGTGGGTAGTGGTGCTTGCCTAGTGGGTAGAACTGCATGCAGGAGGCACTGATATGGCTGGGCTGTTGGGCACAATTGCTGTTTTCCAAAAACAGACAATAGAAATAAAAGATCTAATGAAATGAAATTCATGAGCCTCTTCATCAGAGGTGAGGAAAACCTGTGGGAAATAATCTGGTCTGATCCTGCCACGGCCACCACATTTCCAGTTAACACACTGTTGTTGCCGTTAAGTGTCTACTTGGTTTTGTCGAGTCAGTTCCTACCCATAGTAACCCTGTATGGGGTTTCTGAAGAGTGACTGGTGGGTTTGAACTGCAACTTTATGCTTCAAACTGACCCTGTGGTCCAGCACATCATCCCATATCACCACACATTGGTTGGTTATGTGCCATGGAGTTGGTTCCAACTCATAGTGACCCTGTATATGATTTCCGAGGCTATAAATTTTTACAGGAGCAGAAAATCTCATCTTTCTCCCACAGAACAATTGGTAGTTTCAAACTGCTGACCTTGAAGTTAGCAGTCCAATTCGTAACCGCTACCCTACCAGAGCTCCTTGTGCCACATGTTGTTGTTGTTGTTGTTGTTTAGTGCCGTCAAGTTGGTTCTGACTCATAGCAACCCTGTATATAGGATTTCTGAGGAGTGGCTGGTGTGCTTGAACCACCAACTTTGTGGTTCAAACTGACCTTGCAGTCCAGTGCATTAAACCTCAGCATCACATATTGTTCTTGTTAGGTGCCATTGAGTTGGCACTGACCCATAGTGACCTTATGCACAGCAGAACGAAACACTGCCCGATCCTGGGCCAACCTCAACACTGATGCCAAGCTTGAGTCCAGCGATGCTGCCACTTGGTCAATCCTTCTCATTGGGGGTCTTCTTCTTTTTCTCTGACCCTCCACCTTACCAAACATGCTATCCTTCTCCAGCGACTGGTCCCTTCTGACAATATGTCCAAAGTATGAGAGACGAAGTTTGGCCGTGCATCACATACTGTTGTTGTTGTTGTGAAGTGCTGTTGAGTCGGTTCTGACCCATAATGACCCTGTATAGGGTGTCCGAGGAGCAGCTAGTGAGCTTGAATTGCCGACCTTACAGTTCAAATGGCTTTGTAGTCTGGCACATTAACCCACAGTGCCACACCAGAGTCACATATTAGGGGTGTTTAATTAAATGTTTGACCAAATATAGCAGGCTAATTTTTAAGTTGATAATTTTGTATGGCCCATAAATGATGCTATAAATATCCACATGCTCCTTGGCAGAAAAAATGTTCCCCATCCCTGCTCTAGATTCTAGGGTGGCATACTGGGTGTTTGACACTAGGTAAAGAAAAAGCTGTGCAGGAGAGATTGCCACTGTCAGCAGGGCAAAAAAGGTCAGGAGCTGGCCATGCCCCAGGCCACCAGGAGGACATGAGGAACAAGAGAGAGCATACCCCACTCACTATCAACCTCCAATGCTTGTCCTGTGCTTCTAGGCTGCTGTGTTGATTGACAGCCAAACATAAAATCTCAAGATGACTGCACTGCACCACTCACTCTTCTCTTTCCACTCCTACTCAGTGGTGGTCATTCAATCCACCCCTCTAGCCTTTCCTCTAAAACTCAGGGTTCCATAATCACCATCTGAACCTGTTTCATTTGATCTTCCATGACCTTATTACAAGGAGTCTATTCATCACATCTGCCTACTCGATCATCTTGCCCAATAAGAGACTCTACAGTGGATCTTAATTTAATATATTTAACATAATCTTCAAGTGCAGCCTTACTAGTGTTTCAGCTGCAATGATTGGGAGTGTTTATGAGACATTAACTTAATCTCTCCATTCTGATTGGACTGGAACGCCAATGTCCTCCAGCCCTATTTGCTTTTTTCTAGTATTTCTGTTCTCCTCTCTACTATTCTCTGATCAGCCCTGGATAAATTTGCTCTGTGTATTTAACAGACTTAAAGTTTTTACCAGCCTTTTGCCAGTTTTACCAGTCCTTTGTCAAAGACTCATGTGATACTCTCACAAACCTTCAGTGTAACCTGAAAACAATTTGACCCATCATTATTCTCCAAACTTGTTCTTAAGCCTATATTTCTTATGAAAACTAAACAGGATATTGACAACTGTTGTGCTAGACAATGTTGATAGTTTTATTTATTTATTGTTATTAAGCATCACCAAGTTGGTTCTGATTCATAGAAACCCTGTATAGGATTTCCAAGGAGCAGCTGGTGAGTCTAAACCACTGACCTTGCAGTTAGCAGTCCCGTGCTTATCCTACAGCACCACACTTACACTTAGATTAATCACCACTTATATATGTGCAAACCTACACATGCATATTCCCCCTTATTATGTTATTTTTAAATAACTTCTCTATATTTAAAAAAGTAAATATAAATAGTATTTTTAACCCTTCTTTGAATTATTTTAGAATAAGAAGCAAAATTATAGTAAAGAAAAAGCCTGTTTCCAAACTGACTTGTTAAAACTGTGCAGAATATTGTTTCATTAGGGAAGAATGAGTGTCTACTTGGTTTTGTCATGAAACCATTTTCCTTTTTTTTCCCATGACATTACTTAACAACAACAACAACAACAATAACAAAACTCTTGACTCTAGAAGGGCAGATTTAACTCTGTGCTGCATATGTGTTTTCCTTAAAGCACAATTCCTCCCATATACCAACCACAAATATGCAACTAAAGTACTGACACACCAGAAGAATCTGAACAAGAATAATAAACATATTTGGATTGTCCTGTGGGAAAACTCAGGAAATAAACTAAAAAAGACTATCATTGTATAACCCATACCATCACTATTCAGCTACAAGTTTTAGTTTTGCCACTTATAGAATGTGGAGCAATTGGGGATTAGATTGCAAAACTCCTTTGGCAGTAGTTGAGGGACATTCACTTGTGAATAGATATTATACTATGTCCATGTGTATGGACAACATATGTCTGCAGAACTCTATAAGACAGTTTTCTGCTTGCATCCTCATGTGTGGTTGGCAGCTAAGAACTATAGACTTTATGTATATCACAACATAAATTGCTCAGTCCTTCACTTTCCTCACAATTGTTGCTATGGTAGAATTCACTGTTCAATCAATCTAGTTCATTGAGGGTCCTCCTCTTTTTCACTGACTCTCTGTTTTACCTAGTATGGTATCCTTCTCCACGGACCAATACCTTCTGATAACATGTCCAAAACATGTGACATGAAGTCTAGCCATCCTCACTTCTAAGGAGCATTCTGGCTATACTTATTACAATACAAATTGGTTCATTCTTCTGGTAATCCATTGTATACTCAATATTCCTTGCCAACACCATAAACCAAAAGCATCAATTCTACTTTGGTCTTGGAATGAAATAGTTACTTAATTTTCTCTTTACCAAAGAAATGGACGTTGGCCAACCTTGAATCCTGACCTCATCACTTACAACTTGGCTGTATGACCACAAACATGATAGTAAGTGTCTCTGGATTTCCATTTTTTCATTCGTCAAATATGAGTAATAATTGTATTAGTTTCATAGCATTATTATAAGGATTAAAAGATTGATAGCATTACCTACGTACTCTGACAGTAATAGTTCACATATAGTTAATCTATAATTATTATTGCTACTGTTATTAAATAATTTTAAGAGGATAAATGAGTAAGAATGATAATATATTTATAAATACCAAACAGTAATTTTATAAACACCAACAAGAAGCAATAAATACACATACTTCATTAACTAAAAATCTGACTAGAACCCAAGTTTTCCTTTTAGAAAAATAATAAATATTTTGAAATACTTATAACTTATTTTCATGCTGGAAGCGATGTAGAGTTGTATTTATTTATTTGGTAACTTACAAGAACAGCAGACCTTTTTCTATATATATTTTAAGTTCATTTTGAAAACATCTTTAAAAATATTTTTAGTCAGCTTTTGTTTAAAATATATGGCAGGGACTTCACACTTCATTTTTCTTTGAAAAAATTTGAAGGGGAATTATACTTATAAACTATGGAAGGACAACTACAGGAAGAGGTGTTTTAAACATAGGGCTATGTTTAAATAATGTTACTGATCTTTACGGAGTGTGAGTTACATTTGAATTCTGTGAAGTTCTTTATAATGTTTTCCAGGAGACCAGGTTTTTGAACTCTGTGCAGGAAACCATTACATGGGGGAAAATATTGCTTTATGGGTCTCTGGCAGGGGTTTATATATAAGTGTTATATGTAAGAAAACATTGAAATGGGGTTAAGGGAGAAACGTTATAACAAAGTGATCTTGTATTATGTTCTAAAGTACCAAATTCTGAGGAACATTAATAAACATTTTTCAAATTCATTCTTATTCAATTGCTTTTATTCACATTTCTGGAGCTGATTTTACTTGCGTTTTAATTATCTGTCTCACCTAGAGGCAAAAATCAAAGTTGCAACACAAAACGTTTCATAGGAGCTTTCTGAGATTTGCTTCTAAATTTTGAACACACAACAAAATTATCAAGTGCTGTGGGACACCCAGAATGTGAGCAGCAAGCAATATGGGCTTAAGGAAAGAGTTTTGAAGTTAGAGTGCAGATAGTTGTAGGACTTTGGTTAATTGAGTTGTATTTTACCTTTAGTTTTCTAACTTATAAGACAGGATAATAATTCTCGCTGTTTTTTTGTGTTTGTTTTTTGAAATTTTCATTGTGAATAGAGTGAAGGTTTACAAAGCAGATCATCAGTTTTATAACCAGTAAATCATACACTTTATTTCATATCAATGATTGCAATCCCCTCCACGTAACAACAATTACCCCACTTCTGTCCTGTGGTTCCTGTTTCCAATCCACCCTCCTTCCCAACCCCTGTGAAGCTTCTCCCCAGGCAAATGCTGCCTTTTTGAACTTGAGTAGTTGACCATTCCGTGGTGAGTGTACCTCCCTAGTGTTGTCCCCCTATATACCTATCAATTGCCTAATTGAAAATTGGGTCATGAGGATTTTTCTTCCAGACCAGAAGGGAAGCCATGGTCTTGGGTATCTCTAGTATATTTCTAACCAGGAAGCCTGTTTTTTCTTATAATTTTTTGTTTTATTCCACATTGTCACCCACTCTATCTGGGACCTTCTAATGCGATCTCTTTCAGAGCAGTTGGTAGTAGTAGGGCTGGCATCAGAGTCATGGAGACTGATATTCAAATGTTCCATAAGTCCATTGGGCTACATGATTCCAAGCATTTTCAGTTTTCATCCCTCTTCTTTCTTATGCACATGGAAAAATTCAGTAGTTGCACCTTAGATGGCCACTCAAGAGCTTTTAAGATCCCAGTCACTACTCACCAAAGTAAGTTGTAGAACATAGTCTTTGTGATTATGTTATGCCAGTTGACCATGGTGTGCCCTGCAGCTATGGTTCTCAGATCCTAGGCCCAACAGTTTGTTGCCTCAAGGATTTTGGTAATATCAAAGAAGTTTTCATCATTATTGCCCCCTATGTGCTCCACCACCTTCAGTTGTGTTTGCAGCAAAGGTCAATACCCATGTATGAACATTCTTCATCAAATTCTTTATATTTATAGGTATACTCCCATACCCATTCAGCCTGTGTATCTGTCTATGTATCTACCTATAGAATACTGTTGCACAATACTGTGTGTATAACAGTTTTACCTCTATCTCCTTCAGCTCTTACATTCTTTCCTGTGCTTTCACCTGTCTTCACCATTCTTTTGCCAACCTCTGTCATGTATATTGTCCTCCCCATCATCCAAGTTAATGTGTACCTTCTGGCAGGTGAATTGCTCTCCCTTAGCTCCTACCTTGGTAACTATCAAAGAATGTTATTATACTAGTGGTCTCATAAAATATTTGTCCTTTTCTGATTGACTCATTTCACTCAGGATAATGTTCTCCTGATTCATCCATGCTATGAAATGTTTCACAGATTCATAGTTATTCTTCAATGTTGTATAGTATTGAATTGTGTGTAT
>NW_006408520.1:31603644-31604663 GCF_000296735.1 Chrysochloris asiatica | reverse complement strand
GCTCCTAGACTGGAAAATCAACCACTCTCTTCCTTTTGTTACAAAATGTCTACCTGTACATTTTCAACTCTCAGTCCTGATAGCAATTATTAACTATTGAACCACAAGAGTCTTATCCCTATCTCCTTTCACCAGCCCCATCCAAACTGATTGGAAACCACTCAGTGGGGATTCTACCTTCCCCTCACTCTCTAGAACTAGGCTCCCTCTTGAAAGCTTGTAAGCCAGTCACTTTGTGTCTTTGTAGCTTCCTCCTCTCCATTTTGGGTAGCCAATGTCTAAACTGCCCATCCCTATTAACTCTATGTATTGGGGGCAGGGGGTGGGCATGATCCTCGCTATAAAGATTTGTTCCCTCTTTTGAGCTACTACATCCAAAAGTACAGGCCAAGTTAATCAAATTGTAATGGATTACTCTTTTTTTCTTCTTCTTTCTTCCTCTAGTCGAATTCTGATCATCCAGCCATGGAAGCCAGGTCAAGTGGGTACTATATGCAAGTAGGGGTGTTCTTGTGCTTTTCCCCTCACTTCATATCAGCTGGACGCTTCACTTTCCGCTCTAGTCCCCTGTGGCCATGTCCCTGCCCCTGGGCCCAGGAGTCCCCAGGTCTCGCCATACTGCTAGCCAACCAGGTCTCAACCCAGGTTGACAGGAATCTATTGAACGTGTTTGGATTTAGCTCAAAACTTCATTGCTGTTTTCCCATCATTTCCCTTTATCCGTAGACCAATGTGGTCACTAGAAAGACCACATGCCTGCTCATGTATTCCCCCAAGTCTCAGTCTTGGAAGTGGGTTTGCCCTGAGGGGACCTGACCACATGCCTTGATTGTTCCCAGGCGAACAATTTGCTTGTTCTTGTAGTAGTCGATCGGACTGCCGTTATTGTTTTTGATTTTAACTTTTGGTCTTTCTTTCAAGAAGTATCTTCTGTTTTTCTACCTGCTCTAGGCTGCTCTGCTTGTCCAAGTGGAAATTTCCCACCTCAGAAGATTCTGCATGGGGATCAGGATTCCACC
>NW_006408520.1:31589688-31591480 GCF_000296735.1 Chrysochloris asiatica | reverse complement strand
GTGCTTTATTGACTATGCAAAGGTTTTTGATTGTGTGGATCATGACGAGCTATGGACAACATTTCAGAGAATGAATATTCTGGAACACTTAATTGTATTCATGTACATATATCAAGAGACAGTTGTTTGAACAGAACAAGGGGCCACTGAATGATTTAAAATTTGGAAAGGTATACTCCAAGGTTGTATTCTTTCACCATATTTATTCAATCTATATGCTGAGCAAATAATCCAAGAAACTGGATTTTATGAAGAATGTGGCATCAGCGTTGGCGGAAGACTCATTAACAACCTGTAGTATGCAGATGATACATCCTTGCTTGCTGAAAGTGAAGAGGACTTAAAATACTTACTGATGAAGATCAAAGACCACAATCTTTTCTATGGCTTGCACCGCAAATGTAAATTAAAGAAAAATCCTCACAACTGGACTAATCAAGATAAATGGAGAAAAGGTTGAAGTCGTCAAAGACTTCATTTTGCTAAGATCCATCATCAACACTCATAGATGCAGCAGTTAAGAAATCAAACCATGTATTACATTAGGCAAATTTGCTGCAAAAGACCTCTGTAAAGTGTTCAAGAACAAAAATGTCAGTTTGAGAACTAAAGTGTGCCCGACCCAAGCCATGATATTTTCAATAACTCCATATGCATGTGAAAGTTGAATAGTGAATAAGGAAGACTGTAGAATTGGTGAATTTGAGTTATAGTGTTGGAGGAGAACACTAAAAGAGGTGTAGCCAGAATGCTCCTCAGAAGCTAGAATGGCCAGACTTGGTCCCTTATATTTCTGGTATATGATCAGGGAAGACCAATTCCTGGATAAGGACACCATGCTTGGTAAAGTGGAGGGTCAGCGAAAGAGAGGAAGACCCCAACAAGACAGAGGTACATGGCCAGAGCAGTGGGTGCAGTACCAGGCAGTTTTTCATTCCTTTTTGCATAAGGTCACTATGAGTTGGTACCAACTCGACATCACCTAACAACAAAAACAACAATATTATTGTAGGAAGTCCAGATGTGGTTCTGTAGGATAAGGCTCTGGACCGCAAGGTTGGTTTGAACCACAAAATTGGCAGTTCAAACCTACCAGTCACTCTTCTAGAAACCTTTTACTCACTATGAGTCAGAACTGACTCGACAACACTTAACAACAACAATTATTGTAGAGTTGTCTATTTTTCCTTTAGTTCTATCAGAATTTTATTTATGTATTTCGAGGTGCTTTCATTGGGAGCATAATTATTTTATATCTTCTTGTTCAATTGACACTTTATTCATGAGATAATAGCCTTCCTTGTCTTTGATGGTCATTTTTGTCTTAAAATTGGTTTTACCAGAGATTAATATTGCTACTTCTTCTCGTTTTTGATTGTTTGTTTGATATATCTTTTCCATCCATTGATTTGCAGTCTATTTTTGTCTTGGTGTGTAAGGTGTATCTCTTGTAGACAGCATATTATAGGATCCTGTTTTCTTATCCATTCTGCTATTCTCTATCTCTTGACTAGTGCATCTAATCCAATGATGTTCAGTGTAATTATTGATAGGTATGAATTGTCATTTTCTGTTTGTTTGTTTTTTTGTGTGTGGTGCAACTGATTTCTTTGTTACACATAATTTTATGTGCTGATTTCATTTCATCTGTGTGTTTTGTGTTAGTTTCTTTATTGTTGATATTTTAATGTTTATTCAATCCTTATGGTTTCCTTTTTGTTTTGATGTGAAGGTGTATTAATTTTCCTTGAGCTTGCGCTGTAATTTATTTATCTATTCTCCAGTTTAAAAC
>NW_006408520.1:31571747-31589288 GCF_000296735.1 Chrysochloris asiatica | reverse complement strand
ATAACTCAGATGCATCAATTCTTCCACAGTCTTCCTTATTCACTGTCCAACTTTCACATGCATATAAGGTTACTGAAAATATCATGGCTTAAGCCAGGTGTACCTTAGTCCTCAAACTGACATTTTTTGCTCTTGAATACTTTAACGAGGTCTTGTGCATCAGATTTGCCTAATGCAATGCTTCATTTTTCTTGACTGCTGCTTCCATGAGTGTTTATGGTTGATCTGAGCAAACTGAAGTCTTTTGCTTTGTAGGTATCTTCATTATAAATTGATATCTCTTGTTCCCTATTTTAAGTCTTGTAGGTTTGTTTTCCCTTGTATAATTGTATATCTGGGTTGAGTTCTTGATGATGTTATTGTGTATTTCAATTTCAAGTTGTTGTCTGTTGTTGTTGATTCTTAGTCTAAAGAATTCCCTTAGTATTTTTTATAGACTTGGTCTGATTATTATAAATTCTTTAATTTCTGTTCATCTGGAAATGTTCTAAATTTCCTGTCATAGTTGAGGGACAGTTTTGTTGGGTATATGTTTCTTGGTTGGCCATTTTTTTCTTTCAGAGTTTTGAATATTTCTTCCCATTGCTTTTTCCCAGCATGATTTCTACTGAGAAGTCAGAACTTAATGCTATTAGTTCTTCTTTAATTGTAACTTTTCATTTTTCCCAAGCTTCACTCATGATTCTTTCCTTTCCTTGATTTTATCCGGGTATGTCTTAGTGATTTTCTTTTGGGGTCTATCCTGTTTGGGGTTCATTCAGCATCTTAAATGTTTATCTTCTTGTCTTCCATGAAGTTAGAAAAGTTTTCTTTCAACAAATCTTTGACTATTTTTCTGTACTATTCTTTGTTTCTTCCTATTCTGGACATGTTGTCCCTTGTGAATCTTAGGATTTCTTCTGATTCTTTTCCTTCTTTTTTATGATTGTTCTTCTAGCTTCTAGTATTGAGAGATTTACCTCCAAGCACACTAATTTGTGCTTCCATTGGTTCAAATCTACTCCTTTGTCCTTTTAATGTATTATCTGTTTCTGAAATCTTAGTATTTATCTTCTGGATTTTTATTTAAAAGCTTTGTACTGTCTCCAATCCTTTATTTATTTTGTTTGTTAGTACCTGTAGGGTTTCCCTGAATTCTTCCTTGCGTCTTTCAGCCTTTCTGTCAATCCTTTGAAGGTACCTGAATATCATTCTCTTTGAATTCTTTTTCAGGTAGTTCCAATGTCATTTTCCCTTCATAACTGTTTTCTTGTTCTGCCTCTTGGTCACTTGTTTGAGTCACTCAGTCTTCTTTATTCCTGTGAAAAGAAATTGTCTGTTGCTTCAGAGTCTTTGCAGTGTCATTGCATTTAACTAAATTGATGGTTTTATGTTGGTGTGTTCTTAGGCACTCACCAACTGCCTCCTGGTGGGTGTGATTACGGAATGGAAGTATATGCACCATTCTCTGTTTGCTGTGTAGCTCAGTTTTGCATGAATTTGGCTTATTCTGATTGTTTTTGTTGTTCAGGTGTATAGTAGTTAGTATTGGCTCTTACTCAGTGGGTGGGATTATAGAGGGAACAGTTGTGGTTGGGGTGCGTGTGCATGGTTACAGTCTGCCTTGGGTGAAGCAAGAAAAAACAAGCAAACAACAGCAAAAAACAAAAATAGTAAAGGAAAAAAAGAAAAACCAGCAATAGCTAAGAAAAACCAGCAATAGCTAAAAAGGAATACAGGTTTTTTTTTGTTTTTGTTTTTTTAAATACATTAACTAAAAAGAGGAAGAGAAAATAAAACAGAAGAAAACCATGGAAGAGTATAAAATAAGGTACAAAGAAAGAGAAAGGGCTAAACATGATTAGGGAGAAGGATGAGTAAATGAAGAGAGAAAAGAGACCAGCGAGTGGTAAAGAAAAATCAAGAGAAAAAAGAATGCAGCAGCACCATGGAGTAGGGGCTGGAATGGAGAAAGAAACAGAAGAAAAGAAGAAAAAGTGAAAGCAGAGATAGAATGAGCAATAAGCGAGGGATGGAAATGAGAAGAAGAAGGGGGAGGAAAGAATAAATGAACAAAACCAAAGAAAGGAAAAAAAAACAAAACAGGGCAGAAATCAGACCCAGAGACCAGTAAACTCTGAGAGCTCCTGCCTGTCAAGGAGCTCGTATTGTGGGTGGGAATTTAACACCAACACCAACAATGACTATCTTATGCTGCTCTTCCAAAGGATTTCTGGGGCTCTGACAATTTGCTCAAAAATTTCTCTGTCAGAAGGCCTAGAAATTTTCTCAGATATTAAAAAGTCTGAAGACTTAGCAGAGTTTAGAGAGAAATAATGACGCCCTCTCATAGCATAGTGTTTAACTTGTTGTTGCGAAGGTCATCAAGTTGGTTCCAACTCATAGTGATCCTATGAGTGTAGGATTTCTGAGGCTGTAAATTTTTGTAGGAGTAGAAATTTTGCACCTTCATAGTGTTCAACAGGCCTCTTCAATTTGAACCCTAGCTCTCTATCACTAACTGACTGTGTGACCTTAGCTAAGTTATTTAACATCTCATACCCTAAATGGTGGTAATAGTAGTACTTATCATATAGGGTTATTTGAGAGTCACTATGAGTTTAGACCAACTGGACAGCACTTAACACAAACAATGATATGTTTTAAAGCACCTAGAAAAGTTCCTATTATAAAAAAAAAAAGAAAACAAACAAACAAACACCTCAACTAGTATTAGCTTTGACCTTTACTTTTACTAAAGAAAATAGAACCTTTCAGGGTACTTTATTCTCAGTATTATTTTCTCTTCCTAGGGTTTTCAAGCTTTTTAATTAGCAAATGAGAACATTAAATATATTCATTGTATGTTTAGATAGCAAGTAGCCACTTGCTCTAGTTTAAAATATTTGATCACAAATCTTGCTAACTCTTATGATGATCAAAACCAAAGAGGCAGAATTGTGTTTTTATGGAGGTGATTCATTAGGTTTAATGATAAAATTAATAGGATTTTACCCAAATTCTTTCTTTCCCAAAAGTCCTTTGTGGGGCCTTAAAGGCTTTTCTAAAGTGGGAAGGAGATCAAAGTATCTTTAAATCAGAAAACCCAGCGTATCATACTGTGGAATCTCTGTGGTCAAGCTTAAATTTGTATCCTGGGTTGTTTGTTCTGAGTCTGAGGAGCTCCAGAAAAGTCTTGGGAAATAAGAGGTTCTCTGTGTTCTGTCATACTGCTGTTTTGCTTGTAGAACTTTGCCTTCTAATAATATTTGAACTTCAGGCACTGAGCACATGGTGAAATATAGCAGGCTTGTTTGGTGATATGAACACAATACAGTCAGCTTCACTCTTTCTTTCCCATCTTGTCCAAACCTCTGCAATCTCACTCTCTCTGAACATTCTATCATTATCGCCATTTTTTTCTTTCACCTCCTAAAATATGTAATAGTTTTAAAAGACAGAAGATTCAGATCCTAGTTTTCCCTCTTGGAAGTTGTGATCAAGATGTGAGCCTGAGCTTCAATTTACAATTTTCTAAAATGGGATAATAGTATAATGCATTGTGAACTTTGAGAATGTATGGAAAGGCTTTCTAAGAATTCCTAATGCATCATAAATGCCCCATAGATGGTATGTGCCTTCCACTCTCACCATGGCTGCCATATTTTGAATTACATAATAAGATCTTATAAAATCATCTGTCTTTATTTAGTCCTTCAAGAATGGCTTCCTAAATAATAAGAATCTGAGTCCCTTAGAGTTGTAACCTTCACTCAGAGGAAAAGTCATCATTTAAAGAGTTAAAAGCAGCTGGAGGCAGGCACAGGCTTTCCTTAAAAGGGCAGTTCAGCCTTTACTAGGGAAAGCTAGAAAGTGGCAGATGGCCAGGAGGATCATTTAATATATTAATTGCTGCTTAGGGAGTATGGGACAAGTTGTGGTGTTAATGAGGCAATTAACACTTGGGCTGAAAATAGTTGCTAAACTCAAGTAAAAAAGATTGAACACTGTAACAATGGCCTGGGGAAGTTGTTGGTGGCCACACAGAGGACTGCAATTATTTAATGAAACAACTGATAAATTAGTGAGAAGATTTAAAAAAATAAATGCCCTCTAACCAGGGTCCTAAGGAGTGCTGGTAGCGTAGAGGTTGCATGTCAGGCTGCTAACTTCAAGGTCAGCAGTTCGAAATCACCCACCGATCCATGGAAGAAAGATGAGGATTTTTGTTCCCATAAAGATTTACAGCCTTGCAAATCCTATGCAGGGTGACTATGAGTTGGAACTGATACCACAACATACAAACAATCAACCAACTAGAGTCCTGGTGTGGTGCTATAGGATAATCACTGGATTGCTAACAATAAGATTGGCAGTTCAAATACAGGCCACTCCTTGGAAACCCCTATGCAGGGTCGCTATGAGTTGGAACCACTCAACTGCACTTAAAACAACCAGGGTTTAGGAATTCTTGGGTGGAGCACCCAGTTAAGCACTCAGTTTCTAATCCAACTAACTGTTGGCAGTTCCAATCCATCCAGAGGAGCCTCTGAAGAAAGGCCTGGTGACCTACTTCTGAAAGGTCACAGCCATTGAAAACCTTATGGAGTGCAGCTCTGAAACACATGGGGTTGAAACCAGTTGAAATAACTCCACAACAACTAGGTACTAGTTAACCATGTTATCACATAGGTCATTTATGTGATAACAATCACATCAAATTTATTTTTATTAAAAATATGAATAGATAGAAAGCTTCTCCTATATCTATACTGTAGAAGTAAGTAAACTATCATACCAATATTTCTTCAGGTCTGTATTTCCCAATGACAGCCTTGGATTTATGGTTGACACCTCCATAAATGTGTTCATCATTGCAATGGATCCAAAATTCCATAACAAAACCATTTTCTACATCTTTCTCAAGTCAAACTCTGAATATTACACTTTGAAAGGAAACTCTAATAGTTCAATTTTCATTTTATTCTAATTCTCTGCTCTCAACCAAATAATACTTTTTCTCATCTCCTAGCAGTGGCCCTCTATTTCTTGGTTCTTTGTCACATAAATTACCTAATTTTCATTGCTTTCATCTGTCCACTTCAAATATGGCCACCCCTGCTCTAACACATCCAGATACAGCATGGATTACACTGCATAGGACCCCAAGCTTTCCTATTCACTGGGGTGTCAGAAGTGCAAACAAATCGGTCTTAGAAGAAGTACAGCCAGAATGAGGATGGTGAGACTTCATCTCTTGTACTTTGGACATATTGTCAGCAGGGACCAGTCTCTGGAGAAGGACATCATGCTTGGAAAAATGGATGGTCATCGAAAAAGAGGAAGAGCCCCAACGAGATGGAGTGACACAGCCGCAGCTATAATGAACTCAAACATTGAGGATGGCCCAGGATCAGGCAGTGTTTCATTCTGATGTGCCTATGATCACTGAGTCAGAACTGTCTTGATGGCACCTAACAACACTCACTGGGGTGGCTAATTTCAAGGTGAGCGGCAAAAGAACAAAGACCAATGTTAGCAGGATAGTATTATCTCAGTCACACCTAACTAAAGCCTACTGGATACTTCATGAACACTTGTGGATTAAAAAAATATTTTAAATGATGATAATTAAAATAGAAAGTCGTTTCTGAACAGAAATGTTTCCAAAGCTGAAGGGGAAATACTTTAAATATTAATTTTGTGGCAGATTTTACATGTGGTTTTATAGGTAATGACTATCAAAGTTCAACCAGAACATGTTTAAGGGCACTGCAGAACCTTATTCAGGTTGTTGTTGTGATTATTGTGAAGTGCTGTTGAGTCGATTCTGACCCATAGCGACCCTGTATAGGGTTTCCAAGGAGCAGCTGGTGAGCTTGAACCATCGACTTTGCAGTTCAAATGACTTTGCAGTTTGACATACTAGCCCACAGCGCCACACCAGGGCAACCCAAAACCCATTGCCACTGAGATCATTTCAACTCATAGTGACCCAATTGGACAGAGTAGTACAGCCTCATAGGATTTTCAGCTGTGTAATCTTTATGGGACTCCTGGTGTGGCACTGTAGGATAAGCACTGGACTATGCACCACAAGGTCAGCGGTTCAAACCCACTAGTTGCTCTTTGGAAACCCTATTCAGGGTTGCTATGGTTGGAACTGACTTAATGGCAATTAACAACAACAACAATTTTAATAGAAGGAGTGCTGATTCGAGGTTGCTGATTCAAACCTACCAGCCACTCCATGAATGAAAGGTGAAGCAGTCTGCTTCTGCAATGATTTACAATCTCAGGAACCCTATGCAGTGGTTCTACTCTGTTCTGTGGGGTCAGCATGAGTTGGAACCTACTTGCTGGCTATGGGGAATCTTTATGGAATCAGATTGTGACATCTGTCTTCCATGGAGTGACTCACGGGATCTAACCACCGACCTTTCAATTAGCAGTTGAGTGTTTAACCACGGTGCCACAAGGACTCCTTAATAAAGGACGTGGTGATGGTGTGCTGTGTAGTCAGTTCTGATTCCTAGGGACCCTGTGTAGGGCTTCCGAAGTTGTAAACCTTTAAGGGAGTAGAAAGCCTCAACTTTCTTCCCTGGAGCACTTTGTGGACTTGAACTGCTGACATTGTGGTTAGCAGTCCAACGTGTAATCCACTACGCTACACAGGGCTCCTTTTAATAAGCCTAAAAGGTTTAAATATACTTTATCCACTAGAAAGCATGGCATATATATATGAAATCATCTTGTTGGGTTTTAATTTCCACTCATGTTGTAATTAATCAAGAATGTAAACTTCGTAAACTATCACATAATTCACAATAAAACATTAAAAAAAAAAAGAATATAAACTTAACTTTAAAAAAAAAAAAAGGAGGAAGAAGAATTTAAATTTCAGAAGACAAAGGAAGTTGACTAGGCTGGTTTGACCAAGGTTCCAGTATTTTTTAAAGACCAATTCTTGATAATTTATTCCAGAATCTTTTTTCCTAAAATGGGTTTATGTTCAATTTGTAGTGAGCTATAATCAATGAGGCTGATGGTAAATAAGTTGTTTATTGCTTAGATGTAGAAATACTTTAGAAACATTTATAAAGCATGAACAATGAAACAAACATTTCAGAATCCATAGAAAATCTTCAGAAATTCAATCTTCAGAGGACAGCTGGTATAAGTATTGTGATATCACAGGATAGAGGAAGAAAGCATTGGAAGCCAGTCCTGATGAAGTACCTCTTCTTCCACCACCAATACATTGTAGCTATTAACTAGTAGAGGTTGTCTTTCCATGTTTCAGAGTAAATTATGGATGTTTAACTTCTCAAAATAATAGGTTCAGTGGCAGAAAAGAACTTAACAAGATGGTCAGACAATTACACAATCATCTTAGGACCATGTGTAAAACAGCGTGTTGATGATTACAATGATGTCTTTGTTTTATGCCAGAGCATCTTAGTTTTATTTGGCCTCCTTAATGCTAGCGTTGGAAATTACAAAACAGCTGTTTTACATCAATGTTCATTTGGTACATTCCACACAGTGCATCAGTTGTGAATTGCAATCAATTAATCCCCCAATTTCTCAACAACTACACGAGTCAGATAAGATATGTGTTCTTAAAACAAAACAATTTCAACTCTGTAGCCAGTAATATTTCACACTAGCCATGTAGCATCCTCTTCCCCACTAATAAATGGGGAATTATATTCATTTTCCCATTGCCTTCAGCACCCATGACTAACAATGCCATGTGGCTAATTTCAGGCTATGCCCTTGTCCTCATCTCAACTTTATTAGTTCCCCCCAAATCCTGTTTTCCTGACAATCATCACAGATGGCTTATTTTATGATTAGCACTTTGGTCATACAGATTTAGGATTCTTTAGTCGATGGTAGGATAGAATTTTTGTCTACCAGTCCAAGTCCACTTCCTTCTCTATCATCTGCCCTGGAACTCTTACAGATCAAATGTTTGTTTCTATTGTTAAAACAGCTGAAAAATATTTGCCATTGTGGATGTTTGTGAGTGGAAAAACTGACTATATAAATCCATAAATAATATTAGTACTCTCATAATGCAATATAGGTAAAACATTATTGGAAATTCTTAATGATTCTTTATTGTAGTTAATGACAAATGTTTTAGGTAATAAAATATGTAATAAATATTTATCAAATGCCATTTAAATTACTATTGTTGTTGCTCAGTGCCATCGAGTCACTTCTGACTCATAGCAACCCTATATAGAGTTTCTGAGGAGCATCGCTGGTGGGTTTGAACTGTCAACCTTTCAGTTAGGAGTCCAGTGCCACACCAAGACTCCACTTAAATTGCCATGAGCCAAATTCTCCTCATTATCAGGTCAAATCATGTGAAGTCCCTGAGTGGTGCAAACAGTTAATGCATTTAGTTGCTAACCAAAGGTTTATGCTTCAAGTCTACGCAGAGGCACCTTGGAAGAAACGCCCAGCAACCTGCTTCTGCAAAACTGTTGTCGTTGTTAAATGCCATCAAATCCACTCTGACTCTGTTGTTGTTGTTATTGTCAAGTGCCATCGCGTCAATTCTAACCCATAGCGACCCTGTATAGGATTTCCAAGGAGCAGCTGGTGAGCTTGAACCACCAAACTTGCAGTTGAAATGACTTTGCAGTCTGACACATTAGCCCACAGCGCCACACCAGGAATCTGTTCCAACTCATAGCCACCCTGTATAAGGTTTCAGAGGACCTGCTGGTTTGAATGGCCCACCGTATGGTTTGCAGTTCAGTGCTGGTCCTACAGCACCACACCGTGAGTCTGAAAATTCCATGGAACATACTTCTAATCTAATACACAGGATCAGCAAGAGTCAGAATCTACTTAATGGCATCTGGTTAGAACTCAAGAAAAAAATGAAATGTTAATACAATATTTTATATATTAATTCTTCCAAATACTGGTTAATTTGACATGATAGAGATAATTTTATCCCATATTTATACATAAAAAGATTCCAAATAAACTTACAGTCTATGAATTTCAAAATGTTGTTGGTGTTGTTAGGGGTCATTGAGTTGGTTCTGACTCATTGTGACCCATGCACAACAGAAAGAAACTCTGCTCATTCCTGAACCATCCTCACAATTGATACGTTTGAGCCCATTGTTGCTGTACCTGTATCAATCCATGTAGTTGGGGGAGTCTTCCTCTTTTTCGCTGGCCCTCCACCTTTCTAAGCATGAAAATCCTCACAACCTCACAACCGGGCCAGTAAATAACATCATGATAAACAGGTTCCACGGGAGAAAGGCATTCTGCTCCCGTAAAGATTTACAGCCTCGGTCGCTATGAGTCAGAACCGACTCCACGGCACTTAACAACAACAACAAAACAGAGAAAAGACTGAAGTTGTTAAAGACTTTGTTTTGTTTGGCTTTACAGTTAATACTCATGGAAGTGACAGTCAAGAAATCAAATGACTTATTGCATTAGGCAAATCTCCTGCAAAAGTCCTCTTTAAAGTGTTGGACAAAGACATCACTTTGAGGACTAAGGTGTGCCTGATCCAAGCCATGGTATTTTTGGTTGCCCCAAATGTAAGTGAAAATTGGACAGTGAATAAGAAAACCCACAGAAGAATCGATGCATTTGAATTTTGGTGTTGGCGAAGAATATTGAAATACCATGGGCTTCCTATCTTGAACAAACGAATCTGTCTTGAAAGAAGTACAGCAAGAATTCTCTTTAGAAGCAAGGATGGCGAGGCTTCATCTCTTATACTTTGGATATGTTGTCAGGGGGACCAGTCACTGCAGAAGGACATCATGATTGGTGAAGTGGAGGGTCAGTGAAAAATAGAGAAGGAATAAAATTAGCATAAATTGAGACACATGAGAAAATAACTGAGCTGCGTTAGAAAGCAATTGCCCAACATTAAAGAAGCCTCCGCATCATATATGCCAAGTTTAAGATTAACTCTTTGCATATGAGTTGTAGAGAATGCTGACATTGGTCCTGGAAAGCTAAAAGTAACCAAACAATTGCAATTGACCCAAGTTTTATGGAATAATAATATTTATTAACTTGTAGATATATTTGGTCACCCATCCCCCCCCCCCCCCCCCCCCCCAGCCTTTAGTTACCAAATTCTAACCAGCTACTTGGTAATAATATAGTGCATGGTGTTTCCCCAAATAATATAGTGCATGGCGTTTGCCTCTGATCTTGGTTATCTGAGAAGTCTTCCTCTGAATATAGAACTTCAGTTCCTTCTAAGTGACCTCTGATTTTGGCCCCTGTCTCTGTCTCGTAATTCGGTTTATGACAACTATTTCTATCTGTTTCTCAGAAACTGGATTTCTATCCTGAGACAGTCCTTATCTGATCACAGCACCTAAAAGAGCTCTCTATTTCTTCCCTGTACTTAAATGAAAAGAAATTTGCTGTTTTTAATTGCTCAAGTCAAACATGACATCAATGCTTCTCTTAATTATTAATGACTAAAAGGAAAATGAGTGAACTCAGCTATAGGCTGAACTTAGGCAGCAAGCCAGTTATGAGATAGGTTTTTGTCATTGCAACGCTGATTGAAGTGAAGAGAAAGCATAGGAGTACAGACCACACATCATCAAAAGAATAGAAGACTCTAGGGGGAAAGGTGAATCTTTCCATCCCTTTTTCCTAAGGTATCTCACAAGAATCTTTTTGGACTAGAAATCAAGGCATGGTGGATTTTCCATTCTAGAAGTTTATCTTGATAGATGCCATACTTTGCTATTGTAACCTTGTGATGTTGTTGTTGTTGTTGTTAGGTGCCATTGAGTTGGTACTGACTCATAGCAACATTATGCACAGCAAAACGAAACACTGCCCAATCCTGGGCCAACATCACTACTGTTGACATGCTTGAGTCCATTGATGCTGCCACCTGGCCAATCCATCTTGTTGGGGGTCTTCCTCTTTTTTCTCTGACCATCCACCCTACCAAACATGATATTCTTCTCCAGTGAGTAGTCCCTCCTGACAATATGTCCAAAGTATTAGAGACAAAGTTTGGCCATCCCAGCCTCCAAGAAGCACTCTGGCTGAACTTCTTCCAACATGGATCTGTGGGTTCTTTTGGTAGCCCATGGCACTTTCAATATTCTCCTCCAACACCATAACTCAAATGTGTCAATTCTTCTACGGTCTTCCTTATTTACTGTCCAGCTTTTGTATGCATATGATAGGCAACTTAAAATAGACACTGGGGTCTCGAGTGCTGTCAGCAACTGAAATTATTTCTGAACTTCAGCACGGACTTCTGAAAACAAATTTTTAACAATATCTATGTCCATTCTGCCTGGATTTTATCTGGTGACTGCCCCACCTGTCTGGTTAAAACCCAAAATATTGGTCTGGACTAGGACTGTATGTTTCCCTTTCCCAGCCCGTGAGATTCCATTCTGACCTATCAAGAACTTACCTGGAATGTCTGACTAACCTTCTCTAATTCAGTTGATGTATCTGGTCTCTCCATAGGCCTTTACTCCTGATTGGAGATTTTCTATTGCTGCCTGGTCCTGTTCTGTTGCTGCCATGTGTTATGGAAATGTATCAACTCAAATAGCCAAGAATCTTGCTTTGAAGTAAGTGGGCCATGCTGATTATTATACTGAGAAATGGATGTGTCTGTGGCAAAAAAAAAAAAAAAAATTAAATGAGGGAGCTTCAGAATGTTTGTGGAAAAATTTTATTCTCTTTCAATTTTATTTTTTATACAAACTTGCAATGTCCTCTCACATACCATTTTCTAGTTAAAGTTAGTAGCATCAGTGAAATAAAAAGGTTGGACTAGATAATTACTAAAATTTCTTCCAGACCTAAATTTAGGGCTTCACATATATAAGAGAAAACTGAGACTCGGAAATGTTGACCCTTCACCAAAAGGAGAGAAAGTCAAGTCATTGATTGAAAAAGATAGAGAAAACCTCTAGAGTGTGCTGGTATGTGAATATCAAGCAGATGTCCAGGGGTAAAAAAAAGTCCTGATTAGTAGCATTTGCCAATTTCTATGGTGTAAATGAAGTCCTGGTGTGGCGCTGGACTGCAAAATCAGTTTGAATCACAAGGCCAGTGATTCAAACCCATCAGCTGCTCCTCAGAATCCCTATATAGGGTCGCTGTGAGTTGAAATCAACTCAATGGCAATTGACAACAACAGCAATAGTTTGTTGTAAATATGCCCATCATAACTGATTTCAAACTACTAATGTGAGTCAGCCAGTTTGCAAAGTTCCTAAACATTTAACAATGAACTCTTAGGAACTGGTACCGGTTAACTCCAGCACACCTCCAACAAAGTTTTGGTTTTATAGTGACAATAGATAATATTTGGCTCCATTGCCCTGAATTTGTCTAAGTTTTACAGGTTGTTCTTGCTGATGTTACACAGTCATCACAGTGACCATAGATGAAATAGTAGAACCACCCTGTCGGGTTTCTAGGCTTCAATCTTTACTGGAGCAGATCTCCAGGTCTTGTCTCCTCTGCAGAGACTTTGGTGGGTTCCAACTTCTGACCTTTCAGTAGCAGATCAGTGGTTAACCATTGTGACACCAGGGCTCACTTAACCCCAAGCTCCATGACTGTGGGATTATTTCTGTCCCTAAACTTGGGGAGTGTAAGGCAGTTAGGGTAAGGAGACAGGAGGAAGAAGAATTACTGATGATTGTGGAAAAATTAGTTAGAACAATTGTTGTTATTAAGTGTCATCACATTGGTTCTGACTCACAGTGACCCTGTATAGGGGTCCTGAGGAGTAGCTCATGGGTTTGAACCTCTGACCTACTGGCTTACAGTGCAGAGCTTATCCTATAGCACTTAAAACCTCCAAATACAAAGAAACCACCTCCTTGTCAGCAGGGCAAAATATGGGTAAAATAGGGACACTATCTTCTTGTGCATCTGTCTGGAATCCAGCGGGGCTCGTTAAGCCTCCCTCCCTATTCAGATATCAAGCAGAATCTGTTAACCTTTAGCTTTCTCAAGTTACCCGATAACTTTCTCCTTAACCAGTTTTCAGTGCAGGTGCAAAACATCGCTGGATGACTCCAACAGGGCAGACCTGGTTCCCGAATCAGGATCCTGTCAGAAAGGTGCATGCGTGTAAAGTATGCCTCTGCAATGGAATCTATATTGAAATCTTGATTCCGTCACGCATGCCAGATGTACATGCAGCAAGAGAATCAATGAAACAGCACATGGAAACAGAAATGTGCAAACAGGAAGAAAACCACTCCATTTTGGAAGTCTTTTCAGGTTAACCCCTTGAGATAAAAACACCTTAGACTAAGACCCCAAGGAGAGAGCATGTCTGTGGCACATCAACCCTGCAGGAGGAGTTGCTGTCTATGATATATCTCCTCTGCAGGTATTCCCCATACTCTACTTAAACTGAGTCCTGATGTGGTGCCCTCAGATAAGCACTCGACCTCAAGGCCAGTTTCAATCACAAGGTTCGCAGTTCAGACTCACTAGCCGCTCCTCAGAAACCCTATATAGGTTCGCTATGAGTCGGAACCGATTCGATGGCACTTATCAACAACAATAAAACTCCTTAATACTATATTTCATGACTTTCTGGTCTTCTGTAGCCTGCCCCAATATCAAGGCAATCTAAGCCAGTGATTCATTGATTCAGTGGAGTTCTTCAGGCTTTCTTACACCTCTGACTCTTGTCTTCTTCTTTAGTTTACTGAGAATATCCTGTCTTCTCACAGCCTGGCATACTGCCAAAGACTCCATTAACTTTAAAACTTGGGTTCCCATAGATGGTAATTAAAATTACAAAAAAAACTTTTCAGTTTATTTTACTCCACTTTTATATTTTATCCAGTTGTGCCTGAAAGAACTGAAACACCAAGAAAGAAAACAGGGGTAGAAGTGCTCTGAGAAATGCCTATGATGAGTAAGCTTCCAAATCTATAGCCACTATAGAAATGGGTTATTTCTAAAGATGTTAAGCTTATTCATCTTCTTTTTCTTCTGAGTTATAAAAGACCAAAGATGCATAAAAGCCTTTGATGTTGAGTTAAAGAAACATCAGATAGAGTTGTGCACCTCCCTCTTGAACAAAAGACAATTCCACTATGATGTAATCAAAGATAATGTTGAATTCAAACTGTAGCCTAGGAAACGCTGCATGAATAACTATGATTTTGAAACCAGAATTTGAAATTACTGACTGGCACAAAAGTGAATGAATAGTCATACACAGTCATGATTACAAATCATAGTTCACTAAAACCTTTGTCAACAATTCCAAAAAGATAAATCAGCCCAAACATAGAGACATAGCTAAATCATTGTGCTTCTGGTAAATGGACTACCGGAACATTTTTTTTAAATTATAAAGACCGTGTAGCCGTGTGGAAAATGTTTATAATTTAATAGGTTAAAAGATATAACATTGTGTATTATTTTGAGTTTAACAAATTTTTTAATGTGCTCAAACTTAACAATGGTGAGGATGGCACAGGAGCGGGCAGTGTTTTGTTTAGTTGTGCATAGAAATTGCTGTGAGTCAGAACCAACTCATCAGCATATAGCAACACCAAGTATACATAGGAAACAAGTCCTAGAAGCAGAAATTTACAAATGACCACTCTGGTGACCTGCCCTCTCTACCTACAACCCCCACCCTGCCACTAAAAAACCCAATACTGCTGCCATCAAGTTCATTCTGACTCATAGCAACTCTATAGAACAGAGTAGAACTGCCCTATAGGGTTTACAAGTCTATTGGATATGCACTGGAATGCTAATCACAAGGTGGACAATTCAAACCCACCAGCCACTTCTTGGAAACCCTATACAGGGTCACTGTGACTGGACAGCACTTAACAACAATCTTCACAGGTGCATACTGCCACATTTTTATTACACTCAAAGCCTGATGGATTCAAACCACCAAACTTTAGGTTAGTAGTCAAGTGCTTTAACCACTGCAACACCATATCTCATGACTACATTGTTGTTGTTGTCTGTGTACCATTGAGTCTATGTATAGTTTCTGAGACTATAAATCTAGGGGAGCAGAAAGCCTCATGGTTACATTTGGTGTTGAGGGTTGTATGCCATCGAGTCCATTCTGACTTAAAATGACCCTGTATAGGGTTTCTGAGGCTATAAATCTTTGCAGGAACAAAAAGTCTCATCTTAAGTATGGCTGGTCGATTCTAACTACTGACCTTATGGTCGAGATTATAGCCCAGCTTGAAATCTACTATGCTACCAGGGCTCCTTCATGGTTACATTGTTGTTGTTGTTGTGATTGTTAAGTGCCATTGAGTTGGTTCTGACTCATAGCAACTCTGTACAGTGTTTCAAAGAATTGGCCGGTGGGTTTGAACCACTGACTTTACATTTCAAACTGACCTTGTGGTCCAGTGCATTATCCTGCAGCACCACACTAGGACTTCCATGGTTTCATCATTGTTATTGTTGTTAAGTGCCATGGAGACAGTTCCGAATCATGGTGACCCCATATGGGGTTTCTGAGGAGCAACTGGTGAATTTGAACCACCGACCTTGTGGTTCAAACCAACCTTGCAGTCTGGTATTTATCCTACAAAGCCACACCAGGATTCCTATGGCTACATTAGAATGGTGAAATTATTACTATTTTCTTCTTTTCAAAATTTCTACAATGTAGTTATACTACTCTTGTACAGAAAGAATATCTAAGTTAAAAACAATAAAATAAAATAAATTCACAAGTAGCCTGGCTTCCTAGTCAGCAGAGTTTCAAATTAGTTAATTCTGGTATCATCCTGTGCTTCAAATTTGTATTCCCACCCAGATATACTGAATCAGAATATATACTTTTATAAGATCCACAGGTGATGCTTTAGATTTCCAGGTGTAACCCATCAGTCACTCCTTGGAAGCCCTATACAGGATCCCTATGAGTCCTAGTGTGATGCTGTGGGTTAATGTGCCAAACGGCAAAGTAGGTTTGAAATGCAAGATCAGTAGTTCAAGCTCACTAACTGCTCCTTGGAAACCCTATACAGGGTCGCTATGGGTCAGAACCGGCTTGATGGCACTCAACAGCAACAATATGTATGTATAAAATCACCTGGGACTCTTGTATACATAAGAATCACCTGAGGATCAATAAGAAGCATTTGATGGATCTTATATACATAAGAAAGGAGCTCTGGTAGCGTAGTGGTCATCTTCTTGCTGACGTCTCCTTACAGACATCTCCCACCTTCACTGGATTCTGGCTTTTCTCGCCCATTCCCTCTCCAGGTGTGTCTTCTACAGTTCTCTTCTCCTTCTGACTTCATGGTCCTTCCATAGGGCCACCAGGCTTTCTGCAACACTGATGTCCCTCTTCTACTGCATGTATTTGCACTGGTCACCAGCAGTGAGTGATCAACCCTGCCTATACTCCAGAGAGCCTGCTAAGGTCAGATTTCCACACATTGATAACGGACCCCAGAGATGGGTCTACCTCAGCGTTTCAGACTCTGCATTTAAATCTGCCTACATTCCCACAGCAGGAACAGACTATCAACTGCTCATATGCAAGTTCAGGCTGAAGCTGAAGAAAATTAAAACAAGTCCATGATAGCTAAAATATGACCTTAAACATATCCCACCTAAAGTTAGAGACAATCTCAAGAACAGATTTGATGCATTAGACACTACTGACTGACGACCAGAAGACAAGTGGGATGACATCAGGAACATCATACAGGAAGAAAGTAAAAGGTCATTAAAAAGAGTCACTGTACTAAAAGCAATGGTTAATGTTCAGTCATTTAAAGATGTAGCACATGATCAAGAACCAATGATACTGAAAGAAAAAGTTCAAGGTGCACTGAAGATATTCTTGAAAAACATGGCTCCAGGAAATGACAGAATATAAATTGAAATCTTTCAACAAATTGGAGGTGCTCACTCATCTATGACAAGAAATTTGGAAGGCAGCTACCTGGCTACCATATTGGAAGAGATTCACATTTGTGCCCATTCTAGAGACAGGTGACCTCACAGAATGTGGAGATTATTGGACAATATTATTGATATCAAATGCAAGTAAAATTTTGCTGAAGATAATTTTAAAATGGCTACAAGTGTACACCGACAGGGAACTGTGAGGAAGGAGGATTTATAAGAGGACATGAAACTAGGGATATCATTGCTGACATCAGATGAACTTGGTTGAAAGCAGAGAATACCAAAAAGAAGTTTACTTGTGTTTTAGTGGCTATACAAAGGATTTTGACTATAAGAATCATGACAAGCTGTGGATAACAATGCAGAGAATGGGTATTCCAGAACACTTGATTGTGCCCATATGGAACCTGTACACAGACTGAGAGACAGTTTGAACAGAATAAGGGAATTCTTATGGTTTAAAATCAGGAAAAGTATGTAATAGAGTTGGATTCTTTCACCATACTTATTCAATCTGTATGCTGAGCGAATAATTTGAGAAATTGGATCATGTGAAGAAGAGCATGGCATCAAGATTGAAGGAAGACTATTTAACAACCTGTGATATGCTGATGATACAAACTT
>NW_006408520.1:31566968-31571506 GCF_000296735.1 Chrysochloris asiatica | reverse complement strand
AATGATTGTTTCCTCCGGACTACATGTCCAAAGTAGGAGAGATGAAGCTTAGCCATCCTGGCCTCCAAGGAGCACTCTGGCTGCACTTCTTCCAAAACAAATCTATTGGTTCTTTTGGCAGTCCATGGCACCCTCAGTATTCTCCTCCAACACCACAACTCAAAGGCATCAATTCCTCTACGAAGAAAGTAGACTTAAAATATTTACTGATGAAGATTAATTCTTTTTACTTTGTTTTGTTGTTCTGTTGTTGCAACCATATCTTTGGTTCTCTGTTTTGCTTTGTTGGTATTTTTTTCTTTGAAGATTTCCATATCTTGATTTAGTCTAGATGATATTGTCATGTATGTTATTCTCAGGTTGTCGTCTGCTGTTGTTGGTTCCTTATACAAAGTACTCCTTTTAGTGTTTTTTGTAAGATTGTTGTGGATTTTGCAAATTATTTTAATTTCTGTTTATCTGAAAATGACCTAATTTCACCATCATATTTGATGGACAATTTTGCTGGATATCAGATTCTTGGTTGACAAATTTTTTTCTTTCAGAGTTTTATGGATGTCATTCCACTGTGTTCTTATATGTATGGTTTCTGCTGAGACATTGTCTTACTAGATCTTCTTTGTAGGTAACTTTTCATTCTTCCTAAGCTGCTCTCAGGATTCTTTCCTTGTCTTTGGTTTTGAAAAGTTTGATTATGTCTTGGTATTTCTCTTTCGGGGTCTATCCTGTTTGGTGTTTGTCCAGCTTCTTGAATGGCTATCTTCTTGTCTTTCATGATGATATGAAAGCTTTATTCCAACAAAACTTGGACAATATTCTCTATGGGGCTTTTTTTTTTTTTTTTTTGGTCTCTTCCTGTTTTGGAATTCCAATCTCATGGAAGTTATTCCTTTTGATAGCGTCCTACATAAATCTTAACTTTCTTCAGATTTTGTTTGTTTTTTCTGATTGTTCCTCTAGAGATGAATATTGATTTTTTTTGCAGGCTCAGAAATTTGACCTCCCATTGCTTCAATTCTACTTCTTTGCCCTGTTCAGTGCATTATGTCTATGTGAAGTCTTAGTGTTAATCTTCTGGTTTTGTGATTGTTGTTTTAGTATGGTTCTCATTTCTTTTGTCAGTTTGTTTCCTGAGTTCTTCTAAAGTTTTGTCCATGTTTCCATTGATTTCAACTTCAGTTTTCTTGATCATTCTTTCAAGCTGTTGAAGTTGCCTATTAGCATTCTTTTAAATTTCTTATCAGGCAGTTCTGATACCATTTCTGGTGTGTTTCTTTCTGATTCTGTATTTTGTTCATTTTTTTGAGGCACTATCTTGGTTCTTCATGTAAGCTGAAATTGTCTGTTTTCTCCGAGACATTGTGATGTCATATTGATATTTGTACCGCATTCTCAGTTGTTGTTGTTGTTAAGTGCCATCATGTTGGTTCTGACTCATAACAACCCTGCATCAGGTTTCTGAGGAGCAGCTGGTGGGTTTGAACCACCAACCTTGTGGTTCAAACTGACTTTGTGTTCCAGTGCACTATTCTGCAGCACTACACCAGGACTCTCCATAGTTAGGTTTATTTTTTCATTTCCTGGTGTGGTGCTGTAGGATAAGCACTGAACTATGAGCCACAAGGTCTGTGTTTCAAACCCATCAGTTGGTCCTGGGAAACTGTATACAGAGTTGCTCTGAATCAGAACCAACTCGGTGCACTTATCAACAATTTTTATTTGCTTGATCAATGGGATATTGGTATGTTCTCAGGCCCTCACCACCTGTCTTATGGTGGATGTGGTAGAGACAAAAAGAGCGTACACAGTTCTCTGTTCACTTTTTGTGTAGCATAGTTCAGGGAGGATTCACTGTCCTTCAGAAACAGGGACTACCCATGCGTGGTGATTGGCCTAAGGCAGAGCAGAGCCTGTGCTGAAGGGGGTGCCACTGGGTTGGTAAGAACAGGGCCTGCTCCTACCCCCCACCACCAGGAGGGCATGGGAACAAGGGAGAACTGTTTATATCCTTACCACCAGCCAATCTCCAGTCACATTTTGTGCCTGCAGGCTACTGTCTAGACAGCCAGTCACAAAAGCGCAAGATGGCTGTGCCACTCTATACCAGCTCACAGTCTACCCATTTTCTTCTCTCTGGCTGCTCCTGTTCAGCTTTCCTCTTCCAGTCGGCATTCAGTCCACCTTTCTGTATCCCCTGATACCCAGGTACCCAGGTTCCAGGATCACTATCTGTGTTAGTTTCACTTGGTCTCCTGTGCCTTTATTGCAAAACGTTGTTTCAGTACATCTGCCTACTCAGTTATCTTGCCCTGGTTCTTTTTCCTGCCTCTAAGTAAGTTTAATAGTGTTGAATTAAGCTAACAAATAAATAATTTAATACTCACATGCTTTTGCTTTCCAGAGAAAAGATGTATGCATTTGAGGTCTGCTGAATTAATGTGTTCATTCTTTTTTATTTAAAAGATTATAAGACATTCCATCAAAACAGTGTTTAAAAGATTCAGTAAAAAGAAGTCTGGTATAATCAAAGTTACATCATTATGACTAAAGTTTAGTAGTTTAATTTTGATCTTGAAGAAGATTTAATGTTAAGAGTATGAAATAAAGAATTGGGTTTCTCACAGTGGAGATAACATAAGTTTTCTTTGGTTAATGAGTTAAAGTTAACTTTTATTCTTATATGATCTGTATTAAAGACAAAGATTTTAGCAGAAAAATTCCTGAGCATAATAAGCTGCTGACAGCTTTGAATGTTGTGAAGAATCATAAAAAGTTTTTTATGAAAAAAAGTGCTAAAATGTTTTGCTCAATGAAAGAAGTGTCTGATTCTCTTGTGGACTGAAAATTCATGTTGGTGTTTCCTTTTAGGTTTTGCCTAATGTTAGCAGGCACATGCTTAGTTAAATGGAAGGAGGGAGAAAAAGAGGAAGACCCCTAACAGGATGGATTGACATAGTAGCAGCACCAATGGGCTCATGCACAGGATCGGGCAGTGATTTGTTCTGTTGTGCATAGGGTCACTATGAGTTGATACCTACTCTATGGCACCTAACAACAACAAAAACAACAGAAGGCATATAGTGTAATGTCATACATTTACTAATCTATAGTGTGTGTGTGTGTGTGTGTGTGTGTGTGTGTGTATTTTTGTTGTTTTGTAGGGTTTTTTGGTTTTTATTGTCTCTTTCTGTTCTGGAATTCCAATCTCATATAAATTATTCCTCTTGATAGTGTGCACATAAATCTTAAGCTTTCTTCAGATTTTTTTTCTTTGTTTCTGATTTCTGTGAGTTAATGAGCTAGACTGTATGGTCGATTTGACAGGGTCCCTGTGTGTTGGAACTGACTCGATGACACTTAACAACAATAACAACAACAAACTTGGTCATACTTCATTTCTTTTAAATCTAACAGCCAGTGGGTTTAACTAAGAGTCATGATTTCTTGTATACAGAGTATTGTTTAAAACTGTTAATGTGGCATATTAAATGTTTTCCAGAAAATAAGGTTACTCTTTATATTTGGGGTTATTTCTACCTAAAAGTCTTTTTAAACTGACTTTATCAGCTTTATATTACTTTTCCTATTGAATTTAAGTTTTTTGCTTATGATGGGTATTATTGTTCTAAAGTAATTACCTCCTTGTTGTGCTCAGTCATCTACAATTAAAAGGAGAGGGGTGGTAGTTGAGGGGGCATTGCTATGAAATAGGCAAATGTTTGGAGGACAGAGGGAAAAAAGGGACTTGGTTCCCACTTTCTACTGTCATGTAGCTCCAGCTCACATCAAGAACAGCCGACCGGAGTAAAGTTACAAGGACTTGGGTGAAGGGGATTGTGAGCAGTAAGAGACAATTAAAATAGATAAGTAAATAACAACTGTAGAAGCTTGAAGAACACCACTCCCTCTGGGTCCTACTAATTCCTTCACTTAAGGACGTGCCCTTTGCTTCAGAGTGGGCCACATTAGCACCTATGGAGTAGGGGTGAGGTCTAAGGTTGCCCATAGTTCAGAAGCCAGAGTCTCCATGTAGAAGGTCACAATACATTGGTCTAAAATGAATAAACAAGTCCTGAATTTGGTCCATACAAGAGAAGATGCTCTTATTTTTGAAACACTGTAATTTCAATGCCATTCCCTTGGGCAGAAGATATTCTAAGGGTAGGTTCTCTATAAAAAGTTTACAATTGTTAGTGGACGTGATGAAAGCAGTCACAAATGTAACATCTCTGTTAAAAACTGTTAATGTAAACTGGACAAATATACTGTGTTGTTGTTGTTGTTGTCAGGTGCCATCGAGTCGGAATGGACTCATAGCGACCCCATGCACAGCAGAACGAAACAATGTCCGATTCTGGGCCAACCTCACTACTGCTGTCACACTCGAGTCCATCAATGATGCCACCTGACCAATCCATCTCATTAGGGGTCTTCCTCTCTTTCTCTGACCCTCCACCTTACCCAGCATGACATCCTTCTCCAGTGACTGTTCCCTCTGGACAATATGTCCAGAGTATGAGAGATGAAGCTTAGCCATT
>NW_006408520.1:31544395-31565473 GCF_000296735.1 Chrysochloris asiatica | reverse complement strand
AGCTGATCTTTGAAATTTTCTGTTCAGCTCTTGAACCTCTTCAATTCTTCCATTTGCTTTAGCTTCTCTATACTGTGTTAGACCTCGCTAATGGATGTTGTTAGCATCCCTTTAGCCCCAGCTGCTCAGGACTAGTTGGTTTCCACCTGAGAAACATCAATGGACAGCAAATTGAAGTTTACTTGGTTGATAAGCAGAAGTAGATGGCTGCATAAGAAGTAGACATCTCATCTCAAGATCATGGAAAAGATCACATGAGTAGAGATCAAATCATTGGACCTTATATATTGCTTTTTATTTTATTTGCTATCATGTTTCTATTGTTTTTGTTGTTGTTGTTGTTGTATCAAATCATTGGACCTTATATATTGCTTTTTATTTTATTTGCTATCATGTTTCTATTGTTTTTGTTGCTGCAAGTGCTGTAGAGTTGATTCCAATTCCTAGTGACCCTGTATAGGATTTCCAAGGAGCAGCTGGTGAGTTTGAACCACTGACCTTGTGGTCCACTTCTTTATCCTACAGTGCCACACCAGGATTCCAGATCACATTACTATTGCATGCCTTTAAAGTCTGTGAACTTTTAACTTCTCTAGATAGATAAGTATTATTAGAGATCTTGCTTTGTAATTTATACTTATACATTGCTGTGCAGGACTTCTTAAAAATAATACGCCATGTCTCCCCAGCCTAGGCTACTCCTTTTTAAGGCCTTTCTCTCCTCAATACAGAGTGCATGCATTCAACTGGATCTGCCAGCACAGAAAATAACTGGTAACATTGCTAATACTTGCAGTTATCGTCAATGGACTTAAGTCCCCGCTTTCAGTTTCTTAGTTACATAACAACTAAGTAATTCCTCTAAAATGGTCTTACTCCACACTAACTTTTCCTAAAGGATCACTGAGAATTGGGTGCAATAGTCAGGTATGGTAAAGAAATAGAAGTGAAGAAAGACTTAGAGGCTTGTCCTAATAATACAAGCACCCTCCTGAAAAGAGCTGTCAACTTGTCCGTGCAGAAGAAAGCACAGCGACCTGAGCGTGATCAAAGGAACTTTCAATAAAATCCATAAGCAAGAGAAAAAATGCATGCCAGTCTAGATTCAGAGGCACTTGATACATGTGGTGGAGCCTTCATTTGTTGTTAGATTCGCCAGTTGTTTGTTGCTTTTATTAATCCTTTCAAAGACCCAACTTCTCATCTTGTTGATTCTTTCTAGTATTTTTTTCTGTTTTCTATTTCATTTATTTCTACTTTAAACTTTATTATTCTTTTCTTCTTTAAGATGAGGCCAATTTTGCTTTATGCTTTATTATTTCTTACTTTTCAGTAAGCGATAGACTTACTTTGCTGCTCTTCTTGTAATTGTTGGAGATGCTGGATTAAGGTGTTTATTTGGTTCTTTCTTCTTTTTGGATGTGTGTGTTTATTGCTATAAATTGTCCTCTGAGCACTGCTTTTACTGTGTACTAAAGGTTTTGGTGTGTAATATTGTCATTCTCATTTGATTCAAGGAATTTTAAATTTTATTCTATTACCCAGTAAGTAGCTTTTCAGTAGGGTGTTATTACATTTTCATTTATTTGATTTTTTCCCTTTATCTTCCTATTGTTGATTTCTAATTTTGTAGTGTTGTGCTCTGAGAAGATGCTTTGTAGTATTTTGATGTTTTCAAATATATAGAGGTTTATTTATGGCCTAATGTATAGTCTGTTCTGGAGAATGTTCCATATGCCCTGGAGATGAATACATATTGTGCTTTTGCTGTGTTGAGTGCTCAGTATATATCTATGAGGTCAAGTTGGTTAATTGTACTGTTTAGTTCTTCTCTGTCTTTGTTGAGTTTCTCTCTAATTGCTTTGTCCTTTATCAAAAATGGTGTATTAAAATCTAATATTGTCAAATTTTTTTTATCTTTCTACAGTTCTGTTAGAGTTTGATTTATATATTTTCAGGCTCTTTCATTGGGAGCATAGATATTTATTATAGTTATGTCCTCTTGTTCAATTGAGCCTTTAATCATGATATAGTTTCCCTCTTTGTTTCTTATGCTGGCTTTTGCCTTAAAGTCTGTTTTGGCAGAGATTAATAATTGTCACTCATGTTAATTTTTTATTGCTATTAGCTTGATTATTTTTTCCATCTTTTGATTTGCAGTTGATTTTTTTTTGGTAATGTGCGTCTCTTGTAGACAGCACATTGAAGGATCCTGTTTTCTTATATATTCTGCTACTCTCTGTCTCTTAAATGATGCATTTAATCCAATGACATTCAGTGTTAACTATTAATGGATATGAATTAATTGCTGTCATTTTACAAACACATTCCTTTAATTTGTATTTCTAAAAATGTCCTTATTTTTGCCATTATATTTGAGGGACAGCCTTGCTGGGTATATGATTCTTGGTTGGCATTTGTTTTTCTTTCAGAGTTTTGCATATATTGTTCCACTGTCTTCTTGCCTGCATTGTTTGTGCTGAGAATCAGAATTTAGTCTTGTTGGTTCTCCTTTATAGGTAAATTTTTGTTTATCCCAAGCTGCCTTCAGAGACTTTCCTTGTATTTTATTTTGGCAAGTTTAATTATGATGTGTCTTGGTGGTTTTCTTTGGGTCTATCCTGTTTGGTGTTCTCTCAGATTCTTGAATATGTATCTTCCCAACTTTCATGATGTTAGAGAACTTATCTGCTAATAGCTCTTCAACAATTTTCTCTGTGTATTTTATTGCCTCTTTCTGCTGTAGATTTCCAGTCACTCATAAGTTATTTCTTTACATGCTATTACACATAAATCTTAGATATTCTTTGGATTTCTTTTTACCCTTCTTTTCTCTGTTTGTTCTTCTAGTTTACTAGTATTGAAAGATTTATCTTCAAGGTTACAAATTCGGGCTTTCATTGGTTCAAATCTATTCATTTGCCTTTTCAATATTTTGTACATTTCTGAAATATTAGAATTAATCATCTGAATTTCTTTTTGCAGGTGTTTTATTGTTTCAAAAATTTCATTTGTGTGTGTGTGTGTTTGTTCTCATAGTGTTTTCTGATTTCTTCTAATTTTTTTAACATGTGTATTCTCCATGCTTTCTGCAATATTTGTAGCAATATCTAAATATCAAACATTCTGAAATTTTCTCCATTATCTTCCTTAGAAACATTTACTGTCTTTGTATTTTGTACATTTTGTTGAGTCACTCTCTCTTTTTTTTTCTTGTGAACTGAAATTGTCTGTTATCTCTGAGACATTGAGATGTAGTTGTGTATGTATTTAATTGATGATTGTATGTTGGTGTATTGTTATGTTTTCACCAACTGCCTCCTTGTGGAGGTAATTAGAGAATAGAAGTGCATGCCCAGTTCTCCATTTGCTGGTTGGACAGTTCAATTTAGGGTGGGGTTAACTGGTGTTGGCTGCTGATTAGTAAGTTTAGAGCTGGTACTGGCTCTTGTCCAGTGGATGGAGATGTAGAACGTGCAGTACGTCTGTCTAGGCACTGATTCTGTCTCCTTTGGGGTAAGGCAAGCACATTCACAAGAAATTAAAACAAAGCAAACAAACAGTGAAAAACAATAAAGAACACAAAGGTTTTTTAAAAACAGGCTAAGAGGAGAAAAGAGGGACAGTAAAAATAGAATTTTAGAAAAGAAAAATAAGATAGAGAAAGAAAGAAACAAAAAAGAGGGAAGAGAAAAAACACATTAGAGAGTAGTAAAGCAAGACCTGTAGTAAAGTAGTCCTGGTGTGGTGCTGTGGGGGACTGCAAAGCCATTTGAATTGCAAGGTAGGCAGTTCAAGCTCACCACATACACATCAGAAACCCAATACAGGGTTGCTATGGGTTGGAACTGACTTGACAGCACTTAAACAGCAACAACAACAAAGACCAAGAGAATAAAAACAAAAACAGAAAGAAGAGGAAGAAGTAGGAAAAGAGAAAAGAAAGAAAAAATGAAAGCAGAGACATGAAAGAAAAGCAAGGAAGAGAGAAGAGATAGGAAAAAGGAGAAGAAAGAGTAAACCAGGAAAAACAACAAAAGAAGGAAAAAAATTAAAACAAAGCTCAGCATACAGATTGAATAAATACGATGTGTGAATACAACGCTAGCACACACCCTTTCTGATTTTAAACCATTCAGTGCCATCAATTCCTGAAGGAAGCTGTGGTCTTTGCCAATGCCTTCAGCGCATATTGTACTTCTTCCTTCAGTCCCATTCTTGGTCATATGCTACCACTTGAAATGGTTGAACATCGACCGTTTCTTTTTGCTAAAGTGGCTCTGTATATTCCTTCCTTCTTCTTTTGATGCTTCCTGCATAAGTCAAAATTTTGCCCATGGAATCCTTCAATATTTCAAGTTGAGACTTGAATTTTTCTTCAATTCTTTCAGCTTGAGAAATACTTCCCTTTTGGTTTTGTCACTCCATGTCTTTGCACATTTTATTGTATATAATACTTGGATTTGTGTTCTTAAGTTGCTTTTTCCAATTTTCTTTTCAGCTCTTTTAACTTCTCATTTTTATCATTTGCTTTAACATCTCTACTCTGGAGAGCAAGTATCAGAGTCTTGTCTGACATTCATTTTGGTCTTTTCCTTCTTTGCTGTCTTTTTAATGAACTTTTGCTTACTTACTGCTCTTGATGTCATCTCACAACTCTTTTCTGATCTTTGGTCATTAGTGTGTAATGCATCAAATCTGTTCATAATGTGATCTCTAAATCCAGGTGGGATATGTTCAAGGTCATATTTTGGCTCTCATGGACTTTTAATTTTCTTCAGCTTCAGCCTGACCCTGCATATGAGAAATTGATGGTCTATTCCAAGTTGACCCCTGGCCTTGTTTTGGCTGATGATATGTAGTTTTTCCTGTCTCTTCCCACTAATGTAATCAATTTTATATCTTTGTATCTCATCTAGCCAGTCCATGTATATAGTTTTCTTTTACATTGTTTGAAAAGTTATTTGTAATGAATACATCATTGTTCCTGCAAAATTCTATAATGCAATTTCTAGCATCATTTCTATCATGAAAGCCATATTTCTAACTAATGATCATTTCTGTTTGTTTCCAACCTTTGCATTCCACTTACCAGTAATCATCAATTCATCTTGATATCATGTTTGTTCAATTTCAGAATGAAGAAGTTGGTTGTTGTTGTTGTTGTTAAGTGCCGTTGAGTCGGTTCCGACCCATAGCGACCCTGTACAGGGTTTCCGAGGGTGTAAATCTTTACTGGAGTAGAAAGCCTCATCTTTCTCCCGCAGAGCGGCTGGTAGTTTCGAACCACTGACCTTAAGGTTCGCAGCCCGATTCGTAACCACTACGCTACCAGTTAGAGTTCTTAAATTTCATCATCACTGGCTTTAATGTTTGGTACATAAATTTAAATAGTATTTATTTGATATTTGCTGGTCCTCCTAGTAGATGTATGTATATTATCCTATCACAGGTAGCATTATAATTCAAGATAAATCTTATAACAATCTTTTTGATGATGAATACGATGCTATTCCTCTTCAATATATCGTTGTCAACTTAGTTAACCATATGATTGTCAGATTCAAAAGTAGGTATGTGCTATTTCCTTAAAAATTTTTTTTAAGTTTCAGCAGAACTAGGGACCCCCAGTGTGTTGCTGTGATTCATGTTAACTTCCTAGTTTCAGCAGAAACTAAGATTAATTTATTTATTCATTTAGTCAAATATTTTAAAAACTGTGTTTTTTTTCTTTTTGACATATTTTCATGGATGAGAATAATAAAAACATAGAAATTCTTTAAAATGATTTTTTGATACATCTGTATTGAAGTAGTTCTGGTGATACAGTGGTTAAAGCAGTTGACTGCTAACTGAAATGCCACCAGGTTGAGCCCACCAACTGTTCTGTGGGGAGAAAAGGGGGCAGTCTGATTCTCTCAAGATTCCAGCCTTGGAAAAAAAGTTCAACAAGATTGTAAGAATACTTTAACAATGGAGAACTGAAATATTGGAGTCAGATTTTAAAGCATTAATAATAAAACCTTGCCTCAAAAAAACTTCTTCCAAATTTAGTTTCCTTGTCTGTAATTTTCAAGAAAAATTTGATTTGACCTTTCTCTTGAAGATCAAAACTTACCAGGCAACCAAGTTTGTAGGTCCCCTGCTGGTCTTTATGACCAATTTTAGTGATATATAATTATAAGAGTCAGAACCTACACAAAAGCCAGGAATTTTTCTGGTTTCCATTGTGGAAAGTTCAACTTCTGAATCTCATCCTGACATTATCACCACCACACCACCATCTTAATGTTGTAAACATTCTGGAAAGGCACAGAGAGTTAGGG
This sequence comes from Chrysochloris asiatica, assembly GCF_000296735.1. Lineage (NCBI taxonomy): Eukaryota > Metazoa > Chordata > Mammalia > Afrosoricida > Chrysochloridae > Chrysochloris > Chrysochloris asiatica. The sequence continues at coordinate 31,559,147 of NW_006408520.1, read as the reverse complement.
AAATAAAATGTCAAACACTTTCTTAGCATTCAAACATTTTGTTAAGTTGGAAGAATAAGAATTAACAAAATCAGGGCTCTGGGGAGAAATTTGTAATTTTTTTGATAAAGATATTACATTATTACCCTATCCTGCAATGCAGTTACCATGAAGACTATGGGGATATACATAAATATAGGTTTACCTCAAGACTCCACTCATGAAATATGATTCTACTCCAGACAAAAGCATAAATATTTTTTGGCCTCCGTTTTGACATCTGTGAAAAGTAAATAATATTATAACAGATGAAAAAAATGACAGAGACTAAGTTGTTTGTTTTTGTGTATCATTGAGTTGGTTCTAACTCATAGGGACCCTATATAAGGTTTCTGGTGAGTTTGAACTACTGACCATGTGATTAGCAGTCCAATGCTCATTCTACAGTGACATACCAGGACTCAACTAAGTTATCATTATAATATTCTTATTTAATGGGAAAACACATATTAAGTCCCCAAGAAGAGCATCTGGCACATAGTAGGCATTTGAATGTTTGCTAACACATTGTAATCAAAGAAGCACATGATTGTTTTCTTGTGATGGAGAAAACTTCTGGGATTCTTCCATTATGAAGCAATTGTAGGTCACATGTTACACAAAAATTGGTATTTCAATGTGGTTCCAGTTGAAGTAATTGGAAGTCCAGCTGTGCATTAGTTTTACAGCAGTTATGTATTAGTAGGGAATTGCTTGTCAGTGGTATGAATTCTGGATCCTCAAATAATTTCTGTGGAGCTACTATGTTCATTGCTGAATTAAAAATAGCTACAGATGAATGCCTCGGAAACCCTATACAAGGTCACTATGAGATGGAACCCACTTGATGGCACTTGACAACAACAATAAATGAATATAACAGAGAAGCCCTCCTTGTCTTTTTATGATTCCCTCACCCCCAGAAATGAGGGAACCACCAGGGCAGGATTTTCTCCTTGGTAGCAGATGGAACCTTGCCCAGAGTCTGTCTCTGGAGCTGCTGCTGTGAAGACTAGTCATCACCCCCACTCAGGGAAGGTTGATGGTGGTGGTTAAAAATCTCTCAGTTTGGCCTACAGCCCAGAAGGATGGAGCATACTGGAAGTGGAAGGAGTGTGATGGGGGGAATGAAGCAAACTGGTTGTCTGCTCCCAAAAGGCTGGGCTTTTCTCAAATATCAGCAAAGAAAAACCAAAGACAAGGTCTGTAAGTAACCACAGAGATTATGAAAAGCTGGAAAATAAGACACCTTTGAAAAATTTAAGGAAATGGAATGATTTATTCTGATGAAGGGAAGAATGAGTATACAACTATTGGAGGTTACTTGTGACTTAATAGGAAGAAAGAAATCTACAATTTACTGAGTACTTACAGATTAAGGCAAGCAGTTTCACATATTGATCATGATTTTACTTAGTAATAATACTATGAAGTATCATTTTATGGATGACAACTCTGAAGATCCCAGAAGTTAAGCAATTTGTCCAAATCACACAGCTAGTCATGGATGGAGCTGAGATTCTTTTCCAGAAGACTAGCAACTGCTAGTCTTCACTGCACAACAGTGATTTCAAAGCATTGTATTCAAGAATGGATTTGGTTACAATAGCAGTTAAGGAATTAGAAGAGTAGGAAGGTGGTCTGTATTAAGTACTTAATGCTTCTAGTGTCTGCTAATGCAGCACAAACTGTGCCTCTCTTCATCTCTCCTGCCCGACAAAATGTCACACTTGTTGCAAAGCTGTAGAAGACCTCTCAAGTGACTCACAAATAGTTTCTATACACAGACACACACATACTACGCTCCCAGAGTTTTTGGATTGAGGTCATGCATTTCAACAGCCATCACTTTCTGGAAGAGAAACAGAAATCTTACTTACCAGTGTTTATGGAAGAGTTAGAAAATAAAATAAAATAGTCAGTATTATAAAGGTGTTTCAGACGGAGACTAAAAATGGTAAGTCAATTACCTTGTCCTTCAACATGTGCTGGGGTCCCTGGTGGCCCCATTACAGAATCATGTTATTTATATTTGACAATCCTAAAACCAGAGGAAGGCAGAGAAGGACCTGGAATTGCCTGGCCCTGTTCCTACATCACTCATAAGGAATCTTTCACCAGAAAATTTTGGTTTAAATGAAATAAGGATTACAGTTTCTTTTCCAACTGCTCCAGGTAGCTCCTTTCAGGCTCTAATACAATGTCAGTGTTTCCCAGGACACAGAAAAGATCACGACTCATTCCCATTTACTCTTGTCTATTCAATTTCCATTTGGAGTCCTGGTATGATGTTGAGGGTTAATGCGCTGGACTGCAAAGTTGGTTTGAACTGCAAGGTCTGTGTTTCAAGCTCATTATTGCTCCTTGGAAACCCTATGCAGGGTCACTTTGAGTCAGAACCAACTCGACAGCACTTAACAACAACATTCAATTTCCTTAAGCCAATTACATGGACTCTAATCTCAGCACAGTATCTAAAGCCCTTTTCCAACTATATTCACTGTACATTTACACTTCATCTCCCAACTCTAGTTCCAGGTATCCTATGTCCCAACCTAACACCATTCTATGCTATTTCCTGAAAACTCCATGCAGGCTCATATCTCTCCCTTTTGCTTATGCATTTTCATGATCCTGAAATTTCCCAACTGATTAAATAGGTTAACTTCTACTTATCCTTCAAAATCCAGCTCAAAACAATCATCTTTTTGAAACCTTGAAAATCTTGGGCTCATTGACAGCTAATGTGTAATTATGTTGTTGTTGTTAGGTGCAATTAGGAATTGATTCCAACCCGTAGTGGCCATACATACAACAGAATGAAACATTGCTCTGTCTTGTGCTATCCTCACAGTTACTCTACACTTGAGCACATTGTTGTTACCATTGTGCCAATCCATCTTGTTGGAGCGTCTCCCTTTTTTTCAGTGTCTCTCCACTTTACCAAGCATGATGTCCTCCATTGACTAATACTTCCTGATAAATGTTTGAATTATGAGAGACAAAGTCTGGCCATCTTGACTTCTAAGAGCATTTTGGTTGTACGTTTTCCAACACAGATTTGTTCTTTGAGCAGTTCATGCTAACACCAACAACTCAGATACACCAATTCTTCTATGGTCTTTCTTATTCATTGTCCAAGTTGTGCATACATACAAGGCTATAGAAAATATCATGGCCTGGGTCAGGTGCACTTTAGTTCTCAAATTGATGTCTTTGTTCTTGAACACTTTAAAGAGCAGATTTATGCAGCAGATTTGCCTAATGTCATTTGATTTCTTCACTGCTGCTTCCATGAGTGTTGATGATAAATCCAAATAAAATGAAGCCTTTGACAACTTCAATCTTTTCTCCATATATCAGGATGTTACTTATTAATTACTCCAATGGTGAGGATTGTTGTTTTCTTTACATTGAGGTGCAACCCATATGGAAGGCTGTGGTCTTTGATCTTCTTCAGTATTTTAAGTCCTCTTCACTTTCAGTTATGTCATCTGCATATCACAGGTTGTTAATGAGACTTCCTGCAATCCTGATGCCACATTCTTTTTCATATAATTCAGCTTCTTGGATTATTTGCTCAGCATACAGATTAGATGTTCTTGTTGTTAAGTGTCTTCGAGTTGGTTCTGATCCATAGCAACTCTGTATAGGGTTTCTGAGGAGCAGTTGGTAAACTTGAATCATCAACGTAACGGTTCAAACAAACTTTGCAGTCCAGAGCATTAACCTGCATTTCCATACCAGGATTCCACAGACTGAATACATATGGTGAAAGCGTACAATCCTGGCTCGTACCTTTCCTGATTTTAAACCATTCAACTTCCCCTTGTTCTATGTGAATGACTGCACTGGCCTTTGTACAAGTTCCTCATGACTGCATTGGCCTTTGTACAAGTTCCTCATAAGTTATCTGGAATACTCATTCTCTACAATGTTGTCCATAACTTGTCATGATCCACACAGTTGAAAGCCTTTACATAGTTAATAAAGCACAAGTAAACATCTTTCTGGTATTCTATGCTTCCAGCTAAGATTTATCTCATGTCAGCAAGGATATCCTTCATTCCATGTCCTTGTGTGAATCCAGTTTGAGCCTCTGGCAACTCCATCAATGTACTGTTGCAACCAATTTTTATTTATGAACAATTTTACTTGCATGCCATATTAATAATATTTTCCAATGATTACCGCATTCTGTTGGGTCACCTGTTTTTGGAATGGGCACATATCTGGATCTCTTCCAGTCAGTTGGCCAGTTAGCTGTCTTTCAAACTTCTTGGCATAGATGAGTTAGTGCCTCCAGTGCTGTGTCAGTTTGTTGAAAGATTTCAATTTGTATTCCATCAATTCCAGCAGTCTTGTTCTTTGCTAATGTGCCAGTGCACATTGGACTTCTTCCTTCAATACCATTGGCATTTGATCATATGTCACCTCTTGAAATGGTTGAACACTGACTATTTCCTTTTGGTACCATGACTCTGTACATTCCTTCCATATTAGTTTGATGCTTTCTGCATCATTCAATAGTTTGCCTAAAGAATCCTTCATTATTTCAAGTCAAGGCTTGAATTTTTTCCTCAAATTTTTCAGCTTGAGAAATGCTGAGTGTGTTCTTCCCTTTTGTTTTTCTAATTCCAGATCTTTGCACATTTCATTATAATATTTAACTTTGTCTTCTGGAGCAGTCCTTTGAATTTTTCCATTCATCTTTTTTACATCTTCATTTCTTGCATTTGCTTTAGCATCTCTACATTGGAAAGCAGATTTCAGAGTCTCTTCTTGCTTTTTTGGGGGAAAGAAACAACTTCATTTTGAATTTCATGCTTCAAATTTTTATCCATACATTAAGCACTATATAAATTTTGTCTTTAGGATAATAAGATTAAACTTGGGCGATGTTACTTCATCTGAATTTATTTGGAGAAATACAATTTAGTCATTTTGCTTATAAACCTCTAAAGAACTGTCAAACCAGAATTGTGATCAGAATTTTTAAATTAACCTCCCACAACCACTTTTTTCTTTTAAATCACTTTTGGTTTAATTTATCAGTTAACTACCTTTAAGGTTATGTAAAATGTATTGCCTATCAAAGTATTAAGCAAGAAATTACAAATTATGCATAAATGGTCCCCCTGGATTGCATTTATACATGACAAAAACACACTGAGCATCACACAATAAACTAGACTAATATCATAGGTTACAAAAATTGGTGAGAGCCAAAATGAACCTTAAAGGTTGAGAAGGATCTTTTAATGGGTAATCTTTGGGATTATGGAAAAAAATAGTCCTGTACTGCATTTTATGTCTCTTAAAAATAGTGTTTGTGCAGCTTTAGTCTTTCCATTATATAAAACTTATGCTAGAACTTACTTTTGAGATACAGTTTACAACCAAATCAATTATATATATACTGGCACTTTAGTACAAGGACAAACTTTAAAAAAAAATTATTTTGAACCTTTAAAATTAATCCATAATATTAAAAAACAGTCTATGGTCTTACATTCAGAAAATTCAGACTAACATAGTATATTTTTATAGGAAAAAGGCCAATAAAACTTTACATATGCTACAAGTTTATTATATATATTTACATGTCTCCTAAATACATAAAAATTTTACATTATTGCCTCCCCCTACTTGAAGCAAGCTCTGCAGGGATGATTTGAGGCTAGATCACTGTCAATAGCATGTATAGTGCTATAATACAATAATGTATTTTGAAAGTTATGTAGCGACCACCCAATACTGTCTATAAAAATGGTGTATTTGCTGGCAGACAGCTATCCATTGCATGTAAAAAACAAGGCTGTTGGAGTGTGCTGTACCTCATTTTAATAAGCCCCTTACAGATTCACCACTATAGAATTATTAAACTACAACTCATTACAAAAAATTCACATTTTTTTTTTTTTCTGGGCAATACACATCAGATGGGCATATTACTGGTCAAGTATTTCTAGGACATTGAATCTTCTAATGTTTGACTAGTTCTCCATCCTTGTCTGTTTTAGCTAGATGCTTGTAATCTGATTCACTAGTTTTCAACAAGTGAAACTACTGATCTATGAGTGATAATCTTTAAGTAGCATTTTCTCCAACAAATATAAAAACTTGATTATATTACTTACCACTCCAAACTGGAATGGTTTCACTTAAGAGTTAGTCATATGAGAACACAGTATCAACTAAATATTTAGTAATTTTAAGTTGCACTGATAATGTTCATAACATCACAGGGCACACTTGAGAAGTCTAATAATATTTTCTACATTAATTAGCAATTTTACAAATAGATTAATTCCCTAGTGAATTTGTTTCGGACCCATTGACTATTCCTTAGGATGCTTACATTTAAACATCAGTACTTCAATTTATACCTGTACTTTAAGTAAGGTTTTAAGTTGAAATGTCATTATGTCTTTATCTGAAGGATTAAGGAAACAGGAACCAAGTGGCTTGGTGGTTTAGGAAGAACACTTGGTGATAGAGGCTCACTAAATTTGGCTCCAGCATAATTCTGAGTAGTTTGAGCCTTGAAAATTATGCTGGACCTTGATAAGCCAGAGTTCCAATTTTGATTGTTTGAGAAATGTGCTTTGTTCTTCCCTCCATTTTGCATGTTGCTGAATTATAAGCATATCTTCTTTCTTTTTTTATGAACAATCTTCATCTGGGAGTTCTGATCATTGGTCTTTTGTCTATTAAGCTGTTGTTGGTTCTTACTAACATTTCTAGACTGGAGGACCGGAATGTTATACCTCTCTCCACCACCTATCTTCAGTTTCTTTGTTACCTTTCAGTCTGCTTTTCTAATTGCAGGATTTCTACTACCTGTCCTCTTTCATGTTGCCTAGCCCAGGGTAATAAGCATTTCTTTCTGCCTAATCATTTCCTTTTTCTGAATACAGACATGTTCATGGGCCGATGTGCGGAGTTCAGCCTTGAAGCTGAAGCCAACATATCAGTGTCCTCAGCACACAAGTTTGAGAGAAATCCTAAACACTTCAAGCTCAGAACTATGGCAGCAGAAGCTCCCACCTGACGTCAATCCCTCCCTCCCCTTCCAGGGAGAAATGAGGCATGGAACAAACAAAGCCCATGACCACCAATGACATAGCATTTGACCACCATAGAGTCTACTCTCACAATCATTTTGGTCTTTAACTTCTGAATTATTGGTGGTGGCTGTGTGCCATGGAGTCAGTTCTGACTCATAGCAACCCTAATGTTTGCATATTTTATTATTGTTGTTGTTATGTGCCATGGAGTCAGTTCCAACTCATAGCGACCCTGTGCAGGGTTTCCGAGGCTATAAATCTTTACGGGAGTAGAAAGCCTCATCCTTCTCCCGCGGAACAGCTGGTAGTTTCGAACTGCTGACACTGAGATTCGCAGCCTGATTCGTAACCACTACTCTAGCAGTTCGAAACTACCAGCTGGTCCACGGGAGAAAGATGAGGCGTTCTGCTTCCGTAAAGATTTACAGCCTCGGAAACCCTGTGCACTGAAAATCTTATGAATAGCAGTGAAATACTGTCAGGTAGTCCAGAATAGTAAATATTGAAACATGATGAATTGCACCAGAATATTGGCAGATATGTTGTTGGAAAATGAGACCCGTAGTTTGGAAGACACTCAAAATTTGACTGGGGAAGAGCTTTTCCTTCAAAATAGAGTTGACGTTGATGACCCAAATGGAGTAATGCTTTCGGGACCTTCATTTGATGATGGGCACAACTCAAAATGAGGAGAAACATCTGCAAACATCCATTAATAATTGAAACATCGACTGCACAAAGTATGAATCTAGGAAAATTCAAGTGGTCAAAACTGAAATAGAACACATAAACATTGATATCCTAGGCATTATTGAGCTGAAATGGATTGATATTGGCCATTTTGTATCAGACAATCATATGATTTTCTGTTCTGGGAAAGAAAAATTGAAGAGGAATGGCATCTTTTTCATCATCAAAAAGTACACTGTAGGATCTGTCTTGAAGAAACCCTGGTGGTATAGTGGATTACAAGCGATTTGAATATACCAGCCACTTTGTGGGGGTTGCTATGAGTGGGAACCAGCTCAGTGGCACACAACCACCATCACCTTCTTAAAGTATAATGCTGTCTGTAATCAACCAAATTTATGTACCAACCATTGAAGCCAGTGATGATGTGTACTAATAGTGTGACATTTATCATAATGTACTATATACAATTCCCCATTTCCAAATAAATATTTATTTTTATTTCATGTAATCTTAAATAACTAGTGCCACTTTCTTCTCTTTTGTCTCTTGTTTGGTATCACTTTCCCTTCAGAAATATCTGTGACCCTGTAGATCTAAGGTGGGTCAGGTGGAGTCTGGATGATGGAAAGTAGCAGGCAGACTACTTGGATTACTCTGGATTTAAGTAGAGAGAGATAATAGGATGTCTCTTAAACTCTTCTTCCCTAGGTAATCAGACTTGAAAAGAGATAACACAACACTTGATTGCAGAATCCCATTCCAAATTTGAAAGCAATATTTGTTTCAACTATCTGTAGATGTGAACTGGAGCTCACAGGAGAGTGAAAAACACCAAACCTGCCACATGGTCAACATTGATAAAATGTTGGCTTTGTTTGATGAAACTGAAGAAAACTCATTGAATGTATGAACATTTTAAGTTCTTTATCCACACCTGGTCTTAACTATAGCTTTCTTTTATGCAAACCCCAAATGGTCCTCTAGTCCTGACCAATTTGATTCATTAGGTTAAGTCCCTGAAGGTTCTCTGTTACTTGTGAAGGTTTTAGGCTATTGCCAACAATTACCATCTTGACCCTGATTAGCTAATCCAACTGACTTGTTAGTTAGCCACCAGCTGTGAAATAATGAAAATAATATCCAGATGCTTACGGAATAGATTTGAAAATGCCTGAAAGCTGTGGGATTATCTGGGAAATGCAGACCTATAGACAAATGTTCTGAGAAACGCTAATGAAAAAATTCTGCAGTATACATCTATTAAAGATGACAGAATCACAGTAAATTTGAGTTGCCTGAGACCTGGGATGCCAGCTAGTACAGTCCTTTTGGGAAAAGATGAGGAAGCTGTCCATTGTGGATCAAATTATGTACATCCAAAATACGTTTTGAAATTTTAATCCTGAACCTATTTGGTGGTTTAGTGCTGGGGACGAGTCATAACTCTATTACTTGAGGTTGTCTAAGGGATCACGGCTCTATTTTATTGCTTCCCCACACCCTATAGTGTATGACCTTCATCTACTACTTAAAGGGCAAGTAGTATTTTTTTAAGGTCATTACTAGGGAATTTCACACATCCCAGTCACTCTCATCCCATGGATTGGAATTTAGTCACACAGTTGAACTTGGCCACAAGGGAGGCTAGGAAGCGTAGTCTCTAAATGGAGAGTCATATGTCCAACTAAAATTCAGAGGGAAATACTTGGTACCTGTTTCAGCAGTAGAAGTATTTCTAATGTGAATGAAACTAGCTAAGTAGTTAAAACCCCATGAATATGGAAGCTTCACTACACTACCATGGATGAGACTGAATGTACCTTGCATGTGAACATGCTTCTGAATTATTCATACACGTTCTTTGCATAAGTTATGTAATATTGTTGTCTTTGTTAGGTGTCATCAAGTCACTTTTGACTCATAGCAACCCTTTGCATAACAGAATGAAACACTACCCTGTTTGAGCTATCCTCACAATTGCAGTTACATTTGAGTCTATTGCTACTGCCACTGTGTCATTCCATTTCATTGAGAGTCTGCCTCTTTTTTGCTGATTCCCTATTTTACCAATCATAATGACTTTCCCCAGAGACTGGTTCCTCCTGGTAACATGTTCAAAATATGCCATCCTGACTTTTAAGAAGCATTCTGGCTGTATTTCCTCTAACACAGATTATTTGTTCTTCTATCGGTCCATGGTACTTCTAATATTCTTCTCCAACACCATAATTCTAATGCACTGGAATATGGTTTTCCTTAGTCATTGTCCAACTTTCAAATGCAAATGAGGCAATTGAAAATAATATGGCTTGAGTAAGATGCACCTTAGTCTTCAAACTGATATATTTGCATGTTAGATCGATTTCAGACTGAAGAAGTTGGTAGAATTTTTCAGTTTCATCATCACTAGCTTTAGTGGTTGGTGTGAAAATTTGAATAATACTGGTGTTAACTGTTCTTCCTTGTAGGTACATGGATATTATCCTATCACAAACAGTGTTGTACTTCAAGATAGATCTTGAAATGTTCTTTTTGATGATGAATTCTATGCCATTCCTCTTGAATTTGTCATTCCTGGCATAATTAACCATATGATTGTCAGGCTCATAATCACCAATACCAGTCCATTTCAGCTCACTTAAGCCTAGGATATTAATGTTTATGCATTCCATTACATTTTTGACAACTTCCAATTTCCTAGATTCATACTTTGCACATTCCATGCTCAAATCATTAGTGGATGTTTACAGCTTGTTTCTCCTCATTTTGAGTTGTGCCTCATCAGCAAATGAAGGTTCCAAAAGCTTTACACCATTCACCTCATGATGGTCAACTCTACCTTGAGGAAGCAGTTTTCCCCCAATCATATCTAAGTACCTTTCAAACTGAGGAGTTTACCTTCTGGCATTATATCTGACAATGTTCTGCTACTATCCATAAGGTCGTCAGTGACTTAACATTCAGAAGTAGTCCATCTCTCTTTCTTCCTCGTCTGTTTTAGTCTGGAGACTCTACTGAAACCTGTCACTGTGGGTGACCCCACTGGTATTTATTTTAAATACCAGTGGCATAACTGCCATCATCACAGCAACATGCAAGCCACCACAGTACAGAGATGAGTGGTATAATATAGGGTGTGTATTTTTAGCTTTTAATAAAGAAGAGTTATTTATGTTTTGAGAATTTCATTAGTACAATATATTGAAGTGGCCATTGCCATATATTTAAAAACCCATTTATATTTGTTAATGTTATTTACTTGGAAAAATGTTACATTGGAAGCACTTTTACATTAGTCTTTCTCTAGAGTTTTGTAATATCTATACATTTATTTGGAGATAATTGGCATACTAAATGCTACATTGTTGATTTTATTTTTTACTGTGACTTACAAAGATTTACATATGCAGATATATTTTGCAAAAATAAATATTTTTATATATTTGAAAACCTTACCAGACTACATTCAGAACACATTTATAATTTTTACTCAAAATATGAGGAGATAGGAAAAACATGGGACATTAAAGATTACCCATAATCATCTTACCAGTGTGATAATTACTTTTAGCCTTTTTGTATCCTTTAATTCACCACATTATTTTCATTTTCTCTCTCACTTGCTTCTTATACACTTAAATATATATATGTGAGACTTGGTGTGGCGCTATGGGGTAATGCACTGTACTGCCAAGTCAGTTAAAACCGCAAGGTTAATGGTTCTTTGGAAACTCTACAACAACAAATTATCTATCCATCTGTCTATCTATCTATATCTGTGCGTATTTGTGTGCGTGTGCATATACATATGGATTTCTGGTGTGGTGCTGTGAGATCAACTCTGGACTTCAAATCACTAGATTTGCAGTTCAAATTCACCAGCTATTCCTCAGAAACCCTATACAGGATTGTCAAGAGTCGGAACCGACTCAACGGCACTTAACAACAACACATATACATATATACATATCCATGCACGTATGGTTTATTAGATATACTGTATGTACTATGAGAAGCCCTGATGGCATCATGGTTAAATGTTTACCTGCTAACCAAATCGCCAGTGGTTCAAACCTACCAGCCACTCTGCTGAAGAAAGATGTAGCAGTCCGCTTCTGTGAAGATTAAATCCCCAAACCAAGCCCACTGATGTCAAGTCTATTACAACTGCTAGCAATGCTATAAGACAGAATAGAACTTCCTCATAGGAACTTTGGAGCTTTAAATCTGTACAAAACTAGACTACCACATTTTTTTCTTGTGGAGGGATTGGTGGGTTTGAACTTCCAATCTTTTGCTGCTGTTAGCATCTAAGTGCTTTAACCACTGTGCCAACAAGGCCATGAGCTAGTTGTACAGTGGCTGTTGTTATTGTTTTTAAGTTCCATGGAGTCAGTTCCAACTCACAGCAACCCTGTATGGCGTTTCCATGGTTGTATATCTTTATGGAAGCAGAAAGCCTCATCTTTCTCCCAGGGAGTGGCTGGTGGGCTCCAAACGCCGACCTTGTGTTTTGCAGTGCAGCACTTATTGTACTGGGCCATTCCACTCCCATAAGTGATAATTCAATATAATTAACTCTATGTGTATATCTTTGAAATAAGTCAAAAATGAATTGGAGTGTAGATGCTGGAAGGGAGGCCTATAACAATTTCCACAAGTGCTTCCAGAAATAACTTATCTGATGGCTCTGCATTTCCAATGACCCATGCTCTGTAGAACTGTGAAACTGATCACACTTGTCATCTGTTTTGTGCCAGCTTCAATTTTAAAGTCCTTCTCAGTCCATTCAATTAGCCCTATTCTCCCCACTGCTCAGAAGCCCAAACTTTTCTCCCCAGCACTGGAAGTCTCCCAGCCTCTCTTCAACTTCTCACAGAACTATGTTAGGTTCGCTCAGAACTCTGTTCTATTCTCTGAAAATCTAATGAACAAGGTCTTTATTAAGCTAGCCACTGTTATGACTTATTTATATGTACCTCTTCTCATTTCAGAAAGGATTAAGGGTAGCCTATAAGGATACCTAAAATAAAGTAGAATGACTTTAGTAACAGTAGGAAAGAAAAACAGTGACAGGAGCACAAAATGAAGCCAGGAATTAGGTTAATATGAAAAATGTTTCTTCCAGAAAGGCCTATGAGTTGGTTATGAGTAAGTTATTAAATTGGCTCAATGTTTTAGTAACAAGTACAAAAAGGGAAATCTAATCAGTTACCCTGTTCCTAGTATTGAAAGATTAAAACAGACCAATGACTTGAAAGTATTTCTTATAATTAAAAGTAAAATGGTATTAATCCTATGTCCTCATAAAGAAGACACACATTAATATCATTAAAAAGTACTCACAAAGATAAGTTTATTGAGGTCTCAGTGTAGATGATAATATCACACACAGATCTGAAATATCACACACAGATAATATCACACACAGATCAACTTGCTAAGATTGTTAGTTTACAAGGAGCATTAAAATGCTTTCAGTGTGTTGGAAAGCCAGTGCTAGCTGGATTCATATTTTTTGTATGTTGTTGTTAAGTACCATGGAGTCGGCTTTGACTCATAATGACCCCACACAGGGTTTCCAAGCTTGTAAATCTTTACGGGAGCAGACCGCCTCATTTGGTAGTTTCGAACTGCCGACCTTGAGGTTAGTAGCCCGATTTGTAACCACTACGCTACCAGAGTTCCTTGTATATAACTTTGTATATATTCGGTAAAGCATAAATTGATATCACCAAATGTGAATTTGCTGGTGAAAAACAGTGCACTTGGTCAAAATGCAAAACAAAACAAAAGAAGAAGCACCTTATTTCGAAAACTAGTTTAGTCTTTTTTTGTTTATTTGAGTAAATGTTATCTTATAGCATAATTATAGTTGTGCCACCAACTCTGAGACCTGCCATCTCTCAGCTCCTGAGGCTGAAATTCTACATCTGAATAATCATGGTTTGAAGTTATCTATTGGGAAGAAATAACTTATTTCATTTCACATTTAAAGGAATTTAACATGCCTCCCAAAATGTTGTCTAGGACATTATATTGAGTGAAATTAGTCAATCACAAAAGTATAAATATTGTATGAGACCTTTATTGCAAAAGCTTAAGAAAGAGTTTCCATACTAAAAGAATGTTCCTTGATGGTTAGCAGGGATGGAAGGGAGGGGAGAGTAACTCACTGCCTAGAGGAAAGACACATGTAAACTCAGGAAGGCAATTCACAAGAAGACAGAGGGTGGTAGAAGAATAATGAAGATAGGCAAAGACACAGGGAAGTATGCATGGACTAATGGTCATAGAGGTAAATAGTGATATTTACACAGCCTTTGAACAACAGTGCTCTATGCATAGATACATGGATCAAACTTGAATGGATAAGGGAGGAAGAGTGAGATATGTATATATTATTATATTCATATTTCTCACAGTATATGAGTTTGAAAGAGGGTATTTGTACAAAAGTATTTTCCTTTCACACAAACTGCAAAAACCACGTGGGGACCATGTCTTATTTCCCCTGGCTTCGCAAGGGAAAAAGATAATCAAACTCAAAATCAACCCAACTCTGGTTCCTATAAAGCAGAGGTCAGACATGCTTCTACCCTACAGCATTCTTTTTACCTATTCTAACACCAGCCGTCCCTACCACAGCATTCTCTTTGCTTCACATCTGGGTTTAATAATCCATTGCAATCCATTACAATGGCCACACAGAATTTATAAAAATACTCACCGTTAAGGTTTTTTTAGGGAAATGTACACGATCAGAAAAACTCTGGACGCAGTAATTCTTTAGTCAGAAATGCCTGTTGTCAGCCATATTGCAGATGTGCTTCATCTTGTTTTCAGCCTCTCAGTCATGGGGTCTCTAGGCCTCTGCCCAGCTCAGACAAGTGTTATAAAGCTCTTTTAGTCAATTTGTGAATGTCCAAAAGGTACATTCTGCAAGCCAGTCTTCTGCCCATAGACACTTA
>NW_006408520.1:31537534-31539021 GCF_000296735.1 Chrysochloris asiatica | reverse complement strand
GCACAACTTAAAATGAAGAGAAACAGTTGTAAACATCCATTGAAAATCAGAACATGGAATGTACAAAGTATGAATCTTGGAATATTGGAAGTCGTCAAAAATGAAAGGGAATGCATAAACATTGATGTCTTAGACATTAGCAAGCTGAAATGGACTGTTATTGGCCATTCTGAATCTGACAATCACATGGTTTACTATGCCGGGAATGAAAAATTGAAGAAGAATGGTGTTGCATTCAGAGTCAAAAAGAACATATCCCGATCAGTCATGTGGTACAACACTGTCTCTGATAAGATAATATCCATTCACCTACAAGGATGCCCAGTTAATACCACTTTTATTCAAATTTATGCACCAACCACTAAAGCCAGTGAGGATGCAGTAGAAGAATTCTATCAACTTCTTCAATCTGAAATTGATCAAACATGTAATCAAGATGTATTGATCATTACCAGTGATTGCAATGCAAAGGTTGGGAGCAAAGGGGAAGAATCACTAGTGGGAAAATATGGCCTTGGTGATAGAAATGTTGCTGGAGAATGCATGACAGACTTCTGCAAACCCAATGATTTGTTCATTTCAAATACCTTCTGTAGATAGCATAAGAGATGACTATACACATGACATCACCAGATGGAATACATAGAAATCAAATTGACTACATTTGTGGAAAAACAAAATGGAAACGCTCCATATCATCAGTAAAAACAAGGACAGGGACAGACTGTGGAATAACCCATCAATTTCTCATATGAAAATTCAAACTGAAGCAGAAGAAAATGAAAACAAGTCCACGAGAGCCAAAATATGACCTTGAATATATACCATCTGAATTTAGACATCATCTGAAGAACAGATTTGATACATTAAACACTAAAGACTGAAGACCAGAAGAGTTGTGGGATGACATCAAGAACATCATACTTGAAGAAAGCAAAAAGTCATTGAGGTGACAAGAAAGAAGAAAAAGTCAAAATGGATGTCAGAAGAGACACTGAAACTTGCTCTCCAGTGTTGAGATGCTAAAGCAAATGGAAGAAATGAGGAGGTCCAAGAGCTAAAGAGAAAATTTCAAAGATCAGCTCCAGAAGACAAAGTCAAATATTACAACAATATATGCAAAGATCGGGAGTCAGACAACCAAACAGGAAGAACAAACAGCATTTCTGAAGAAAAAACTCAAGACTTGATTTTCATTATTGAAGGATTCTCTGGACATATTATTGAATGATGCAGAAAGCATCAAAAGAAGATGGAAGGAATATAGAGAGTCGCTGTACCAAAAGGAAATGGTTAATGTTCAAACATTTCAAAAGGCAGCATATGATCAAGAGCCAATAATACTGAAGGAGGAAGTCCAAGGTGCATTTGAAGTAATTGGCAAAGAACAAGGCACCAGGAATTGATGACATAAAAATTGAAATCTTTCAAGAAAGTGAGGCAGCACAGGAGGCACTCATTCATCTCTGCCAAGGTATTTGGAAGAC
>NW_006408520.1:31534421-31535854 GCF_000296735.1 Chrysochloris asiatica | reverse complement strand
ATGGGCACAAATATGGATCTCTTCCAATCAGTTGGCCAGATAGTTGTCTTCCAAATTTCTTGGCAGAGATGAGTGAATGCCTCTTGTGCCGCCACACTTTCTTGAAAGATTTCAATTTTTTTCCATCAATTCCTGGTGCTTTGTTCTTTGCAAATTCCTTCGATGCACTTTGGACTTCCTCCTTCAGTATCATTGGCTCTTGATCATATGCTACCTCTTGTTGAACATTAACCATTTCCTTTTGGTGCTGTGACTCTGTATATTCCTTCCATCTTCTCTTGATGCTTCCTGCATTATTCAGTAATTTGCCCAGAGAATCTTTCAATAGCGAAGGTCGAGGCTTGAATTTATCCTTCATTTACCCCAGCTTGAGAAGTGCTGAGCATGTTCTTCCTTTGTGGTTTTTTGATTCCAGATGTTTGCACATTTTGTTGTAATATTTGGCTTTATCTTCTCTAGCTGATCTTTGAAATTTTCTGTTCAACTCTTGGACCTCTTCATGTCTTCCATTTGCTTTAGCATCTCTACACTGAAGAGCAAGTTTCAGTGTCTCTTCTGACATCCATTTTTACCTTTTCCTTCTTTCTTGTCTTTTCAATGACTTTTTGCTTTCTTCATGTTTGATGTTCTTGATGTCATCCCACAACTCTTTTGGTCTATGGTCTTTAGTGTTTAATGTATCAAATCTGTTCTTCAGATGATCTCTAAATTCAGGTGGGATAAAGGTCATATTTTAGCTCTCATGGACTTGTTTTCATTTTCTTCAGCTTCAGTTTGAGTAATTGATGGTCTTGTTTTCATTTTCTTCAGCATATGAGTAATTGATGGTCTGTTCCACAGTCTGCCCCTGGCCTTGTTTTCACTGATTATATGGAGCTTTTCCATCATCTTTTTCCGCAGATGTAGTCAATTTGATTTCTACGTATTCCATCTGGTGAGGTTCATGTGTCTGTTATGCCGTCTAAAGGAGGTATTTGATATAAACAAATCATTGGTTTTGCAGAATTTTATCATGAGTTCTCCAGCATCATTCCTATAACCAAGGCCATATTTTCCAACTACTGATCCTTCCTCTTGCTCCCAACCTTTGCATTCCAATCACCGGTAACAGTCAATACATCTTGATTGCGTGTTTGATCAATTTCAGATTGAAGAAGTTGGTAGAATTTTTCTATTTCATCCTCATTTTAGTGGTTGGTGCATAAATTTGAATAATAGTAGTATTAACTAGGCTTCCCTGTAAGCTCACGGATATTATCTTATCACAGAGCATTGTACCTCATGACTGATTTGGATATGTTCTTTTTGACTATGAATGCAACACCATTTGTCTTCAATTTGTCATTCCCGGCATAGTAAACTATTTATGTACTTTGTCAAAAATCAGTTGGCTGTAAGTGGATGGGTTAATTTCTGGATTCTTGATTCTGTTC
>NW_006408520.1:31524060-31534277 GCF_000296735.1 Chrysochloris asiatica | reverse complement strand
TGTAAATTGCTTTGGGCAGTATTGACATTTGCACAATGCTAAGTCTTCCTATCCAGGAGCATGGTACATTCTTCCATTTTTATAGGTCTCTTTTGGTTTCTTATAGTAGTGTTTTGTACTTTTCTTTGTATAAATCCTTTGTTTCTCTGGTTACATTTATTCCTAGATATCCATCTTCTTTTGATGTTTTCTGCATCATTCAATAATTTGTACTGATAATCCTTCAATAATGAAAGTTGAAGCTTGAATTTTTTCTTTAGTTCCCCAGCTTGAGAAATGCTGAGTGTGTTCTTCCTTTTTGGTTTTCTGACTCCAGCTCTTTGCACATTTTGTTGTAATATTTTGCTTTATCTTCTCGAGCTTATTTTTGAAATTTTCTGTTCAGTTCTTGTAACTCCTCATTTCTTCCATTTTCTTGGGCATCTCTACACTGGAGAGCAAGTTTATTGAAAGTTGAGGCTTGAATTTTTTTCTTCAATTCCCTCAGTTTGAGAAATGCTGAGCATGTTCTTCTCTTTTGGTTTTCTAACTTTGCACATTTTGTTAAAATTTTTTATTTTGTCTTCTCAATCTGCTCTTTCAAATTTTCTATTCAGTTCATTTACTTCCCCATTTCTCCTATTTCTTTAGCATCTTTATCTTGGAGAGCAAGTTTCAGAGTCTCCTCTGACATCTACTTTGGTCTTTTCCTTCATTCTTGTCTTCTTAGTGACCTTTTGCTTTCTTCCTGTATAATGTTCTTGATGACATCCCACATCTCTTCTGGCCTTTGGTCATTAGTATGTAATGCATCAAATCTGTTCTTGACTGGATCTCTAAATTCAGGTAGGACATGATCAAGGTCATATTTTGGCTCTCATGGACTTGTTTTAATTTTCTTCAGCTTCAGTCTGAGCTTACTTATGAGCAATTGATGGTCTGTTCCACAGTCTGCCGCTGACTTTGTTTTGTCTAATAATATGGAGCTTTTCCACCATCTGTTTCCACAGATGTAGTCAATTTGGTTTCTGTGTATTCCATCTGGTGATATCCACGTGTATGTTGTTGTTGTTTTAAGTGCCGTCAAGTTTATACCGACTCACAGTGACCCTATATAGGGTTTTCCAGGAGTGACTGGTAAGCTTTAGCCAGCAAACTTGCAGTACACAGTGACCTTATAGTCCAGTGCATTAACCCACAGCATCATACCAGGACTCCTGTCCATCTATATAGTTATCTTTCACATTGTTTAAAAAAGGTATTTTCAATGAACAAAGTCATTGGTCTTGCAAAATTCTATCATGCAACCTCCAATATCATCCAAGGCCATATTTTCCCAAAGATTGATCCTTCCACTTTGTTTCCAACCTTTGTATTCCAATCACCAGTAATTATCACTACATCTTGATTGCATGTTTGATCAATTTCTGACTGAAGAAGTTGGTAGAATTCTTCAATTTTGTCATCACTGACTCTATTGGTTGGTGAGTAATTTGAATAACATTTATATTAACTGATCTTCCTTGTAGGCATATGGATACTATCCTATTACAGACAGCATTATACTTCAAGACATATCTTGAAAGGTCCTTTTTGATTATGAATGTGACTTCATTCTTCTTTGTCATTCCATCATAGTAAACCAGTGATTGTCAGATTAAAAATGGCCCAAACCGCTCTATTTCCACTCACTAATGCCTAGGATATTAATGTTTATGCATTCCATTTCATTTTTTACAATATCCAATTTTCCTAGTTTCATACTTCATACATTTCATGTTCTGATTATTAATGGATGTTTTCAGATGTTTCTCCTCATTTTGAGTTGTGCCCATCAGCAAATGAAGGTCCCGAAAGTTTTACTTCATTCCTGTCATCATGGTCAGCTCTACTTTGAAGAGGCAGCTCTTCCCCAGTACTATTTTAAGTGCCTTCCAACATGAGAGGCTCATCTTCTGGCACTGTATCTGACAATATTCTGGTGCTTTTCATCATGTTTCAATAGTTAGTATTCAGTGCTGTCAGTGTTGGACTGTTATTCATAACATTTTCATTTACTAAACATTTGGAAGTAATACAACTCTCCTTCCTAGTCTCTCTTAGTTTGAAAGCTCAGCTAACACCTGTCTATGATGGGTATATGCTGATGGAATCTAAAATGTCAGTGATATAGATTCCATAATCACAGCTATACACAAGCCCCCACAGTACAACAAATTGATAGACGAGTGATGGAGGAAATATGATACATGGGATAATTGCATCAGGTTGGGGATGATCACATCATATCATATCATATCATATCATATCATATCATATCATATCATATCATATCATAGGGTGATTACATTTTATTAGATCACATCATGGAGATTTATTGCATCTTATCTGTCAAATCACTGGAATACAGGCCCAACCAAGTTGACACAAACCCTTAACTATCACAGAAGTCTATAAATCAGAATTGACTCAATGGTAGTGGATTTGAATTTGGGGGCAGCTAACTGAAAAATTGGAGACTCCAGTTCACCAGAGGTGCCTTGGAAGAATGACCTGGAAATCTACTCCCCAAAAATCAGCCATTAAAAACATTATGGAGCAAAATTCTACTCTGATATACATGGGGTGATTATGAGTTGAAATTGCCTCCACAGTAAATGGTTTATAGGAGTGTTGATGACTTAATGTGTTGCATCTCCCAGAAGGGTCTAGACCAGCAGAAAGAAAAAAGAGGTTCACATATTCCTATTGTTTGGTTAAGTGTCTCTAGATCCATTTATTTGCTAGTGCTATAGTCTAAATGGACTGCAACTTGACCATGATAAAATATTAAAAGCCAAATGGTAAGTTGCTTTGGAAAAATACTAACAGCTGGTTGTAGAAAAAGAAGAAACAGACTAAACAGATAAAAGAGCAATGCAAAGAGAGCCTGGAACAGTAAAAGACTGTTCCTAGTTACAACCATGTAATTGGGGTCATCATCTAACACCTTAGTCTATGTGGAGGAATCAATCAACATTCATCAACTGTTTACTTTTTATAAACTTCACAAACACCTTCTAAAGAAAGATTGTTTTCATTTTGGTAAGTGATCTGACATCTCTGAAGAAAGACCAGATGTTATATTTTACAATTCAAGGTGATACAATAAATGTAATGGTCCAGCAAGAAACTAAAAGTCTGGAAGACTAACTTCATGGCCTCACTTATAAAGTTCTGTTGATAGGGAAGCATGAAGTATTTTGAGAACAAGTTCTCAAAAATTCTAAAGAGAACTTGTTCATTTAATTTGAAATTTTCATTAAAAAGTACAGAGTAAATATATTTTAGAAAAGTATCTGGGGTCAAAATACCTGACTCACTCTCCCTTAAGAACTTTTATGG
Organism: Chrysochloris asiatica; assembly: GCF_000296735.1. Lineage (NCBI taxonomy): Eukaryota > Metazoa > Chordata > Mammalia > Afrosoricida > Chrysochloridae > Chrysochloris > Chrysochloris asiatica. The sequence goes on along the minus strand of NW_006408520.1, from coordinate 31,530,914 downwards.
CTCCTCAAATCTCCTTAAAAGTGCTACCACTCTCCTGAGAATTGTTATGTGAAATAGCATGCCCTATGTTTCCACACACCAAATGCTGAGAAGAAAAATAAAAACATATGTGGCTAGAATTTCTTTTTTTAAGAAAAGAAAGCCATATTTAAGGTTTCCTGTCTAGAGGCATCAGTAAGACACATCTTGCTTGTCTGACTCTATAACATCTGGTCATGGTGCTCAACTCTAAGTGAGTTGACAGGTTCCTACCACAGGAGGAAGAAACTCAGGCTCCTAAAATAGGAGTTAATTTATGCCACAAAGTATATAAAGGTAGGTTTATGATGGTGAGTTTCCCCCCATATAAGTATCTTAATTTTAATTTTATTTTAAATCCATGACAGTTGTGGTTTGAACAATAGTAACAAATAAATGTGACAATTGGAGCCCAACCTTTAGTGCTATTCTTGGCTCTGTCTCAATGTTACTTAAATAAAAAAGGAAAATGTCTCTTTGTTCTCTTCATCCCTCAAAATTGTCTGAATAGAGTAATCACTAAAACTGTCTCTACAGGGTGCTTAATTCCTAAGCTATGAAGGTAAATGGTGGGAAATATCACACGTCAGTGTTTTAAATTCTAGGCTTTGAAGTCAGATGGATTTGAGTAGACCTCTGTTGTTTGACTTAAGACAAGCTAATGAATGTCACTAAACTTTGATTCTTCAACTGTAAAATGGTGTTATAACAGCACCCGTCTCATAAAATTTAATGAGATAAAGTGTACAAAGTATTTAAATGGTGATGCGGTGCTGCAGGATAATGCACTGGACCACAAGGTCATAGGGTTGCTATGAGTCGAAACCAACTCGATGACACTTAACAACAACATGATTATACTGAAGTACTGATGTGGCACTGTAGGATAAGCATTGGACTGTTGACCACAAGGTCAGCAGTTCAAACCCATCAGCTTCTCCTTGGGAACCCTATACAGTGTCACTATGTGTTAGAATTGACTCAACAGCATTTAACAACAAAAAGACTATACTGGTGTAGCACTGTAGAATCTGTACTGGACTGCTAACCACAAGGTCCATGGTTCAAACCCATCAATCACTACTCAGAAACCCTACACAGTGTTGTTGAATCGTAACTGACTCAACAGCACGTAACAACAACAAGAAGATTTTACAAAACCCTCGACACATGTCAGCTTAAAACTGAAAATCTACCAATACAAGACTTTTCTCCCAGTAATGGCTAACTAAATAACTTGTATCAATCCTTCTAGTGATAACAACTAAGAGACCAGGACAAAATATACTTTGAAAATTTCTTGAATGCATCAGAGAGTATACAAGTTTATGAATAATTATGAGGTCAATATCTAGAAGGAAACTCACGGAGTTAAGCCTGGCTTTTGGGGTCCATTCCCCCTACCTCCACCTCCACCACCACCACAGTGGTATCTTCAATTCTTTGAGAGGGAATTGAAAACCTAATAAGCTGAGCAGAGATTTTGCCAGCCTGATGGGATTATTATTGTTGTTAGGTACCCTAGAGTCGGCTCCAACTCAATTACCCAATGTACAATGAAATGATGGTCCTGAGTCATCTTCCCAATTGTTGCCATATTTGAGCCCATTGTTGCAACTGATTCATCATACCCTTGGAAACCCTATCCAGGATCACTATGAGCTGGAACCGACTCGACAACACACAACAACAATAATTATATATAATACTTTATTTATAAAGAGTCAGGCAAGGGATAAAAAGAAAGAAAGCAACTACATTATCACATCCAAAAATGTAATGGTTAAGATAGTGGTCATGGAAGAAGTAATAGTATTAATTATCCATATTCTTTCTGAATTTCAGTCTCTCTCCTGATATGAATTCCTTAAATATCTATAAGCTGTCGAGTGTGTTCTAGTTCCTTAACAACACTGTAAGCACAAGAGCAATTGGTGGGTATGAACTGCTGATCTTGTGACCAGTTCAGTGCTTATCTTACAAGCACTGCACCAGACCTTAAAAAATTAGAAAGTTGATCAATCCAAATACAAATTTCATGGAGAGAGGCAAGGCAAATAGAACAGCCAAACTTTTTATTATTATAGTAATTACTTCATTTCTGTTTGATTTTGGGAAATAGCATATCTTTTTTAAGCTGAAAATATTTATCTTCTTCAGAGTATACTAGTGGAATTAAGTCCTGAAGAATGTGATTTTTATAAGGAAAAAAACAAAAATAAAAGCCTAAATCCCTTGCCATTTAGGCAATTCTGACATATAGCATTCTTGTTGTGGCATTGTGGGTTAATGTGCTGGTCTACAAAGTTGGTTTGAACCACAGGTTGGTGGTTCAAGCTCACCAGTTACTCCTTGGAAGCCCTATACAAGGTCACTACAGGTCAGAACCAACTCAACAGCACTTAACAACAGCAACAACATAAGACATAGTAGAACTGCCCCATAATATTTTCAAGGCAGAAATCTTTACAGAAGCAGACTGCCATATCAGTCTCATGTAGAGATGCTGGTGGACTTGAACCACTGAATTTTCAGTTTGCAGCTAAGAGTTTAACCACTGTGCCACCAAGCCCTCTCTATTTTTATGGAAAAGATGATAAACATACGTATAAACCACATTTTCTCTAAGCTCATTTATGTTTTGTCCATATTCCCTTTAAGTTATTAACTTTCAAATTCCCCAATCTCTTCCCACTATTTTTCTCATTTCTTCAACACTGAACCCATGGGATGTGGGATGATGCCAATGTCATATTACAATGTCTTTTTAAAGCATTGTTTTATCCACCAGACCCATTTCTCTGTTGTAACGACTATGAGACATCTCGGGTGATACCAGTGGTCCAGTTCAACAAACATATTTGCCATCAATTCTATTCCGGGAATCTTGCTTCAACCACTGTGTCTCACTCACAGACACACATATTAGACTTTATTCCATAGGAATTTCCTGATGAGTACATTTCCAAAGCTTATTTTGGGACTTCACCTTGCTTTTTGGTGAACTCTAAACTGTGTGTTTTCACTTAAGAATTCAGGCACAGTGGAATGGTGTTATATTCTGCATATATGCATTTTGACTGTCATCTCTCAAGAAGGGGATTAAAGGAGCAGGGTCAGTGGAAATTCAAGAAACAAACATTATAAGAGCATGGCTTTTGTACAGTTTAGTTAAGGAAGTGTAATTGAAATAAAAAAATAATGAATTCTTCAAGTTACACAAATGAGGCATCTTTCATTACATCATAGCATATGTACAGTAAGGCACAAAAGAAGTAGCTGCCTAATTTAATGGGATGAGGACTGATGAGTGCTAAAGACTCCTGGTGTGGCGTTTTGGGCTTAATTCACCGGACTGCAAAGCCGATTGAATTGCAAGGTCGGCGGTTTAAGCTCACAAGCTGCTCATTGGAAACCCTATACAGGATCGCTATGGGTCGGAGCCGACTTGATGGCACTTAACAAGTAAGGCTAGAATACTGGTGTGGAGCTGCGGGTTAATGTGCTGGACTACAAAACTGATGTCGAATAGCAAGGTCAGTGGTTCAAGCTCTCACCAGCTGTTCCTTGGAAACCCTGTCTATACAGGGTCGTTATGGGTGGGAGCTCTGGTAGCGTAGTGGTTACGAATCGGGCTGCGAACCTCAAGTCAGCAATTCAAAACTACCAGCTGTTCCGCGGGAGAAAGATGAGGCTTTCTGCGCCCGTAAAGATTTACAGCCTCGGAAACCCTGTCGCTATGAGTCGAAACCGACTCTACGGCACATAACAACAACAACAACAAAGGACTGATGAGACTGGATGCCTCTGTACATAAATAACTTTCTCGTATGGCTTGAAAATACTTCTGACAATTTCTAATTACTGTCAGTGTCGTGAAAAGGAAACAGGAAAAATGGTTATGTTTGATTCCTTCAGGAAAATACTTTAACGTAATTAAAAGACCAAATTAAAAAAAAAAAAAAAAGACCAAGCTTACTGGTGCTAGGCTAGAGGAACCTTCAAGACTATTGGCCTGAAACAACCTTCTAACTTGAAACTGAGGATACCAGCTGAGGCCAGTTTCAAGCCAAGTAAAAATCAAACACCACCACCAGGGAAGAATATACTCCACGGACCAATCAGCTACAAGAGACGGAAAAGGCAACATTTGCACAAGCCCAATGACAAGAAGACTAAAGGGACAGGGAAACCTGACAAATGGAAATGGGGAACCCAGGGAGGAAACAGGAAGAGCGCTGACACATTGTGGGGATTATAACCAAAGTCACATAACAATTTGTGTATGAACTATTGATTGCAAAATACTTGCGATGTAAACTTTCACCTTATTGTTGTTGTTAAGTGCCATCGAGTGGATTCCAACCCATAGAAACCCTGTATAGGATTTCCAAGGAGTAGCTGGTGAGCTTGAACTGCCGACCTTGAAGTTCAAATGGCTTTACAGTCTGGTGCATTAACCCACAGTGCCACAAATAAAATGCCAAAAAAAAGAGTTAATCTTACAAGCACTGGCTAATGTATACCAGTGATTAGATCATTTTATAATTTGATATAAAGTTATGAATGCCCATAAATGATTATGAAACAGTCTTGCAAATATCCAGCTATGACACAACAAAGACAGTCAGATTGAAGTTTTTAAATGTAAAGTCACACGAGGCTAAAGGTCCTCATACTAAACAATAAAATGCTACTGCAAACAGTTACAAGCCTAGTGGCAGAAATGATTTTTCCATTCCATTTCCTGATCTGAGTTATATAACATGTTTAAAATGAATGAATTTGTCTTTTTGATGAGTTTCCCAGTCGTCAGTTTTAGAGAGGAAATGGAAAAGACTGTGGTTCCTGCATTTTAAAAAAGGTTATATGTGTAAGCTTCTCACATGCCTCATTTTTGTTCAATCCAAAATCAACTTTGACCTTCTGATACTGTAGGAGGTTCCTTGGGGAAGGATTTCTGGATCAAACCAGAAAATAACTGTGGCTCTTGGTCAAGCCCTTTCAAAACCACAGTATCTCAAGCCCTCTTGCAGAGTGCAGGTCAAACAATACCTCTTTGAAGAATCAAAATGCTTCCAATTTGTTTGGATCCTTTAATTAAGGGGGGAAAAAACTTATTCAAAATAACTTTTCCAGACCCTAATATTCATAAACATTTGGTAATTTTTTTTTAAGGTTTTTATTGTGGATTGAGTAAAAGTTTACAGGGCAGATCATCAGTTTTACTTTCAACAAATCATACACCTTGTTTCATTACTATGATTATAATCCCCTCCATGTACCATCAGTTAACAGTATTTCTCTCTATTTACTTTAGTGTTTTTTTTTTTAAACACTCAGGCATATATAAGAATTTACACAACCAAAGGGCACATTCTGCAAGTCTGTCTCTTGGCTGCCATCTTTTAGTCCCTTTCTTCCCATGAATCTAGAGTGCTCAGCTGTTCCCTTTCTCCACATCCCCATCTCTGCCTCCATCTTTGGTGTTGCTGTTTCTCTGGATAAGGTCTCACATTCTGCTTGTGCTTTTCTCCCTTGATTATTAGTATTATTTTTTAAAGACCCGAATGTTTTGACATTTCATTTCTACAATCCAAAATAATTTCAGAGGACAATTAATTTGGAACCTTTTCCACTTTGCTTTGTCTCAGTTTACCTTCTTTTAGTGGCCATATAGGAGACAGATTAAGTTATAGGTTGCATGAAAGTATGTGAGTTGTATTTAATGACAGTTACCAAGACTGTTTAATGTTCTATGTTTAGGACAATGACTAGCATACACCACATACCCTAGGATATCTTAAACCAGACAGAGGTTGTGCCACTGGCCCTGACTTTGAACTCTCATCAAGCTATTGCTTCTAGTTTAGCCATTTACAGCCTTGACTAAGGGTTCACATCTGCAAAAAGATACCTATTTTCTTTTCAAAGTGTATTAGTTTCATAGGTCTGCCATAACAAACTGGGTGTCTTAAAGTAACAGAAATGTATTTTCTCACAGCTGTGGGGACTTTAAGTTTAAATTCAGGGTGTTGGCAGGGCCGTGCTCCTCTGAAGACTCTAGAGGAAGATCCTTGTCTCTTCTAGTTTCTGGCCATCCCAGGCATTCCTTGGCCTGTGGCAACATAACTCCAATCTTTGCCTCTGTCTTTACTTGGTTTTTTTCCCCCTGTGTCTCTTTCTCTATAAGGTCACAAGTCAGATTACATTAGGGCACATCATAACATGTTACGTTGGCTAATGGCATCTGCAAAGATTCTATTTGAAAAAGGGTCACATTCACAAGTACTGGGGGTTACGATTTGAACATTTCATTTGGAGTAACACAACTTAACCCAGAACACAAAGAAAATGTCCAGAAATGTCATTCTGCTGAGACATCACTGGAGATGACATACTGCTATTAGGTGCCTTCAAGTCAATTCCATCTCATAGCAACCCTATGTAACATTTGTTGTAACAAAATGAAACACTGCCAGTCCTTTGCCACCCACACAATTAATATTAAGCTTGAGCCCATTGGTGCTGTCACTGTGACAATCCATCTCACTGGAGTTTTCCTCATTTTCACTGACCCTCCACCTTACCAAGCATGATGTCCTTCTCCATGGACTGGTCCTCCTGATAATATGTCTGAAGTACAAGAGATGAAATCTTGCCATGCTAACTTCTAAGAAGCTTTTAGATGGTACTTCTAACACAGATTTATTTGTCTTCTGGCAGTCCATGGTACTTTTAATATTTTTCTTCAACACCATAACTTAAACATATAAATCCTTATTCATTGACCAGCTTTCACATGCATGTTTTTAAAATACCATGGGTTGGGTCAG
>NW_006408520.1:31521012-31523100 GCF_000296735.1 Chrysochloris asiatica | reverse complement strand
CCTGCCAAACCTCACATCTGCCTTGTTCTTCCATTCCCCTTCCCCTTCTAGTGTATGCCCCCTCCAGCACCCAAACTATCCTGTGTCTATTCCCTCCCCTGTCCTTCACCTCCCCCTCGCTCCCCTCACCCCACCCCATACGCCCCGGTAACCAACAAAGAATTTTTCGCCCCTTTTAGTGTGGGTACATTTTCTTAATCTTTTACAGTAATGGTCCTATGCAGTATTTCTCCTTTTGTGACTGATTGATTTCATTCAGCATAATGTCCTCAAAGTTTATCCATGTTATACAGTGGCTTGCAGCTTCCTTGTTATTCTTCAAGGTAGCATAGTATTCCATTGTGTGTATGTACCAAAGTTTGTTTATCCTTTCTTCAGTTGATGGGCACTTAGGCTGTCTCCATCTTTTTGCTGTTGTAAATAGTGTTGCTATGAATATTGGTATGCATATATCTACTTGTGTTATGGCTCGTATTTCTTGTGGATAAATACCAAGTAGAGGAATTGCTGGACCATAAGGTATCTCTATTTCCAACCTTCTGAGGAAGTGCCATATTGTTTTCCAAAGTTGTTGGACCATTTTGCAATCCCACCAGCAATGTAGGAGGGTCCCAGTCTCTCCACATCCTTGCCAGCATTTATTGTCCTCTACTTTTTAGATCTTTGCTATTATTGCTGGTATGAGATGATATCTCACTGTTGTTTTGATTTGCATCTCTCTAATGACTAGTGATCGTGAACATGTCTTCATATGTTTGTTGGCTGACCGGATTTCCTCCTTGGTGAAGTGTCTGTTTATGTCCTATGCCCATTTTTTAATTGGGTTATTTGTCCTTTTCTTGTATGATGTTGTAGGTTCCTATATATTTTGGAAATTAGTCCCTTGTCTGATGTGTCATTGCAAAAGATTTTTGCCCATTCCGTGGACTCCCTTTTTACTTTTTGATGAACATAATTTTTTAATTTTTAGTGTGTCCCATTCATCTATGTTCTCTACTTTTGTTTGTATAATTTTCAAAATGTTTGGTAGTCTGTGTATGCCCTGTATTAGACCCCTCACATTTGTCTCTATTTTTTCATTGATGACCTTCATAATTTTGGGATTCACATTTAGGTCTTTAATCCATGCTGAGTCAGTTTTTGTATAGGGCTTGAAGTAAAGGTCTTGTTTCAATCTTTTGCATATCACTTTCCAGTTCTGCCAGCACCATCTCTTAAAGAGACTATCTCCTCCCCATACAATATTCCTAGGCACTTTGTTGAAAATCAGTTGGCTGTATGTGAATGGGTTAATTTCTGGATTTTCAATTCTGTTCCACTGATCAATGTATCTTTCATTATACCAGTACCAGGCTGTTTTGACTACTGTAGCCATGTAATAGATTTTGAAATCGGGGAGTGAGAGGCTTTCAACCTTTTTCTTCTTCTTAAGCAGTGCTTTGCTTATCCTGGGTCTCTTTCCTTTCCATGTAAAGTTTGTAATTGTTTTTTCCATCTCTTTGAAGAATGCCTTTGGAATCTGGATTGGGATTGCATTGTATGTGTAAATTGCTTTGGGTAGTATTGACATTTTCACAAGGTTAATCTTCCTATCCAGGAGCATGGTATATTCTTCCATTTTTGTAAGTCTTTTTGGGTGTCTTGTAGTAGTGTTTTGTAGTTTTCTTTGTATATGTCCTCTGTTTCCCTAGTTACATTTATTCCTAGATATTTCATCCTTTAGATGGCCATTTTAAATGGTATTGCTTTCCTAATGTCCTTTTCAGCACTGTCATTGTTACTATAGAGGAATCCAACTAATTTTTGTATGGTGATCTTATATCATGCCACTTTGCAGAATCCTTCAATGAGGTCTAGTAGCTTTTTTACTGAATCTTTAGGGTTTTCTACGTATAGGATCATATCATCTGCAAATAGAGATAGTTTTATTTCCTCTTTGCCAGTTCAGATGCCTTTAATTTCCTTGTCTTGCCGTAAAACTCTGGCTAAGACTTCCAGCACAATATTGAATAGAAGTGATGACAAAAGGCATCTTTGTCTGGTTCCTGTTCACAGAGGGAAGGCTTTCAGTTTCTCTCCATTAAGAGT
>NW_006408520.1:31518015-31519499 GCF_000296735.1 Chrysochloris asiatica | reverse complement strand
TTTCTTTCTTCAATTTAGTAATGTTTGCTTTATATATCTTGGTGCTTTTTCATTGGGAGTGTAGATGTTAATTATGGTTATGTCATCTTGCTCAATTGACCCTTTAATCATGAGATAGTGTCCTTCTTTATCTCTTATGCTGGATTTTGCCTTAAATTTTATTTTATAAGAGATTAGTATTGACACTCCTATGTGTTTATTATTGCAGTTAGCTTGTTATATTTTTTTCCATCCTTTAACTTTGAGTCTGTTTTTGTCTTTGTGTGTAAGGTGTGTCTCTTGTAGGCAGCATATTAAAGGGTCTTGTTTTCTTTTCCATTCTGCCACTCTCTTTCTCTTCACTGATGCATTTAATCCTTGACATTCAGTGTAATTATTGATATGTATGAATTAATTGCTGTCATTATGTTAATTTTTGTGATGTTCATTTTTTTGTTCTGCATGCCTTCTTGTGCTGAGTTTATGCTTTTTGTGCTAATTCTTGTCAGTTTCTTCTGAGTTTTAATGTTTCCTTGTTCTACTTGGATCTTCATTTTCATGGTAAGATATGAAGTATTAATTTTCTTTGGAGTTACCCTATAGTCTGTTAAGTTTTCCATGCATTTAAGACAGTCTATTGCATCATGCAATCTACTTGACCTCCTCACCACCTGGATATGTGTTCCTATATTTTTCTGTTCTTTGACATTGTTAATATTTTCATCTTTGATTAGCTTTATTGGTCCTCTGAATTCATTGTTGTAATTTTGTTCTGTTCTGGACTCTGCTCTCTGTTGGCTGAGTTCCAGGTGGTGTTGGTCTGTCAATCTCTGGTTGTTGTCTGTTCTTGCTGGTTTTCATTCCAAAGAACTCTCTTTAGGATGTTTTGAAGCACTGCATTGGCTTTGACAAAGTCTGTTCGCTTCTGTTTACCTTGGAATGTTTTGATTGTACCATTGTATTTGATTGACAGTTTTTCTGGATAGACGATTCTTGGTTGGCAGGTTTTTTCTTTTAGGGTTTTGTATATGTCTCCCCATTGCCTTTTTGCCTGCAAGGTTTCTACTGTGAAGTCAGAGCTTAATCTGATTTGCTTGCCTTCATAGGTAACACTTCTCTTTTTCTGGTTGCTTTTAGGATTCTCTTCTTGTCTTTGATTTTGGAGAACTTGATTTTTATGTCTTGGTGATTTTCTTTATGGTCTATCTTTCCTGGGGTTTGTTCAGTTTCTTGAATGTTTATCTTCTCATCCTTTAAGATGTTAGGGAAATTTTCTTCCAGTAGTTCCTCAACTATCTCCTCTGTGGACTTCTGTGATTCTTCCTGTTCTGGAATGCCAATAATTCTTAAGTTGTTCCTCTTCATGTTATTCAACATGAATCTTAGACTCTATTGAGATGTTTTCATCCTTTTTTCTGCTTGCTCTTCTATTTTAGCAGTATTGAGAGATTTGTCTTTCAGCTCTCTGGTTCTAGTTTCCATCTCATCTATTCTGCTCCTTTCCC
>NW_006408520.1:31514293-31517615 GCF_000296735.1 Chrysochloris asiatica | reverse complement strand
CCTAGCAGCTGGTATTGGCTCTTGTCCAATGGTGGGATATTACAGAATATGCTTCTAGCTTGGCTATATAAGCACAATTGCTGTCTCTTCTTGGGTAAGATAGCAGGAGAAATCTCCCACCCCCAAGTAAAGAGTGAGACGAAAAAAGACCAAAGACATAAACAATATAAAATCAGAGACAGAAACCACCAGTCAAAAACAAAAATAAAATCGTAGCTGACTATCCAGTAACCATTGCTGTGCAAGCAGGGATAAAGTGTCCCGCCCAGGTCAACTTTAGGACTGGGTTCTAGAGTCAGATATCATAAGAAGCAGCCTGTAGGACTCCTCTCTGTGCAGTGGGAAAACTGTGGGCACAATGCTGGACCCTTTTGGGGTGTGCTAATACCCACATGAAAGCATCCAGGCTGGGCAGTGAGGGTGCGATCAGGGTGAAGAGAAAAGATACATGAAAAATGGAATGTGAAAAATGAAAAATCGGTCACACCTCTCCCTCCAGACGCAGTTCTGAGGCTTCTAGCATTGTGTCACTGCCTCCGCTTGGCTGTGGCCTCACCCTCCGATTTCAGTCCAGGCCATCCAGATTGATTCAGAAATCACCGTATTTTACTTCCACAGTCAGATTTCTCCACAGGTGGGCATGGGAAACTGTCACCCGGAGCCTCATACAAGATCCAAATCTCTGGCGCTGTTCCACAAAAGGTCCTTTCTCTGCTTTTTCCACACCTCTGCACAGGAACTTTTCCTACCTTGACAAATTCATTCTTTTCTCCATTTATCATGATTTTTTTATTGGTCAGGATTTTTGTTTTCCTTACATTGAGGTGCAATCCATTTCAAAGGCTTTGAGTTTTGATCTTCATCAGTAAGTATTTTAAGTCCTCTTCACTTTCAGCATGCAAGTTTGCATCATCTGCATATCTCAGGTTGTTAATGAGTCTTCCTCCAATTCTAATACCACATTTGAGTTCATATAATCCATCTTCTCACATTATTTGCTCAGCATACCACTGAATAAGTGTGATTAAATAATACAACCCTGGTGCACACCTTTCCTGATTTAAACTATTCAGTGTCCCCTTGTTCAATTCAAACAACTGCCTTTTGATCTGTGTATAAGTTCCTTGTAGGTACAATTAGATGTTCTGGAATATCCATTCTTCTCAATGTTGTCCACATAGTCAAAAACCTTTTCAAAGTCAATACAGCACAGGAAAACATCTTTCTGGTATTCTCTGGTATTAACTATTATTCCTTGAAGGTAGATGGACATTATCCTATCACAGGCAGCACTATACTTCAGAATAGATGTTGAGATATTCTTTTTGATGGTAAATGTGACACTGTTCCTCTTCAATTTTTCCTTTGCAGCATAGTAAACTATATGATTATTAGATTCAAAATGGCCAGTACCAGTCCATTTCAATTCACTGATGCCTAGTATATAGATCTTAGTACATTCCATTATATTTTTTACAACATCCAAATTTTAGATTCATATTTCATACATTCCATGTTCTGATTACTTATAGATATTTACAGCTGTTTCTCCTCATTTTGAGTTGTACCCCATCAGCAAATGAGTATCCTGGAAGTTTACTTCATTCAGGTCATTGTAGTCAACTCTATTTTGAGGAGACAGCTCTTCCCCAGTTGTATTTTGAGTGCCTTCCATCCTGAGGGACCCATCTTCTGGCATGATATCTGGCAATATTCTGATGCTATTCCTCATGTTTCAATATTCTGGTGCTAACTGACAAGTGTTCCACTGCCATTCATAATGTTTTCAGTGGTACTGTAGGAAAAGCACTGGATTGCAAGGTCCATTTGAACCACAAGGCTGATGGTTCAAACCCACTAGCCACTCCTTGGAAGCCCTATACAAGGCCACTATGAGTTTGATCCGACTCAACAGCACTTAACAACAACAAATATTCAGGATTAGTCCACCTCTCATTTGTCCTTGTATGTCTTAGTCTGGAATCTCACCCTGTCCACCATGGGTGAACCTGCTGGTATATAAAATACTGGTGGCATAGATTCCAGAATCACAACAACACTCAAGCCACCACAGTATGATAAACTGGCAGATGAGTGATGTGAAGATGATGTAATGCCTTTAAAAAATGGAATTTAGCTTAATCAGACACAAAAAGAAAAATAATCCCACTTCTATGAAATATATAAAATACATAGAAACCAAAGTTTATTAGTAGTTACCATGGGCAGGTGGAAGGGAAAAACGAAGTTATTGCTCAAGGAGTACTGAGTTTCTGTTAAGGTCAAGGCTTTGAACTTGCTCAGTAAGGAGTAGTGTATGTATTGTATAGCAACAATATTTCTCGCTCATGGGATTTTAACCTGAGTAAGAAAGAGGCCTGGTGTGATGCTGTAGAATAAGCACTTGACCTCCAGGTCAATTTGAACCACAAGGTTGGAGATTCAAACCCACCAGCCACTCCTCAGAAACCCTATATAGGGTCACTGTGAGTTGGAACTGACTCAACAGCACTTAACAACAACAACAACAACAGGAAAAAGGTAGCGGTGCTTCAGTGGCTGACTATGTTCAAAGAAGCGCAATTGGCTGCCATCTTTAAGTGGAGGAACTAATGTGTATTTCCTACTCAGGTCAAAATCACATGTGCAAGAGATTTGGTTGCTAAGCAGTGCAGATGCTGCCCTCATTTCAACTAACTTTGAACCATTTAGAGCCAGTTCAAAGCCCTGGTTAAGGCTAATGAGGAAATTCAGAAATTAATAGCAGGTGGTTGAACAATGTGATGAAACAAAATGTCACTGAATTGTGCATACAATGCTCTGTATATATTTCATCACAATAAAAACTTTTTAAAAAGGAAATTAGCCTGACAGAGCAAAGCTAATGTGAATTTTCTTTTTCCTTTCCACACTGCCACTATCCCCTTCTTTCCTGAATTCTTCAAAAGCAATACCATCTGAGCAAAGACATTTCTAAAGCAAAGGTGTTTAGCTTTGGGTCAAGGACAGATGCTGATTGAAAAAGTTCAGGCTTGATTTTTAGGGTTCTCCAGAAGGTCCTGAGATCCACCAAAAAGCCAAGATTGCTTAAGATTTGATTATGTGTGTTTGTTTAAATATAATTATAATAATGATGTTGTTGTTGTTAGGTACCATCGAGTCAGAACCGGCTCATAGCAACCCTATGCACAGCAGAATGAAACAATGTCCAATCCTGGGCCAACCTCACTACCACTGCCACACTTGAGTCCATCAATGCTGCCACCTGGCCAATCCATTTCGTTGGGGGTCTTCCTCTTTTTCTCTGACCCTCCACCTTACC
>NW_006408520.1:31504850-31506575 GCF_000296735.1 Chrysochloris asiatica | reverse complement strand
TTTGCCTTGCAACATTCTATCATGCAATCGTCAGCATCATTATTAATCACCAAGGCCATATTTTCCAAGGAGTAATCCTTCCTCTTCGTTTCCATACTTTGCATTATAATCACCAGTAATTATCAACTCATCTTGATTGCATATTTGATCAATTTTAGACTGAAGAAGTTGGTAGAATTTTTCAAATTCATCATCACTGACTTTAGTGGTTGGTGAGTCAGTTTGAATAATAGTGGTGTTAACTGTTCTTCCTTGTAGGTACATGGATATTACCCTATCACAGACAGTGTTGTACCTCAAGATAGATCTTGAAATGTTCTTTTTGATGATGAATGTGATGCCATTACTCTTGAATTTGTCATTCATGGCTTAGTAAACTACGAGATTTTCAGATTCAAAATGGCCAGTACTGGTCCATTTCAGCTCACTAATGCCTAGAATATAGATGATTATGTGTTCCGTTTTATTTTTGACAACTTCCAAATTTTCTAGTTTCATATTTGTACATTCCATGCTCTGATTATTAATGGATGTTACAGCTATTTCTTTTCATTTAAGCTATGCCCCATCAACAAATGAAGGTCCTGAAAGGTTTACTTCATTTGCATTATCACAGTCAACTACTTTGAGGAGGCAGCTCGTACTTAGTAGTGTTTGTAATGCCTTCCAACCTGAGGGGCTCATCTTCCATCATAATATCTCTGACAGTATGCTGGTACTCTTCATTATGTTTCAAAATTCAATATTCTGGTGCAATCTGACAATGTTCCATTTTTATACATAAGGTTTTTGTGACTAAATATTTGAAAGTAATCTGTCTCTCTGTCTTCTTAGTCTGTATGCTCAGCTGAAACCTGCCCACCATGGGTAGCCCTACTGGTTTGTTAAATGCTGGTGGCACTGCTTTCAGTATCACAGCAACACACAAGCCATCACAGTATGACAAACTGACAGAGAAGTGGTGATGTATATCAAATGAATCCCAGTATGGAGCCATAGAATAAGTCCTAGACCTCAATGCCGGTTTGAACCATAAGGTCAATGGTTCAAAATCACCAGCTACTGTTTGCAAATCCTATGCATGGTCACCATGAGTCTGAACTGACTCCATGACATTTAAAAACAGCAATTGTTGTTGTTGTTGTGTGCCGTGGAGTCGGTTCCGACTCACAGCGACCCTGTACAGGGTTTCCGAGGCTATAAATCTTTATGGGAGCAGAAAGCCTCATCTTTCTCCCACAGAACAGCTGGTAGTTTCGAACTGCTGACCTGGCGGTTCACAGCCCTATTCGTAACCACTATGCTACCAGAGCTCCTTAATAATAGGAATATATGTATATTATTTAAGTTTCACTGGTCTTGCTTTGCTAGATAACCCAGGCTAAGCCAATGTCATTCCACTCTTTCTGCCAAGAGCATAATCCATATTCAGTATCTATGATAAACAGAAAAATTCAAACAAAAGGCAGAGAAGCAGAGTGAATACACCTATTCTCTCTAGAATATGGTTTCACAGTATTTTCAACCTAGTAACAATTCTCTATTGGACTCCTGGTGTGGTGCTGGAGGATTAACACTGGACTGCAAACTACAATATCAGCTGTTCAAACCCACACATTGCCAAGATGGCTAGGCTTCGTCTTTCATACTTTGGACACATTGTCCGGAGAGAATAGTCGCTGGAGAAGGATGTCATGCTGGGTAAGGTGGAGGGTCAGAGAAAAA
>NW_006408520.1:31498835-31504750 GCF_000296735.1 Chrysochloris asiatica | reverse complement strand
TTGATAAGAATGTTGTTTATTGGTCCAGTGGTGAGGATTTTTGTTTTCTTGACATTGAGATGTAATCCATACCGAAGGCTATGCTCTTTGATCTTCATCAGTAAATGTTTCAAGTTCTCTTCACTTTCAGCAAGCAAGGTTGTATCATGTGCGTATCACAGGTTGTTAATGAGTCTTCCTCCAATCCTGATGCCATGTGTTTCTTCCTATAACCCAGCTGCTCGTGTTGTTTGCTCAGCATATGTGTTGAATAAGTACGGTGAAAGAATACCACCTTGTGGCACACCTTTCTTAATTTTAAAACATTCAGTGTTCCCATGCTCTGTTCGAACAACTGCTTCTTGGTTCAGGTATAGATTCATCATGAGTACAATTAATAATGATAGTAATAACCATAGTTACTACTTTTGTGTATTTATTATTTATGAAATAGGTACTGATGTTATTACCGTTTGATAGCTGAGGAAATAGAAGCTTAGTAGAATTTATCACTAAGTTATACTATTTTACACTAAAAAAAGTTGCTGTCAAGTGGATTCTGATTCACACTGATCCTATAGGATGGAGTATAACTGCCCTAGAGGGTTTCAGAAGTGACTTGATGGCACTTGACAACAACAACAACAATCTTTATAGAAGCCAACTGCTGTATCTTTCTCCTATGGAGCTCTTGGCAGGTTTGAACCGTCATAATTTGATCTGGCAGCTGAGTGCTTAATCAGTGTGCCCCCAGGGCTTCACTGGTAAGTATTAATTAGCATATTAATACACCAGTTGCTGTTGTTGTTAAGTGCTCTCAAGTTGATTATGACACATAGCGACTCTGTATAGGGTTTCCAACGAGAAGCTGGTGAGCTTGAACCAAGGACCTTGTAGTTCATACGACTTTGCAATCTGACTCATTAGCTGACATTGCCACATCAGGACTCCGATAGTGAGTTATTAATTAAATGAATATTTTCCTCAATCTATTCCTCATAAATGTAAATGAGAGTATTACTAATGGATTTAGATTCCTATTATCAGATGATTAGAATAAAAAAATTATAGCAAGAAACAACAGGAGAAATTTTCAGGACTTTAATTCTAGTTCCACTCTGTCACTTGATTCCACACCTCCTGGTCTTTGGAAGAACCTTAATTTTGTTATTAGTAAAATGGATATGATAGGACCTTCCCTAGCTAAATCACAGGGATAGTAATTATAACAAGGTTTTATAAACTCTAAAGGTCAAAATAGATGTCAGGTAGAATTATTCCCGCATGTAGTGGCATGAATACCCCAAAATTCACAGAGGTATTGCTCCTAGCATGGAAAGGCTAGCAGTTCTTATTGTGGATAATGAACACGAGGCATATTCTAAGTGAATCATCCTCAGGATCAGTTTATCAAAGGTGTGAACACAGACATGTGAGATTTCCCCTGATCAAATCAGCCTCCATTCAACATGATGTCTAAGAGGAAGTGAGAACCAAGGGGTAGGGTTAGTGCCTTGTTCATCCTGTTTTCCTGGCACTTAGAATTTGGCACATAGTAGGAGCCCTGGTGTGGCCCTGTGGGTTAATGTGCTAAACTGCAGGCTCAGTTTGAACTGCAAAGTCTGAAATCCTATATAGGGTCACTATGAGTTCAGAACTGACTTGACAGCACTTAATAACAACAACAGATGTTCACAGTGGGTGCAACAAGGAGCTCAAACATAGCAATGATTGTAAAGATGGCACAGAGTTGGACAGTGTTTCCTTCTCTTGTACATGGGTCACTATGAGATAGAATGAACTCAAAGTTACCTAACAATAATAATATCAGGAGTTCAGTAGTGGTTAGTTAAATTAGACACACTAGACAAATGCAATCTGATCAGAGATCCAGAGCAGGAGAACAACTTTCTCTCCAATATCATGAGTGGGGACCTCATTTATCACCTGCTAACTCGGGTTATGCCCATAGAAATGTTAAACTTGGCAGATCAGCAGAGTTTTGAAGATGTAGGCTTTATTCCTGACCACACTCTTGCCTTTCTGTCTAATTTGGGCCAGATCCATGCCAGAACAAGTCTGATATTTTAGCCTAAGCAAATATCAAACACAGAAAAAGTAACTGTGACAACTAATGAATGTAACAGTCAGGCAGAAAAGAGAGCAGCGTAGCATTAAACTGAAGAAAAAAGAAAAAGTGATTATGAGAAGTCCTGGGAAACTGTCAAACTCACGGCTTCTAGAATTCTCCTTGTAGAATAGTGACAAGTGACACCAGAGCAGCCTTTTACAGTTTTCTACAAAAGAGGTATTTTTTATATGAGCACAGGGACTGAAAACAGGCCAGCCAGGGCAAGAGGAAGCTGGTTAGAAAGTCGTGGAAGGTCAACATGAAGGCAAAGCCCAGAATCAAAAGCACTTTATGGTATAGTTCGGTACAGGATGATTTGGGAAAGGGTTTTCTTGGTTCACAGTTTTCTGAAGGATGCATTTCTACCCTACAAAAGAGGAGACACGCTCAGGTTTGAAAAACTCCATCCCAACTCTGAATGGACCCAAGAAGTGTTTCAGATGAGGCAATAGTGAAGCAGGTCTATGGGTTTTCTAGTACTAGATGAGTCTTTGTCCAGGTCAGATTGAGCTCAGGTTAGTCAGTAAGATGGGGTAGAAGGAGGATAGATGGAAGGACTGTCGATGTCTGAGAAGTATTTATGTCATGTTTGGCATTTGGTTAGGCTGCAGAAAATTTTATCCAGAAAAGAGAGTTGTGGAACTTAAGGTTAAGCACTGGATTGCTAACCACAAGGTCAGCAGTTCAAACCCACCAGCAACTCCTCAGAAACCATATACAGAGTCACTATGGGTTGGAAACCACTGGATGACACTTAACAACAACAACAATATGTTGAAATGGATTGACACAGTGTCTGCAACAGTGAACTCAAACATAACAATTGTGAGGACGGCAAAGGACCTGACAGTGGTGTTTTTATTTATACATTGGATTGCTGTGAGTCAGAACACATTCAGTGGCATCTAACAACACCAACATGTCTGTGATCATTAAGGTTTTGTGACAGCTTGACTGGGCAAGGATTCTCAGTGGTTTGGCTGTTGAGATGAAGTGATGTCCATTTTGAGATCAAATACAATGTAATGAACTCTATGATGATTAGCTATGAACAACCAATCAATTGAATGGATGTATCCTAAGGGGTGTGGCCTGTTTCTAATATATTAGACACTCAGGCAAAGCTTGTTTGCTTTCTGCTGGGTCTGAATCTAGCATTTCATTCATCCTCTGACCTAAGGTTCTTTGTACTTTGTACCTGCTCTGTTACCTACTGATTCTGGGACCTACCAGCACTCTATCTGCCAGCCAGACCTGCCAGCCTGCTGGGTTCATCTGACCCAGACTTGGGACTTTCACACCTCTACAATTGTGAGCAATTTTCTCAATATAAACTTCTCTTTATATATATGCTGCCATGGCTCTGTGGGCTAAGCACTATTTGCTAACCACAAAGTTGGTGGTTCGAGCCCACCAGCCACTCCTGGGAAAGCCCCTCAAGTCTCCAACCACTTGGGTGTGGGGGTTCTGTAAGCAGCACTGTGAGGTCCTCACATCAAATATATTGTTGTAGCTAGGTGCAGCTAAGTCAATATCGACTAATGAGAACTGCCAGGTCCTGCTTCAATCTGACAATTATCATTGAGCTTAAGCACACTTCTGCTGCCATTGTGCCAATCCATCTCATTAGACATCTTCCTCTTTTTAGATGACCATTCACTTTACCAAGCATGCTGTCCTTCTTCAGGTACTGGTCCCTTCTGACAATCTGTCAGAAGTATGAGAGACAAACTCAGGGCATCCTGGCTTCTAAGAAGTATTCTGGCTGTACTTTTTCCAAGACAGATTTGTTTTTTTGTTTTTTGTTTTTTTTGGCAGTCCATGGTAGTTTTAATATTCTCATCCAACACCATAGATCAAATGTATCAATTTTTCTATGGTATTCCTTATTCATTGTCTAACTTTCACAAGCATACGAGGCTACTGAAAATATCATGGCTTGGGTCAGGTGCATCTTAGTTTTCAAAGTGACATCTTTGCTGTTGAAGACTTTAAAGAGGTCTTGTGCAGCAGATTTGCCTAGTGAAATAGGTCATCTGATTTCTTGACTTTACCGCCATATGTGTTGATAGTGGATCCAAGCAAAATGAAGTCTTTGACAACTACAATATTTTCTCCATTTATAATGATGTTATTGGTACAGTGGTGAGGATTTTTGTTTTTGTTTTTTACATTGAGGTACAACACATACTGAAGGCTGTGATCTTTGATTTTCATCAGTAAATATTTTAAGTCCTCTTCACTTTCAGCAAGCAAAGTTGTATTATCTGTGTATCATAAATTGTTAATGAATCTTCCTCCAATCCTGATGCCATGTTTTTCTTCATATAATCCAGCTTCTAAGATTTTTTTCTCAGCATACAGACTGAATAAGTATGGTGGCTCACACTTTTCCTGATTTTAAACCATTCGGTGTCCCCTTGCTCTGTTCAAACATCTGCCTGCTGGTCAATGTACAAATTCCTCACGAGCACAATTAAGTGTTCCAGAATACTCGTTTTCTGCAATACTGCCCATTGCTTACATGATCCACACAGTTGAATGCCTTTGTGTACTCAATAAAACACAGGTAAACATCTTTCTGATATTCTCTTCTTTCAGTCAAGATCCATCTGATGTTAGCAATGATATTCCTTTTTCCACGTCCTTGTCTGAATCTGGCTGGAACCTATGCCAGTTCTCTCTCAATGTAATGTTGTAGTTGTTTTTTAATTATCTTTAGCAAAAGTTTACTTGCATGCAATATTAATGTGATTGTCCTATGATTTCCACATTCTACTGGATCACCTCTTCAGAATGGGCACAAATATGGATCATATCCAATCAATTGGCCAGGTAGCTGTCTTCCATATATCTTGGCATAGATGATCGAGTGCCTCCAGTGTTGCATCAGTTTGTTGAAAGATTTCAATTTGTATTCCATAAATTCCTGGAGACTTGTTCTTTGCCAATGCCTTCAGTCTACCTTGGACTTCTTTCAGTATCATTGGCTCTTAATCATATGCTACCTCTTGAAATGGTTGAGCATCAACCATTTCTTTTTGGTACAGTGACTGTGTGTTCTTTTCATCTTCTTTAGATGCTTTCTGCATCTTTCATTATTTTCCCCATAGAATCCTTTAATACTGCAAGTTGAGGCTTGAATTTTTTCTTCATGTTTTCACCTTGAAAAAATGCTGAGCATGTTCTTTCCTTTTGAATCTTTCCTTTCCGAATCTTTACACATTTCATTGTAATATATGTAAATTTTTTTTCTTGAACTGCCCTTTGAAATTTTCAGTTTAACTCTTTTACCTCTTTATTTCTTCCATTTGATTTAGCATCTTTACACTGGAGAGCAAGTTTCAGAGTCATTTCTGACATTCATTTTGGTCTTTTTCTTCTTTCTTGTCTTCTTAGTGACCTTTTGCTTTCTTCCTGCATAATATTCTTGATGTCATCCCACAACTCTTATGGTTGTGAGTTATTGGTGTTTAATGCATCAAATCTATTCTTGAGATGACCTCTAAATTCAGGTGTCATATCTTCAAGGTCAAATTTTGGCTCTCTTGGACTTAATTTTCTTTAGCTTCAGCCTGGACTGACATGAGCAATTGATGGTTTGTTCCACGTTCTGCCCGTGGCCTTGTTTTGGCTGATGAGATGGAGCTTTTCCACTGTTGTTTTTCACATATGTAGTCAATTTGATTTCTGGTGAATCCAAGTGTGTAGTCATCTTTTATGGTGTTTAAAAAATGTACTTGGAGAACAAACAAGATGGCGGATTGGGCAGACGTATAGCAGAGAGCTCCGCCAACAACAACAC
>NW_006408520.1:31482814-31494022 GCF_000296735.1 Chrysochloris asiatica | reverse complement strand
GCGGTAGTGAGGTTGGCCCAGGATCGGACATTGTTTCATTCTGCTGTGCATGGGGTCTCTATGAGTCGGTTCCGACTTGATGGCACCTGACAACAACAACAATGAGTTGCTATGAGTTGGGACTAAATATCACTTAGCAAGAACAACAACAATATTTAGTGTTCTCAACAGAGATTGCACTTCAATGTAAAGAAAAATAAATGCTCACAACTGAGTCAATAAATATCATCATTATAAATGGAGAAAAAAATTGAAATTGTCGTAGACATCATTTTGCTAGGATCCATGATGAATATTCATGGGAGAAGCAGCCAAGAAATCTGCTGCACAAGTCTTCTTTAAAGTATTCAGAAGCAAAGTTATCAGTTTGAGGACTGAGGTGTGCCTGACCCAAGCCATGATATTTTGAATAGTCTAATATGAATGTGAAAGTTGGACAATGAATAAGAAAGATCATTGAAGAATTGTTGCATTTGAGTTGAGATTTTGGAGAAGAATTTTGGAAGTACCATGGACTTTCAGAAGAACAAACAAATCTGTCTTGGAAGAAGTAGTCAGAATGCTTTTTAGGAGCCAGGATGCCCAGAGTTTATCTGGTATACTTCAGACATATTATCAGAAGGGACCAGTACTTGAAGAAGGACATCATGCTTGGTAAAGTGCAGGATCATCTAAAAAGAGGAAGACCCCTAATGAGACGGATTGGCACAATGGCAGCAGGGCTGGGCTTAAGCTTAACAATGATTGTCAAGTTGCAGCAGGACCTGGCAGTGTTTCATTCTGTTGTGTATAGGGTCACTAAGAGTCGATGGCACCTAACAATAACAACAATTTAGTGCAACATACATACTAATTACATATATTAGTGTGCTCTCTATTCATATTTATAGTCATAGCTATCACTAAGCTTAAAAATAATTTCAGTAAATTCAAATCAACATGAGGGTGATTTATACTTTCTTTCTCATAGTGAAATTAAAACATCTTTTCTACCGGCATCTTCCACCTTATGCGTTAGGTCATATTATCATTTTTCATTTTAAAAATGAACAAACTGAGACTTAGTGAATTTAACAAATGTTACTCCCCAAAATAAAAATGTCACTGAGTTGATTCCGACTCATTAATATTTCATAGGAGAGAATAGAACTGTCCCATAGGGTTTCCTAGGCTATAAGTTTTTCTCCTGTGGAGCTGCTGGTGGTTTTGAAGCACCAATCTTTCAGTTAGCAGCCAGCCTCTTACCCATGAGGGTAACCTGCCCTCATGGCTCACTCTGATTTCAGAGCTAGGGGTTTCCAAACCATGCTCTCTTAAGGAATCTACAGTACAGCTAGTGAAGCCTAAGAAACTTGACTTGCAGTCATTTTACAAATGTGGAAACTGAGACTTGAGACTTACCCATGTTTGGCAACCACAATTAGAGAGACCAGAGTTCAAAAATATCTTTCTGATTTTCATTTAACTATGAAAATTTCCACCCCATAAGTTGGAATTGCCAAGCTTCAAAGTAGAAATAATGACAGTTTCAATTTCTAGGACTGTCTGAAGACAGCTGATATATTTTGAGGTGGCATATGAAAATCAAGACCTACTGTTATGTAAATATCCTTCAGTATTTCTGAGAACATCATACAACTAGTTCATGGCCTGGAGAAAATTCTGGTTAAGACCTGTGCTGTAATTTGAGTGTTTGCCTTTCATATCCTTGAACTTCAAACATTTACCAATCCCCAGGGTATATGAAGAGCTCTTCCTTTAAGGATTCTATAAAAAGGAATAAACACTGTTGCCAACAGCACTAGCGGTCTTTTTCCAGACAGTCAGGAAAAAAGAAAATATCTGAAACTTTCTCTCTCATCTTTCATTTTAATAACCTTAGAGCCATAGTCTATTGGAAGACATGCAAAGTGTTAATGACTTCTATTATAGGGAGTTATGACCTGGGCAAAAATAATGGGAAAAGCTGATTAAAAAAGAAAGACACTCTTTTATTTTCACTGGTGGGGATTCAGTCCTAGGAATTGATAGCAGAGATGAAGTCCAGATGAGTGATCAATCAACCAATTATTATGAAGTCTATTCAGAGTATGTTAGAGTAGTGCTGTACTCCTTAGGTTTTTCAATGATTGCAGTTTTAGAAGTAGATCAAAAAAGCTTGGCGTCTGATGTGCCTCTGGTATATATTTAGTAGGTATTATCTGAGTTAGAGGAGTCCTGATGTGGCGCTGTGGCCTAATGCATCAGACTGCAAAGTCGTTTGAACCGCAAGGTTGGTGGTTCAAGCTCACCAGCTGCTCCTTGGAAACCCTATACAGGGTCGCTGTGAGTCAGAATCGACTGGACAGCACTTAACAACAATATCTAAGTTAGAAGCTCTGGCCTGTGAACATCACAAAAAGAGAAGGACTATATAGACCTGAGGTATCTGCGACTTTAATTTCCCTCCTTTACCCAGCCTCCTCTTCCTTTAACTTCCCTCTTTTACCCAGCCTCCTCTTCCTTTAAGGAGTCTATAAAAAACAGTTCCACATGAGTTAGTCTCACTATTCAATTTTACTAAATCCCTCTGCATTATCATTGAAATACTAAAACAAGCACTTTGGGGTTGTCTGCAGATGTCTTTACTCCTATTAATCATATTTAACATTAGAGCTATCAGCAATAAGCTCTAGAAAGGGCTAGACAACCACACCCTAGCTTTTAAGATTGTTTTTTTATGTGTGCATTTCTGATTATACTAGATGCTATTAAAAATTTCAAAGGGGAAGAGGGAGGAAGTGTTTATACAGTAGAAATGTAAGCAACCTTAACTGGTATAGTAGGTACCAAATGGCATTGCACTGGCCTTACCTTTTACTTGTCATTCAGGTTCTAAGTCAATCTGAAAAACCTTCCAATTGACAATTAGCAAGAACTTAACAAGGGATGCAATATATGTAGGCTTCAGATATATGGATAAAAAGATGCCACCTCACGTTTTCTTAGTCAATGCCAATGCAAGTTGCAGGACCTATGTTAAGAGAGTACACTACTGACAAAGTCTACTGTAATCTCTTTGAATGTGTAACTCCTGACAGAAAGTTTTGTGTTTTGTTTTGATTTGTTTTTGCCATTTCAGCTGGCTTTGATTTGAGTTCACACTTTAGCAAATCCAAATACTAGACCAGCTGGTTCCTTTAACCCACAATTTTTCTAATTCTAAAACTGTCAAGCATATACATTGGTTTGGGGGTTGTTTAGTTAATGCAATTTTGGCTAAAACACATTAATTTACCCCAGGAATGAAGTGTTTTACACTTACCCACACAATTTATGGCATCACCAAAATCCATCCTTTATAGTCCATTTATTTAATTTTCCATTTAAAGACTGGTGAATTATTTAAATACCCCATAGTTTAGACTCATATAGAGAGATGGGACATAAAAATATTATTTTCTTCTTTCTAATCCTTGAAAGGGAGCATGATAGCTCTGTGTGATAAGCACTGGATTATGAACCACAAGCCCAGCGGTTCAGGTTCAAGCACACCAGCTATACAGAGTTATTATGAGTTGGAACTGACCAGACAGAACTTAACAATAATACTTGAAAGATATTTTATTACTTGTCACAATGATCTTTTCATTTTCCCAAACTGTTTCTGTTTGTATTCTTTATGCTCCTCATTTGTCCTTAAATCGAAATATGGCTGTGTGATGTCTTTTATATTAGTGTCTATATTGTTATTTATCTAATTTAGTAGGCTATTGCCAGATACTATTTTAGATGATATGAATATAGCAATGGATAAGACAGAGCTATTGCTGTAGTTTATAGGGCTTATGTTATTGTCGTTGTTAACTGCCGTCGAGTCAGTTCCTACTCATAGCGACCCTGTATAGGGTTTCTGAGGAGTGGCTGGTGAGTTTGAACTGGCAACCTTGCAATCTAGTACTTACCCTACAGTCCCACACCAGGACTCCTGTAGGGTTTATAGACCAATGCAATTTTTTGCAAATGTTAAATCTAAATGCAATGGTAAAAGATTAACTATATTCTCAATCTTTGATCATACTTCAGAATCATACTTGAGGAACTTTAAAGTTTCTGCATTTTAAACTCCAGAACTTCTGGTATCAGGCATGGAAAAGTATCTTGAATTGAAATAACTATAAAATTATAGTTTTATCAACAATAATGATGAAAGCTAAATAGAGTACACAAAACAACAGAAAAAGAAAGCACTGAGGTAAGTTGCATATTTATCCTGGCTAAAGGAGCTCTGGTAGCGTAGTGGTTACGAATCGGGCTGCGAACCTCAAGGTCAGTGGTTCGAAACTACCAGCCGCTCCGCGGGAGAAAGATGAGGCTTTCTACTCCCGTAAAGATTTACACCCTCGGAAACCCTGTACAGGGTCGCTATGGGTCGGAACCGACTCGACGGCACTTAACAACAACAACAACAACAATTTTGATTGAAGGCAAACAGCCAAGAGAGATGGCAACTGCAGGAACACAAATCCAGAATTCTCATTCAATCTCCCCATATAGGACTGGATGATAGCTGATCTGTACATTCATAAGACAAAACACAAGAAGTTCAGCAGAAAGCAGCAATTAAAGGTGAAAACACTGGGCGCAGAGACTTCCACACCCACATAGCACTAGGAAGTAGACGTTGGAGTTTAATGCCCACAAAAGTTGTAGGTCCTATCTAAATACTTTAGAATTTCCATTGAGACCTCAGAAAAGTCACACTCTAGGAGTAAGGTATGTATCCAGTACAAATTTACACTTTTACTAACAGTAAAAAAAAGAGTTATTAGGAAGTACAATGCTGTCTGTGATAATATAATATGCATACTTCTACAAGGAAGATGAATTAATACCACTATTCAAATTTACTCACCATCCACTAAAGCCAGTGATGATGAAATTAAAGAATTCTATCAACTTCTTCATTCTGAAATGGATCAAATATGCAATCAAACTGTGTTGATAATTACTGGTGATTGGAAAGCAGAAGTCGGAAACAAGGAGGAATGATGAGTAGTTGGAAAATATGGCCTTGGTAATAAAAATAATGCGTAGTGGTTACGACTCGGGCTGTGAACCTTAAGGTCAGCAGTTTGAAACTACCAGCTGCTCCACGGGAGAAAAATGAGGCGTTCTGCTCCCGTAAACATTTACAGCCTCAGAAACCCTGTACAGGGTCGCTATGAGTCGGAACCGACTCCACGGCACATAACAACAACAACAAATAAAAATGATGCTGGAGATCACATGATGGAATTTTGTAAGACCAATCACATCATCATTGCAAGTACCTTTTCTAAACAACATAAAAAACAACTGTACTCATGGTCTTCACCAGAAGGAACACACAAAAAAAATCAAATTAACTACATCTGTGGAAAGAGATAGTGGAAAAGCTCAATAGCATCAGCCAAAATAAGGCTAGGGTCAGACTATGAAACAGATCATCTATTGCTCTTATGCAAGTGCACAAAGAAGCTGAAGAAAATTAAAACAAGTCCACAAGAGCCAAAATATGACCTTGATCATATCACATCTGAATTTAAAGATCATCTGACAAACAGAGTTGATCCATTAGACACTAAAAACTGAAGACCAGAAGAGTTGTGGGGGGACATCTAGAACATCATACATGAAGATAAATAAGTACAAGGTCATTAAGAAGACAAGAAAGAAGGAAAAGACCAAAATGTATGTCAGAAGAGACTCTGAAAATTGATCTCCAATGTAGATATGATAAAACAAATGGAACAAGTGAGGAGGTAAAAGAACTAAATAGAAAATTTCAAAGAGTGATTCAAGAAGACAAAGTCAAATATTATTTTAAATATGCAAAGTCCTAGAGTTAAAAAAACAAAAGGGAAGAACTTGCTCAGGATTTCTCAAGCTGAGAGAACTGAAGAAAAATTCAAGCCTTGACTTGAAATATTGAAGGATTCTGTGGGCAAAATATTAAATGATGCAGAAAGCATCAAAAGAAGCTGGAAGGAATAAATGGAGTCACTGTACCAAAAAAAAAAAAAAAAGAAAAAAAAATTCATTAATGTTCAACCACTTCAAAAGGTAACATATGATCAAGATACTGAGGGAAGATGTCCAAGGTTCATTGAAAGTATTGGCAATACAAATATGGAATACAAATAGAAATCTTTCAAAAAACTGACGAAGCACTGGAGGACCTCACTAATTTATGTCAAGAAATTTGGAAGACACCAACCTGGCCAACTGATTGGAAGAGATCCATATTTGTGCCTATTCCAGAGAGAGGTGACCTAATAAATGTGGGAGTCATTGGACACTATCATTAATATCTCATACAAGGAAAATTTTGCTAAAGATAATTAAAAAATGACTGCAAACATACATTAACAGAGAACTGCCAGACCTTCAAGCCAGATTTAGACGAGAACATGAAATGAGGGAGATTATTACTGAGGTCAGGTAGATCTTGGCTCAAAGGAGAGGATATCAGAGAGATGTTTACCTGTGCTTTGTTGACTATACAAAGACTTTAGATTGTGTGGATCATGACAAACTATGAAGAACATTGCAGATAGTTAATATTCTGGAACATTTTTATTGTGTTTGTGAAGAACCTATACATAGACCAAGAGGCAATTGTTCAAATAGAACAAGGGAACACTGAATAGTTTTAAAATTAGGAAAGGTGTGCACCAGAGTTGCATTCTTTCACCATATATGTTCAATCTGTAAACTGAGCAAATAATCTGAGAAGCTAGATTATATGAAGAAAAATGTGGCATCAGGATTGGAGGAAAACTCATCAACAACCTGCGATTTGCTGATGATACACACTTACTTGCTAAAAGTGAAAAGTACTTAACATATTTATTGATGAAGACCAAAGACCTTTGTTATTGGTTACACCTCAATGTAAAGAAGACAAAAATCCTTACCACTGGATTAATAGCATCTATATAGTTTAGAAAAAATTGGAGTTGTCCAAGACTTCATTTTGCTCCATCAACCATCAATACTCATTGAATCAGCAGTCAAGCAATCAAACAACATATTGCATTAGGCAAATCTGCTGTATGAGACATCTTTAATGTATTCAAGAGCAAAGATGTTAGTTTGACGACTAAGGTGCTTCTGACCCAAGCCATGGTATTTTCAATAACCTCATATGCATTCAAAAGCTGGACAGTGAGTAAGCAAGATCATAGAAGACTTGATACATTTGCGTTACGGTGTTGGAGGAGAGCATTAACAGTACCATGGACTCTCAAAAGAACAAGCAGATTGGTGTTGGAAGAAGTACATCCAGAATGGCCAGACTTTGTCTCTTGCTTGGAACATCCTGGAGAAGAATGTCATGTTTGGTAAAGTGGAGGGTGGGAGAAAAAGAGGAAGACCACCCAACTTAATGGATTGGCACAGTGGCAGCTACTATGGGTCAAATATAGCAATGATTGTGAGGTTGGCGCAGGTCTGGGCAGTTTTTGTTCTGTTGTGTGTAGGATCGCTATGAGTTGGTACTGACTCAATGGCTCCTAACAACAACAATGACACGAGTCAGAATTGATTTGATGATAATGGTTGATGCAAGATTGATTGTTCAAACCCACCAGTTGTTTTCTCCACAGGAGAAAGATGAGGCTGTCTGCCCCTGAAAAGACTTAGTCTTGGAAACTGTAAGTAGTTCTACTCTGTCCTATAGAGATGTAATTAGTCAGAATTGACTTGATGAAAGTGGGTTTTATGATTAATATGTTAAAGAAAATACAAGAGAAGAATCAAATGCTGTAAAAATGGCAAGGAGGCCATGTCTGACTTCCTCTGGGTTCACAATGAAGAAGGAGAATCAAATTCAATATCAGCCCAAGACTGATTCAGAGGTTAGACATGTCTCTACCCTGCAACTGTCTTTGCTCTCTTCTGACACCAACCAACACTCTCTATTTTATATCTAGATTCAATAATCTGTTCCAATAGCCACACAGAATTTGTAGATAATACTCAGGGTTATGGGATCTTAGGGAAGTGGATAGGGTACAGTTCAGTATCAGAAGTAATTCAGAATGCAGCAGTTTTCCTGTCAGGAATCCCACTTCTTCCAATACTGCCTTGCTATTGTGTTTGGCCTCTCAGCCACTTGGCCCTAGGTCTCTGTCCTTCCAGCCTGTAAATGCAAGACCACATTCTACAAGCTGACCTCCTGCCCATGGGCACTCAGCTTTACTTGGTGCATGGGCTGTTCTGTCTCTGTATGCTACTACCTCTGCCATCAATGCTGATTTTCCATGTAGGAATCTCATGCTTTGCTCATGTTTCTTCTTTCTTGATGGCCCTGAAATTGTCTGTCCCTGCTTCTGAGTTGGCTTATTTTAAACCTAGCAGGATTGCAAAACTATCCAAACCCAGTATTAGTCTTGTACACCTCCTATTTGCATGGCCCCACCCAACTGTGGCACTGTGGGCTAATGCATCAGACTGCAAGTCGTTTCAACTGCAAGGTTGGTGGTTCAAGCTCACCAGCTGCTCCTTGGAAACCCTATACAGGGTCACTATGGTTCAGAATCGACTTGACAACACATAACAACTTAACAACAACAACAACCCAATCATTGGAGTCCTGGTGTGGTGCTGTGGGTTAATGCACTGGACTGCAAAGTCGGTTTGAACTGAAAGGCCAGTGGTTCAAGGCCACCAGCCTCTCCTTCGAAACCCTATACAAGGTCATTATGAGTTGGAACCCACTCAGCGGCATTTAATAACAATAACAACCTAATCATTTAGTGGTAGTTAAAAGAAGTTTGCATAGAAAAGCCATATCTCAGTACCACAAATGGAAATCTTAAAAGTAAAAAAACCTATAATTGAAGTTCATAATCCACTAGATGGTTTAATAGCAGATTAGACTCTTTACCACTCATGATGTCCTCCTTCTCCAAGTATTGGTCCCTTCTGATAACATGTCCAGACTAAGTCTCGCCATCCTCAATTCTAAATAGCATTTTTACTGTACTTTCTTTAAGACAGATTTCTCCTTTCTTCCGGCAGTCCATGGTATATCCAATATGCTTTACCAACACTGTAATTCAAACACATCACTTCTTCTTCAGTCTTGTTTTATCACTGTCTAGGTTTTGTATGCATATAAGACCATGACTTGGGTCACTCATACCATATATGTATGTTCAATATTCTCATATATATTCATGTCAATGTGAGATAGGTATTGCAATTTCAATTGTAAAGATGAAGAAATTTAGACTCAGAAAGTTTACTTATTCACACAAAGTCATATAGTTAGTAAGTGGGGAAGTTTGGAAATGTCAGGACCCATGCTCATATAGTTATACCCAAACCTGCTTTTTTTCACTTTAGTAATAATATTGCCTAGTTTTTCCTGTTTTAAAATGTCTTCACCTGTTTCTGGTTCATAATCCCAAAGAGCAAGTAGTCCCATGAGTGCTTTTCCAGTTCCTTTTTCAAACTCCATCACTGTAGGGTCACATGGTTCCAGTCATACCAAGTGGCTACTCCTCCCTGATACATTTAAACCAGGCTAACCCACCCACACAAGTCCATAAACTCAAGATTCAAGTGCTAACAGATGTTCAGCAGTCTTTCTGCTCCCACTCTCACCTCCCTTTTGATCCTGGCTTAATTGTGTTCACACTCACCAATCTGGTTCTGAACTTTTGACTCTCTCTGTACCCCTGTATACCCTAGATTTATACTTGGATTGACTTTTCTTTAGAGTCTTTCTGTTGTGGATTCCCCGGCATGTTTTCTGACGTAGTTTGAATCTTCCACCTTAGTGCCTCTCTTTGTCTCAGATGTGTTATGGGAAGACATCATTATTTACACTCAGCACTAGATCTGGCTTAGAATCACAGTACACCTCTTAAAATGTTTATGTTAAAATGGGAATGGGCTGATTTAACAGATGAAATGTGGGAGGGAGCTATAAGGCCTGCCCTGGACCAGAAACAGTTTATAAACATTGTCTTTGCCCTTTGCCTCAGGAGGCTCAGGAGAATGAACTATCATCAATGACTTGCTGGAATTTAGAAACAGCCCACACTATAATACTGATGCTCTAATTTGAACATACTGCTTGGTAGTTCCATATTTCCACCCACCTCTTTAATCTCTTTGCTTATATATATTTTTTTTCTATTCCCTCTGAATTATAAATTACTATGTGATAAGAATCATTTCACTTCTAAGTTTGGTTTCCTTTCCCTAAAATTTCAAGATGCATATGAATCTGTTTAACTTCTATACAGCACACTTAGAATTTCTTTAAAAGCTCATCTTTAAAGCAGAATTTCTTCTTTTCTTCTAAGCGATTCACACAATGTCAATCATTGCCTCTCTCTACTATGTCATTTCACTGTAAGTGGATTTATCACTATCATTAAAAGGGTTAGTGAATATACTACTGAAACTTTCTTAAGATCCCCCCTTATCTTTTTGGAAATAATAAGAGAAATATAATTCTAATAAAAATGTTTTGTCTTATCAGTTACAAATTCTTTTTGTTGTCATCTCCACAGAGCTAGTAACTATTTGGGTTTTCTTTCTTTCTACCCCTCCCTTCCCTTCTTTCCTTTCCCATAGTTCCCCCTGGGTGGAACAAATGGCTTGTTGTTGTCTACAGGTTTGCAGTTCAAATGCACCTAGCAGCAC
Source organism: Chrysochloris asiatica (assembly GCF_000296735.1). Taxonomy (NCBI): domain Eukaryota; kingdom Metazoa; phylum Chordata; class Mammalia; order Afrosoricida; family Chrysochloridae; genus Chrysochloris; species Chrysochloris asiatica. Next base: position 31,483,339 of record NW_006408520.1, on the reverse strand, counting down.
TATAAAAGAGAGACTTGGCGATCTGCTTCCATAATGAAAGCTCTATGGAGCAATTCTATTCTGTAACACATGAGGTTACCATGAGTTAGAATCTACTCCACAACCACAGCTTTGTTTTTTGGTTTTCTTGTAGTTCTAGCTACTGCCCCCTTTGTGAGCAGGGCACTAATTACAGGAAAATGGGGAGTGATAAAATCCCAATGTCCATGAGAAAGTTTCCTTGTGAATCTTTAGTTTCCATGTGTCCTAAACATTTTGCTTCTTCTTCTCCCCAAATACATCTGGTTATTTTGTACTACTTCAGATAGGTCATATGCTTGGGCAATAATATGCAACTGCCTTGAAGATTAATAAATTGACAAAAATAAAATGTACGTTTTAGTGAAACAGTATAAGAAGGTAGAATTTGACTAGTTAGACTGCTTCTACCTTTAGTATGGAACATGTTCTTTTAAGAAATAGATTAAAAGAAAAAGCTAAGTAGCCAAAGCATAAAAGTATGTAAAATATAATACAATGTTTAAA
>NW_006408520.1:31478569-31480669 GCF_000296735.1 Chrysochloris asiatica | reverse complement strand
GTGGCAGCGGTGGTGAGGTTGGCCCAGGATCGAGCATTGTTTCGTTCTGCTGTGCATGGGATCACTATGAGTCGGTTCCGACTCGATGGCACCTGACAACAACAAAACAACAACAAGGAGTGGCTGATGGGTTTGAACTGCCAAGCTTTGATTCATAGTCCATTGCTGCTCCTACAGCACCACACCCTCCTTAAATTATGTTCAGGCAGAAAACCTTCTATTCATCCTTGACTTTCTTTTTTTTAATCTCACCACATCTATTCAATCAACAAACCAAATTACCTTTACTTTCAAAAATAGAGAAATGAGTCTCCTTTTCTGCTTCCACTGTTCCATTAAGATTAAACGTCCTATCATCTTTTGCCTGATTATTGCAAGAGCTCTCCCTGCTTCACCTTTGCTCTCATACAATCTATTGTCAACTCAAGACCCAGAATGATCCTTTTAAAACAGAAGTTTTAAAAGCTATAATAGTTTCCCATTTCACCTAACACAGTGATTGGCAAGCCTGTGGACCAGATCCATTTGCTATCTGTTTTTGTAAATAACATGGTATTGAACACACCACCATCAATTTGTTTGTTTATGGCTGTTTTCATACTATAACAGCAGAGTTGATTACTTGTGTCAGAGACTCTATGGCCTAATGAAACCTAAAATATTTACAATCTGGCCCTTTATAGAATGTATTTGCTGATCCTTGACCTAGCATAAAACACCCTACAAGGTACTACTTACTGACACCCCCTACCTCTCTGCTCATTCTTCTTATTCTCCCTTTGTTCCTGAGAAACAGCATCATAAGACTGTTGCACTGATTGTTCCCATTACCTGGAATGTTACTCCCCCAGACATTCTTATGACTTACTCTTTTATCCCTTGAAGGGATAAAAGAGTCTTGACTTAAATTTCACCTTCTCAGCGAAGCCTATACTATCAACCCATTTAATTCTACAATCTATACACCCACTCTGAACTCCTCTAGTCCCCTCAATATTTTATGGTTTTATTGTAGAACTTATTACTAGTACTACTAAAAAGAAGTCCTAGCAGCATAGTGGATTTCAAGCTGGGCTGATAACTACAAGATCAATAGTTCAAATCTACCAGTTGCTTTTTGGGAGAAAGATAAGGCTTTCTACTCCTGTAAATAATTACAGCTTCAAAAATCCTATTCAGAGTCACTATGAGTCAAAACCACCTTGGTGGCACGCAAGCACTGCCTTACTATTAACATACTGATAATTTATTATATTCAGTTGTCTATTTTTTGTCTTTCTTTGTTGAATATATACTCCATAAGGGCAAAATTCTTTGTTTTGTTTGCTACGGTATCCTAAGTGCTTATAGCAATACCTGACATATAGAAGGCATTTAGTACATACTCATTGATTTAAATGATACTGAATAAATAGAATATTGTTATTCCTTTATTGCCCCCTCTCCCCATGTGTCCTTCTGTGATCATATCCCTTCTCAACCCTTCTGAACTTTTAAAAATCATTTCTTGGCTTTTCTTTATAGCCCTATAAAATATGTATTTCATCTAACCACACTTTTAGCATTATATAAACAGAATAATATTTGCATGTAAATTTCTTTTTATTTTCAAAATCATTTATAAGATTCATCTCAACTGATTCATATAATTATAATGCATTTATTTTCACTACTAGAGGAATTTCAGTATGTGAGTACAACCCAATTTATCTATTTTATCTATGGCACGTGAACATTTAGGTTGCTTTCAGTTTTTTGTTGGTATAAACTATACTGTCATAAAGATTTGAATGTACATCTTCTGCTATACATGTGTAAGTTTTTCAATAAGGTTCACATCTAGGAGTGGCTTTGTTGGGGTATAGGAATGTGAAATCATTGGACAATATCTTTCATATTGCATGCAAGTAAAGTTTTACTAAAGATAATGCAATAAAGCATACATTGACAGAGAACTTCCAGAGGTTTAAGCTGGATTTAGAAGAGGACATAGAATGAGGAATATCATTACTGATGTCCGATGGATCTTGGCTGAAAGCAGAGAATATCAGAAAGATGTTTACCTGTGCTTTATTGACTACGCAAAGGCTTTCGATTGTG
>NW_006408520.1:31460094-31477729 GCF_000296735.1 Chrysochloris asiatica | reverse complement strand
AGTGAGATGGATTAGAGAAGTGGCAGCATCAATGGGTTCAAGCATGACAACAGTTGTGAGGTTGGCCCAGGACTGGGCAGTGTTTTGTTCTGTTGTACATAGGGTCACTATGAGTCGGTACTGACTCGATGGCATCTAAGAACAACAACAACAACAGGAATGTGAAAACATATTGACTTGAAGGTAATCAGTGGAGGGCCTGGGTGTGCAGACAGTTGAGGTACTTGGCTGCTAAGTAAAGGTTGGAAGTTTGAGTTAACTCAGTAGTGCTTCAGAAGATAATCTTGGTGATCTACTTACAAAAAATCAGCCCTTGAGAACTGTATGGTGCACAGCTTGACTCTAACACATGGGGTCACCATGAATCTGAATTGACTTAACAGCAACTAATTAAAGATTTACACCCTCGGAAACCCTGTACAGGGTCGCTATGGGTCGGAACCGACTCGACGGCACTTAACAACAACAACAACAATTAAGGATGTGAAAAATATTTGACTTTATTGAGTGATGTCAAATTGTTTTCCAAAGCATTGTACAAATTTACAAGGAGACTTGGTGGCTCAGTGGGTTAAGCATTCAGTTGCTAACTGCAAGGTGGTTCTACCAGAAGAGGTTGTCTGTTCCCGCAAAGATTTAGAGTCTCAGAAACCATATGGAGCACTTCTACTCTGTCCTAAAGAGCCACTATGGGTTGGTATGGACTCAAAGACAGAGGTAAGTACAAATTCACAGTTTCGCTAGCAGTTGCTGTTGTTAAGTATCGCCGAAATGGTTTGACTCATGGTGACCCTGTATAGGGTTTCCAAAAAGCGGCTAGTGGGTTTGAACCACTGACCTTAGGGTTACAGTCCAGTGCTATCACACCAGGACCCGTAGTAGTGGTGGGATACAAATTTATACTCTTTGCTAGCAATGTGAAAGAGTTGCTGTTATTGTTGTTAAGTACATAAGTACATGTTGTTGTTAAGTGCTGTAGAGTCTGTTTCCACTCATAGTGATCCTTCATAGGCTTTCCAATGAGCAACTGGTAGGTTTGAACACTGACCTTTTGATTAGAAATCCAGAATTTCAAGAGCTCTTATAATTCCATGCATACTTTAACACTTGATTTTCTCAGGCTTTTTATGGTAGTAGTGGAACTCAAGGTGGTTTTAATTTGCATTTCTCAGATCACCATGAAATTGAGCATCTTTTCATATGTTTATAAGCCATTTGTTATTCCTTTTCTGTGAAATGCCTTCTCATTTATTTAATTTTTTCTTCTGAATTGTTTTGCTTTTCCTTACTGAGTCATCAAGAGTTTTTTTTTTTTTCCGTTGTTGTTGTTTTTCTCAAAAAGAATATTTCCCTTAAAGCATTGAGCTTGAGGCTAACTGCATGGTACAATTTCACAGACCCTGAAAGTACAGCTGCCTTGAAGATGAAGGTAACCATTAATGTTTCTAATAATATTCATTGGCTAGGTAAGTGAAGAAATAAGTAAATAGCAAATCTGTTATAAGCATGGTTGGTTAGGTGCCATGGAGTCGGTTCCGACTCATAGCGACCCTGTACAGGGTTTCCCAAGCTGTAAATCGTTATGGGAGCAGAAAACCTCATCTTTCTCCCATGGAACAGCTGGTAGTTTCAAACTGCTGACCTTGAGGTTAGCAGCCTGACTCATAACCACTATGCTCCCAGAGCTCCTTTGTTAAAATTATAGTCACAATTAAAACTAGGCAAATAAATAATGTCTTTGAAGAAGATTTTAATTAAAATATGTAAACAAAAGTAAAGGCTTTACATAAGTCATGTCAATTATATAAAAATTAGTTTGTGAAATGATCATTTTCTAAAAATATCCAATAAATGAGATTGAGCTTTCAGGGAACAATTAACTTCATAAGCATTATTAGAGAGAGTGTATGCTAGATGTATTAGTCATGAACTCTAGTCTTTTTTATTATATAGGAAGATTCCCCACCCCCCATAGTTCTAGAGAGGAACAGTGATGAATAACTGGCACTAATAAAATGGTTTGTAGAGTAAATACCAACATTTTTCTAAAGGTTATGTTAATGGACACCCCAGGCAAATTGCATTTACAACAATTCCAAATGTAAATCTAATCATCCCTCTATTTTAGAGTGAATAATGCCTATTCACTACTGAAATGGTAGACTGTACTAAGGAACTGAGAAATAAATCCCATGACACATTGTTACTGAACATACTGTTCTCACTTGGGGCACATTTAAGCTACTAATGAATGTCTTCCATTTTGTTTAGTAGAAAAGGGATTTCCCTCTATATATCTATGTTAGACAACAGGATGGGACTTCTTCATCAAATAATCTCAACTAGGGAATCTTAATTTCTTTATTTCCTATACACAATGAAGGTATTATATTTAACAAATTTTAAAATATTATTGGGGAAAACTCAATATCACACTTTTCACTGAGAAATGTTTTTCTATTCTCTGAATTCAAACAACTTCACTTAATTAAATGAGACGTTCAGGGCTAATTCAGATGAAAAATAACCAAATCTGAAAGTGACTGTTCAGCCTATGCCTTTAGCATGTATTAGAAAACACAATTTAAAAGCATTTTCACAATTTAAGAACGCAAGGATGAATTTCTAGTTTAAAAGGTCTAATGAGATCCAGCATGATAAGTGAAAAGAAAGTTACATCAAAACATAATTGTGAAATTTCAACCATTTGCATTACAGAGAAGATTCTAAAAGTTTTTCGTAATTAAAGAACAAACTAAATTAGCCAACTAAACAGATAAACAAAAAACAGTTCATCTAAGAAGTATTGAAAATCAGAATACTAGCTGACTTCTTAATAAAAGCTTCTTAATATCACTTGACTTCTTAATAAGCCAGAAGACAATGAGGTAATGCTTTAAAATCTGAGGGGAAAAAACTCACATCAAACCAGTTATCAAAATTAATGGTAGAAACAATGGCATTTCAGGCATGTAATGTCTCAATGTTCTGCACTAAAAAATTATTTTTCTGATCGGGAATTCTATACACACTGTACTAAAGATATTTTCAGATATTCAAGATTTCAAAATAAATTCCTCTCTATTTAGAAAATTCTATTCGAGAATGTTCTTCACCAAAATGAGGGAATAAAACAAGGTATCTGGGAAGCAGAGGGTGAATAACCAGAGTGAGGGAAAGAGTATCACAGGATGCTGGGGAAGGGAGATCCATTCCATAAACTTAGGAATTCAGCTGCATGGCTATCTAAAGACTAACTAGTCCAGTTTACAACAAGAGGGTGGAGGACTCCAAGAAAAATGTCTATCAGAAACTAAGAGATTAACAGATTTGTTTAAATGTAGTGAAAGGAGATTTATACTTCAGGTGAAGATTTTGGGATAAATTAGTGTAACTCTGTAGAACACAGGAGTCCTGGTGTGGTGCTGTGGGTTAATGCGTCAGACTGCAAAGCCATTTGAACTGCAAGGTCGGTGGTTCAAGCCCACCAGCTGCTCCTTGGAAACCCTATACAGGGTCGCTATGGATCGGAACCGACTTAATGGCACTTAACAACAACATATAGAATACGAAGCAAATAAAGCAATGAAATTTTTAACTTCAAGGAAGCAAAGCAGTTATGTCAAAAAAAGACATAAGAGCAAGTGTAATAATATTCATGACATGTCTTAACTGTGAATAATTATGTAAAATTTGAATATTTATCCAAATTTATGGCATATTTACATGGGAAAAATAAAAAGGAGAGATTTGCATGTGTGTGTGTGGGAAAGGGGTGTGTGTGCTATGTTTCTATGAGGAGTGTTGAGTCCTCTTTCCCAAAATGGGAAATCAGAACTTAAAAATAATTTGAGCTCTGTATAAGAACATAATTTAGAGGTGACATAAACTCCCAAAGAAATAAATTTTGAAAGTGATTGGAGTTGGGGATAGACATGGAAAAAGGGACTGTTTATATTACTGCTGCTATTATTAAGTGCTGTCGAGTCAGTTCTGACCCATGGTGACCCTGTATATGGTTTCTGGGGAGCAGCTGATGAGCTTGACCCGCCGACCTTGGTGTTCAAACCGATTTTGCAATCCAGTGCATTAACCACAGCACCACACCTGGATTGCATTACATTATCAGACTCATAGAATTATTAATCTTTCAAATGCTTACATGGTCAACTTTGGTAAAAATAAAAATTACAACAGTCAATAACATAACTGGTTAAAATAAATGTTATATAATACGAGCAGGAATTCTCACCTTTTAACAGTGTTGTTGCTAGGACCTAGAAATCTATAACTCCTATTGTCAATAATGGATCAGGATAGAGTGCTTTGCCAAGGTTAAATTGCTCACTGGAGACAAAGATATAGCAAAGGCCTGATGTTCACATTTCTAGTTTAGTGAGCTCTCCTTATCCTACATTTAGAAATTTTTGGTGTCTGTTAAATATTCAGCTGTAGAATTGTATTACTTCTGGATGATGCTATATATAAACATTAATGAGAAATGGGAATATAGTCTCATAATTAACGTTATGATAGCACATAACATATGTCACCCACTTTTACTCAACAATCTGATGAAGTAGTAGTCATCTCCATCTTAGAGATGAGAAAACTAAGATTTTAAAGTCACACAGTTAAAAAATGTGGCTCTGGGTTTGGAGCTACAATTTGTCTAACTTCAAAGTTTCAATTATCTCAGTTTCTCTTCTTTACATGACTCTTAAAAGGCATTTGTTGTTGTTGTTAAGTGCCTTCGAGTCGGTTCCGACCCATAGCGACCCTGTACAGGGTTTCCGAGGGTGTAAATCCTTACGGGAGTAGAAAGCCTCATCTTTCTCCCGCGGAGCAGCTGGTAGTTTCAAACTGCTGACCTTAAGGTTCGCAGCCCGATTCGTAACCACTAAATATCAGGAATCTAATTTTTATGTTGTAAGCACATTCAGTGGACACCAGTCTTCTGTCAGTTTATCATACTATGGTGGCTGGTGTGTTTCTGTGATGCTGGATGCTATGCCCTGGGCATTTCAGATACCCACAAAGGCAACAATAGTGGACAGGTTTCATCAGAGTTTCTAGACTAAGACAGACCAGGAAGAAGGAGAGGGGGGTCACTTCTGAAGAGTTAGCTATTAAAAACCTTGCGAGTAGTAGTGAAACATTGTCTGATATAGTACAGGAAGATGAATCTCTCACGGTGGAATGCACTTGAAATACGATGGGAAGAACTGCCTCCTCAAAGTAGAGTTGACCTTAATGATGTGAAGAGAGCAAAGCTTTTATTGGCTTGTGGGACACAACTCAAAATGAGAGGAAATAGCTGCAAGCTTGCAACCATCCATTAGTAATCAGAATATGGAATGTACAAAGTATGAGTCTAGGAAAATTGGAAGTCACTGAAAATTAAATGAAACACATAAAAATCGATATCCTAGGCATGAATGAGCTGAAATGGGCTAGTATTGGCCATTTTGAATCTGACAATCATTTGGTATACTATACCTGCAATGACAAATTCAAGAGCAGTGGTGTCGTATTCATCATCTTTGAGAGTATTTAAAAATCTACCTTGAAGTACAATGCTATGATAGAATAATACCCATATACCCACAAGGAGGACCAGTTAATACAACTACTATTCAATTTCATGCACCAACCACGAAAACCAGTGATGATGAAATTCAGGAATTCAAGCAACTTCTTCAATTTAAAATTGATCAAATATGCAATCAAGATGCATTGATAACTACTTGTGGTGGGAATGCAAAAGTTATAAAGAAAGAGGAAAGATCCGTAGCTGGAAAATATGGCCTTGGTTATAGAAACGATGCTGGAGATCGCATGATAGAATTTTGTAATACCAATGACTTCTTCATTACAAACATCTTTTAAAAACAACATTAAAGGCAGCTATGCCCTGGGACCTCAGCAGATGGAATACATCTTTACCAATATAAAAAATAAAAAAATTTGTTACTTTACCCCCCCCAAAAAATAACAAAAAAACAAAACCAACTGGTCAATGTTCAGTCATTTCTGGATGTAGCATAGGATTAAGAACTAATGGCACTTAAGGAAAAAGTCTAAACTGCACTGAAGGCACTGGCAAAAAGCAAGACTCCAGGATTTGATAGAATACGAATTGAAATGTTTTAACAAACTGATACAGTGCTGGAGGTGCTCACTCATCTTTGCCAAGACATTTGAAGACAATTACCTGGCTAACCAATTAGAAGAGATCTATATTTCTGCCCATTCCAAAGAAAGGTGACCTAACAAAATGTGGAGATAATTGGCAAATATCATTAATATAACATGTAAGTAAAATTTTGCTTAAGATAATTTTAAAATAGCTGTAGCAATACAAGGACAGGGAAGTGACAGAAATTAAAACTGGATTCAGAAGAGGACACGGAATGAGGGATATCATTGCTGCAATTAGGTGAATCTTGGCTAAAAGCAGAGATTAACAGAAAGATGTTTACGTGTGCTTTATTAACTATACAAAGGCATTTGATTGTGTGGATAATGACAAACTATGGATAACTTTTCAAAAATGGGTATTCCAGATCACTTAATTGTGTGCTTATGGAACTTGTACATAAACCAAGAGGAAGTTGTCTGATCAGAACAAGGGGATACTGAATGGTTCAAAATCAAGCAAGGTTTACAGCAGTGTTGTATCCTTTCACTTATTCAATCTATAAGGAGCCACAGTGGTGTAGTGTGTTGTGTGCTGGGCTGATAACCACAAAATCAGCAGTTCAAATCCACCAGCTGCTCTACAGAAGAGAGGAACCTTTTTGATCCTTAGTGATTTACAGTCTCCTCAGAAAACCAAGATATACATGGTATGAGTCAAAATTGACTCATTGATAGTGAGGGTTTTTTTAGTTTAGTTTAGTTTTTTTGGTTTTATATAACCTGTATGCTGAACAAATAGTCTGAGAAACTGGTTTATATGATGAAATGAAGAAGAATGTGGTGATAGGATTGGTAGACAACTCATTAACAACCTTTGATATGCAGATGACACAGTCTTACTTTCTGAAAGAGTGGATGATTTGAAGAACTTACTGATGAAGATCAAAGACTATAACCTTCAGAATGGATTGCATCTCAATCTAAAGAATATGAATATTTTCACAACTGGACTAATAAATAGTATTAGGACGGATGGAGAAAAGATTCACGCTGTCAAAGGTTTCATTTTGCTTGGTTCTACAATTAATGCTCAGGGAATCAGCAGTCAATAAATCAAAAGACATATTGCATTAGGTAAATCTGCTACAAAAGACCTATTTGAGCTGGTTAAGAGCAAAGATAGTAATTTAACAGCTAAGAAGTGCCTGACCCAAGCAAGCCATAGTATTTTCAATAACATCATATGCATGTGAAAGTTAGACAATGAATAAAGAAGACCACAGAAAAATTGGTGAATTTGAATTATGGTGTTGGTGAAGAATATGGACTGCCAGAAGAACAAGCAAATGTGTCTTAGAAGAATTAGAGCCAGAGTGCTTCTTAGAAGCTAGGATGGTGAGACTTTGTCCCTGGTACTTTGGACATGTTGTAAAGAGGGATCAGCCCCTGGAGAAGAAGGACATCATGATTTGTAAAATAGAGTCAGTGAAAAAGAGGAAGACCCCATTGAAATGGATTGGCACAATGGCAGCAGGGATGGACTCAAACATAACAGCAATTGTGAGGATGGCACCAGATCAGGCAGTGTTTCATTCTAAACCATGTTTAGACATTTTTCTTTTCTCTTACATGCATATTTCTTTCAGCAACAACAATAGGGGTGGATAATAAGAATACCACCTAAGATAGGATTTATCACAGCTACCCATTTGCACAGCTGTGTTTCCTGACTAAAGAACTTCATCAGGACAAGCAGCCTTCTCCATTCATCTATGCAGCTTCAGCACCTAGCACAGTGCTGGCCAAAAATAAGTTTTCAGTGAATGAATCTATGTTATTTACAGACTATAAGGCATTAGGGAAGGAGCTCTGGTAGCGTAGTGATTACGAATGGGGCTGTGAACCGCAAGGTCAGCAGTTTGAAACTACCAGCTGTTCCGCAAGAGAAAGATGAGGCTTTCTGCTCCCATAAAGATTTACAGCCTTGGAAACCCTATACAGGGTCGCTATGAGTCAGAACCGACTCCACAGTACATAACCACCACCACCACCACCAAGGCATTAGGGATGTTTTGTGTACTTTGGAACAAACTTGGTTATTCTTTATTCTCTATCCTTAGTTGATGTAGATGGCAGATGGTGCCAATAGAAGGCAATTGGAAGGGCATTATTAATCAAAGTGCAATATTTACACATGCTTTTTCTGAATTCGTTATTTTTACAATTTTACCATGACGCTGCTGGATAAGTACTCAGCCACAAGGTCAACAGTTCAAACGCACTAGCTGCTGCTTGGAAGCTCTATACAGGGTTGCTCTGAGTCAGAATGACTTGAGGGCACTTGACAATAACGGTGCATAATAATCAAGTGGTTTTATTTTTAACTAAAATCAGTAGTTTCTAACCAAAAACACATTGCTATTAAGATGATTCCAGTGCATAGCAGCTCTGTAGAAGCCCTCGATACAACCTATCTTGACTATTTTGAATCACTCAGGCTGAAACCTGGAATGCATCCTTGAGTTCATTTCCCTCTTTATCCATTCAGAATCTAAGCTTCATCAATTCTACCTCTCTGAGGCCTCCTTACTCTGTCCCTTCTTTCCAATCCCATGCATTTACCATAGATGCTCATATTTCACCTAGACTGATATAATGTAATTTTTCAATCTCATTTTCTCCAGGTTATCCCTCGTCCAAGCAATTCATTCTGATTGGGAGAGTACATTAGAGAACCCATCATAATATCCAGCACACATTAGGTTTCCAAAACATGTTTGAGAATTTTTTTTTGTTCGTTTTAGAGCAAGGACCATGGAGTTGATTTGGAGGAGGTAAAATTTAGGCAGGCCTTGAAAGATATGATTTCTTTGTATAAGAAACAATGTTTTTTATTCTGTAGTAAAACAGGTGTCATTTACCAAAGGTTGAATTGTTCTTTTTGGCAAAATGAAATATGTAACCCTCACAGAGCTGAACTGCCACGGCTAATGCATTACATCACTTGCAAACAGTATGCTGCACTTTTCTGCTGAACAAACCTTTCTCATGCATAAAAGTCATAAATTATGGAACAAGGAAGCATTTAAAAAGCAAAGAGACAGTCTACAATTCAAAGAAAGTTGCATCCAGTTTAAGGGAGTGAGTGTTAGAAAGAGAGTCATTGGAAGAAAAGTTTCTATGTGGGAGCATGCTCTTTGCCCTAACACCTTTCCTATTATTTGGTCAAAATGTCCAATTCTTTCAGCTATTCACCTTCTCTTCCTGAGGACAAATGTTCTGTCTGATATCTAAGTAATCCTTATTACTGTTGTTGTTAAGTGCCATTGAGTCGATTCTGACTCATAGCGACCCTGTATATGGTTTCCAAGGAGTAGCTGGTGAGTTTGAACCACTGACCTTGCTGTTCAAATGACCTTGAGAACGGTGCTTATCCTACAGTGCCAGGGTTCCAGTAGTCCTCACAGTGTCCGGAATAACCCTGACAGCAACATATGCACATTGAAACCAAGACTTCTTTCTAACTTTAACAAGGAAATTGAAAATTAGTTCTTTCTCCCTCATTCTTTTTCATCTTCCTATAAAAATTATTATGTAAAGATCTGTACTGGGAAGACTTTAAGAAGCATGCTAGGTGGTAAGACCTGAGGACACCTGAGCCCATGGACAAGGACATAGCCACTGAGGGCTAGAGCTGAGAGTGAAGCATCCAGCTGATATGACGTGAGGGGAGATGCACAAGAACATCCAAACCTTCAGATAGTACCCATTTGATCTAGCCTCGATGGCTTGAGAATCAGAACTTGACTAGAAGAAGATAAAAAAGAAAATAATTTTTATAAATGAAACGAGGGTAAATAGCTACAATTTGATGAACTTGACCTATATTTATGGAGACAGTAGCTCAAAATACAAACAGAGAGGGAAGAAGTCTTCACATCAAGTATCAATGCTATCCCCTCTGTACACAGGGTAGACAGGGATGGGCAACTTAGACATTGGCTACCTAAAATGAGGGGGCAATAAAGGCACAAATTGACTCACTACCAGGTTTTATGAGGGAGTTTAGTTTAAGAGTGTGGGAGGTGGGGTGGTGGGGGGAGAGATAGAGTTCCCACTGAATAGTTTTCATCTTGTCTAGACGGGTCTGGAAAAAAGAAATGGAGATAAGATTCTTATGATTCAATGGTGAGTAAATGTTATCATGACTAATTGCAACTGTCACAATTATAAAGATAGAAGTTTTGTAACAAAAACGGGGGAGTGGTTAATCTTACTTTGTTATCATGACAAATTACAACTGTCACAATTATAAAGATAGAAGTTTTGCATCAAAAACAGGGGAGTGGTTAATCTTACAGTCCAGAAACAGAGGACCCTAGGATCATCAAGGGAGAAGAGCACAAGTGTAATGTGGGACCCTATTCAGAGAAGCAGCAGCACCAGAGACGGAGGCAGAGATGGGGACATGGAGAGAGGGAATAGCTGAGGATTCTAGATTCAAGAAAAGAGAGGGACTGAGAACTGGTGGCCAGGAGGCAGGCTTACAGAATGTGCCCTTTAGTGGTGTAAGTTATTATATATACCTAAGTGTTTTTTTTGTGTTTTTTTTTAAAAAAGAGCAAAAATGAATAGAGAAAGTCTGTTAACTGATGGTACATGGAGGGGATTATAATCATTGTAATGAAACAAAGTATATGTTTGTTCAATGTAAAGCTGATGATATGCCCTGTAAACTTTCACTCAATTTACAATAAAAACTTAAAAAAAAAATGGAGAAGAAGCATGGCAGGTTTTATTGTGTGTCAAACAATAGAAAGAAAGTGAGTCTATTGAGAAAGGAAAGTTGAGGTTATGAACCAGTGTTAGACAAAATACAAAAAGACCTATAGTGTTATAGAGGGTGTAGGCATTTCCAGGGCCTGGAACTGCTCCTAAGATGATCAGCCAGCCTTGAGCCTTGGCTGACTTATTTTCTACCTTCCAAATGCCTCTACTGCTCTGTGCATCTGTGCTTCTGTCTTCTTAGATCATGCCCTTATCATTGTCAGTAGAATTATACTAGCAGTGGTAGTAATAATTAACTTGTAGTAGTAATAATAGTCACCAAATGCCTCCTATAATTGTGTCTTGATGTTGTTGTTTTTGCTAAGTGCCATCGAGTCTGTTCCAACCCACAACGACCCTGTATAGGGGTTCCAAGGAGCAGCTAGTGAGCTTGACCCAACCTTGCAGTTCAAACTAACTTTGCAATCCAGTGCATCAACCAACAGCACCACACCAGGACTATGTAATTTTCACAATAGCTCTATGAAGCAAGTAATGTTGTTATCTGCATTTTTCAGATCAGAAACTAAAGACCAGAAAGGATGCGTGATGTTCCCAGAGTCACAAAATGATCAATAATAGAGTCAGAATGGAATTTCTAAGATGTTGATTCCCTTGATTTGCACACTACTTGAGTGAAATGAGTGGAGTTACTAAATGTTGAACATGGAAGAGAATTGCCATGTCTGTGCCTGAGGACCTGCCTGAGACCACTGGAATAAATATTGGACTATATTTCAGAAAAACACAGCTGCTGGCATTTTGTGGCATTGTAGAAAAGCAGGTAGAGTTGAGTGGACCAAACACTCATAGTGACAGGGTTGGACTAGGTGGGCTTTTGGAGTATGGTTTAGTTGGGACACAAGTTGTTGCTGTTAAGTGCCATTGAGTCGGCTCCAACTCATAGTCACCCTGTATAGCGTTTCTGAGGAGTGGTTGGTAGATGAAACACTGCTGACTGTGTGTTTCATAGTCCAGTGCTGACCCTACAGTGCCACAAGTAGTTATTGTTTTTGTTATGTGCCATCGAGTTGGTTCTGATCCATAGTGACCATGTATAGGGATTCCTGAGGTGAGTTGAAACTGCCCACCGTATGGTTCAAACCAACTTTGCAGTCCAGAGCATTAATTAACCCACAGGGCCACACCAGGACTCTACAACACCCCACAAGCAGAGTACTAAATAATTGTGTTAGAGCAGGTGTGACATCAGGGCAGGTTCCTAAGTGGTGTGCGAACCAGAATGGGCTAATTTAGTGGGAGAGTAGAAAGCAGATATAAAAACCAGGGTACCAAAAGTAAGTAAAGAAACAGAAGTTTATGTATCTCTAAATGAGAGAGATTTTCACTTTGAAGCAGCTGTTGTCCACTTTGAGCTCACATGGAATCACATTGATAGCTCACTCGCTTAGGGTGCTATAAGTTAAATAAATGGAGAAAAAGTTGAAGCTTTCTAAGGCTTCATTTTGCTGAGATCACTCACCAACATTCAGGGAAGCAGCAATCAAGAAATCAAACGATGTATTGCATTAGGTAAATCTGCTGCATAAGACTTCTTTAAAGTGTTCAAGTGCAAAGATGTCAGTTTGAGGACTAAGGAGACCTGACCCAAGCCATGGTATTTTCAGTAACCTCATATGCATGTAAAACTTGGACAGTGAATAAGAAAGACTGTAGAAGAATTGATGCATTTGAGTTATGATGTTGGAGGAGAGTATTAAAAGTACCATAGACTGCCAAAAGAACAAACCAATCTGTGTTGGAAGAACTACAATCAGAATGCCCCTTGAAAGCCAGGATGCCCGGACTTTTCTCATATTTTGGACATATTATCAAGAGGAACCAGTCCCTCTTGATATCATGTTTGGTAAAGTGGAGGGAGGGCTGGAAAAAAAGAGGAAGACTCCCAATGTGATGGATTGGCACAGTGGCAGCAGCAATGGGCTCAAACATAGCAATGATTTTGAGGATGATGCAGGACTGGGCAGTGTTTCGTTCCATTATGCATAGAGTCACTTTGAATTGGTACTGACTCAATGGCACCTAACAACAACAAATCAATACAGATGCCTGAGTCCTGCAATATGCTGGAGCTGGCTTGTATTGTCTGAATGTTTGCAACTCTTCTCCACTCCATGTTCGTGATACCATGTTCATGACCTGAAATGGACAATGATGGAAGTATTTACTTCCATGGAAATTGATAAATGATACAAATTAGGGTGTTATTTTTCCCTCTGGATGAGAGCTTACTAAATGTTTATTAGTCACCACTGAGTGGGTCTCACCCTCAAAGATTCTGATTTCATTAGTCTGGGGTGCAGTCTGGGCATCAGGAATTTTTTAATTCCATAGGTAATTCTAATGTGCAACTAAGTGCATCTGTTCTCATCTAAAGCTTAGTCTTCTAAGAGCAGCAGCACTGGAATCATCTGGAAGCATGGGAGAATGCAGAATCGTCCTCCAACTTCCCCTGGGATACTGAATCCGAACCTACACTTTAACAATGTAAAAGGCTGCCATTTATAGTCTGCTGGTCTAATGTTATGAAAATGAGGAAAAGATAGAAAATAGTAAAAAAAAAAAAAAGAAAGAAAGACACGTTGTCCAGAAACTAGAGGCAAGTCCAGTCCACGGAACAGGTGTATTTGGGAACAAGTGCAAGGCTGCGTTGGGATTCCATATTTTATGGCTTTATTTTTACATCTATAAATACCTCACTCATGTAATCTTTACAATATTCTGTATCAACCATCATCATTTTTTCTTAAAATTATGAAAGGGTGTGAAAGAATAACATAATTTAATCAATCAGTGATAACATTTCACAGCACTTTCTTGTTAAAGCATTCCCTACTAAGTTCACAAAACCTGACAACACTGGGTTACCAATGAATAAAACTTGAAGGACAAGGTTAGACATGTTCCAATGAACAATTGACATTGTTTTTCCATAGGTTCTAGATTTTCCAATGTTAGGTAGGACTCACTTCACACTCAAACCATCACTTCATATAAAGTTTCAGTCAGGGTCTGCTAATGTTAACTTGATGAAACTCTAACAGAAGAAACCTTTCTTGTCTTTGCTCATAAGCAATAAGTATCAAGATCAAGAAGGCTTTTTCAGAGGGAAGGCTCAGGCATACTACAATACGTTGAAAAATAAGCATTGAATCATATGTTATGCCATAGGATAAACACTGGACTGCTAACCACAGGTCTGTGATTTAAACCCATCAGCCACTCCTTGGAAACCCTACACAAGGTCACTATGAGTAGGAACCAACTCGATAGCACTTTACAACAACAACAAGGCTGAGAAAGAACTTAAAAAACACAATCTGAATCATTACTGAATCTCAGTAAAATCTTTTTCTCTCAATAGCTTGGAAATAGCTTCCTGATTCCTTCACTGTCTTTCACTTAAACCAAAGAGGAAAGCCCTCACTGTTTACTCACATAACAAACCTGTATTGAATACCTGCTGTAACTAGGTTCTAGAATGGATACTAGAAAGACAAAGAATGAGATGAATCTCTTATGTTCATTCATAGGCAATCCCTTATGTTCATTCACAGGTGATACAAAGAAATATTGCTGCAACCATCTACTTCCTGAAGTACTATAGTCTGTCTGCAGAAACTTACAAAATTAAAGAACTTGAAACTACTTCTCATTGAGAAAAAAAGTATTATTGGACCAGAATTTCCAGTGGCTTCTTACTTAAATAATTTAATGATATTATTTTAGCAGAAGAGAAAGAACATATTTTAAAAACAGTGGAATGAATGATTGAAAAGATAATGGATCTGGGTTATTTCAACAGAATCATTTTTAGTTAGTTGGTCAAATGTAACATCATTGACCTCTAAATCAGCATGTTGCATTTTCTGGATGGGAAATATAATTTAGTTAGTCTGACATTTTTGTCCTGAGACAAATTTTACTTAGTAAGAGATACTTTGTAGGACCAAAGGTAAATTGATAAACCAGAAATCCATTCTGTGGATGGGCTCTTCTGTAAGATAGTATTTAGAACCTGAAGAAAAAAACAACCAGTAAAAAAGCAAGTCTTCATTTCCAAAGTGGAAAAATAATGTTTTTCATTCCAGTATTTTCACTGGCAGCACTCACTCATCAATAACAAGAAACATGGCCAACTGATTGGAAAAGATCTATGTTTGTGCCAATTCCAAAGAGAGGTGACAAAAGGGAATGTGAAAATCATCAAGAAATATCATTAGCATCACATGCCATGGAAACCCTACAGAGGTTCACTATGAGTCAGAACCAACTTCAGGGCACATAACCAAGCAACCAATTAAAAAAAAGAATTACACCAGTATATGGATCTGTTTTGGAAGAAGTGCAGCCAGAGTGCTCCTTGGAGGCCAGGATGGCTAAGCTTCATCTCTCCTGCTTTGGACATATTGTCCGGAGGAAACAATCGTTGGAGAAGGATGTCATGCTGGGTAGGGTGGAGGGTCAGAGAAAAAGAGGAAGACCCCCAACGAGATGGATCAGCCAGGTGGCATCATTGATGGACTCAAGTGTGGCAGCAGAAGTGAGGTTGGCCCAGGATCGAACATTGTTTCATTCTGCTGTGCATGGGGTTGCTATGAGTCGGTTCCGACTCGATGGCACCTGACAACAACAACAACAACAATTGACAGAAAACTGCCAGAGGTTCAAGCCAGATTCAGATGAGGACGTGGAACAAAGAACATCATTGATCACATCAGATGGACCTTGATTGAAAGCAGAGCTTACCAGAAAGATGTTTACCTGTGCTTTATTGACTATGCTAAAGCTCTTGATTATGTGGATCATGACCAGCTATGAACAACATTGCAGAGAATGAATATTCTGGAACACTTCATTTTGGTCACAAGGAGCCTGTACACAGACTAAGAGGCAGTTGTTCAAACTGAACAAGGGACCACTGAATGATTTAAAATTAGGAAAGGAATGCACCAGGGTTGTATCTTTTCACCATATTTATTCAGCCTGTATATTGATCAAACAGTCTAAAGAAGCTGAATTATATGAAGAAGAATGTGGCACCAGGATTGGAGGAAGACTCATTGGCAACCTGCAATATGCAGATGATACAACCTTGCTTTCTGAAAGTGAAGAGGACTTAAAATACTTACTGATGAAGTCCAAAGGCTTTTTCATAGTCTTTGGGATGGGTTGCATCTTAATATAAAGAAAACAAAAATCCTCACCACTGTAACAATACATAACATCTAGATAAATGGAGAAAAGATTGAAGTTGTCGAAGATTTCATTTTGCTCAGATCAACCATCAACACACATAGAATCAGCAGTTAAGAAATCAAATGGTGTATTCATTAAGCAAATTCGCTGAACAAGACCTCTTTAAAGTGTTCAAGAGCAAAGATGCCAGTTTGTGTTCTAAAGTATGCTTGGCCCAAGCTATGGTATTTTCAATAACCTCATATGCATGTGAAAGTTGGACAGTGAATAAGGAAGACTGTAGAAGAAATGATGCATTTGAGTTATAGTGTTAGAGGAGAATATTAAAAGTACCATAGACTGCCAAAAGAACAGGAGAATGCTCCTTGGAAGCCAGGATGGCCAGACTTCGTCTCTCATACTTCAGACATATTATCAGGAGGAAACAGTCTCTGGAGAAG
Source organism: Chrysochloris asiatica (assembly GCF_000296735.1). Taxonomy (NCBI): domain Eukaryota; kingdom Metazoa; phylum Chordata; class Mammalia; order Afrosoricida; family Chrysochloridae; genus Chrysochloris; species Chrysochloris asiatica. The sequence goes on along the minus strand of NW_006408520.1, from coordinate 31,461,101 downwards.
GACATCATGCTTGATAAAGTGGAGGGTCAGAGGAAAAGAGGAAGACCCACAAGAGATGGATTGGCACAATGGCACAGTGACAGCAGCAATGGATTAAAACATAACAATGATGTGAGGTTGGCGCAGGACTAGGCAGTGCTTTGTTCTTTTGTACATAGGGTTTCTATGAGTCAGTATTGACTCAATGGCACCTAACAACAACAATTTTCGCATGACTGAAATTCACAATTTCAGCAACTTTCCATATAAACACACTGAGAACAGTGTACTGATTTGTGTCATCAATTGTGCTACTTGTCCTTAAAACATAAAAAGTTGTCAGTCTTTAAGACTGTTCTATTTGTTTACTCTCCATGAAGTCCATAATTGTTTTCCTCCTCTAGTGACCCTAACTTTGTGTCTGGGGTTACTTACAAAGGAAAAGTCTGAGATCTCTTTGTTAAGGAGTGGAGAGTCAGCATTCTTGCTTAGACAGACAGCATTCTTGCTTAGACAGAAAGAAGTGGGCCAACTCTTTCCTCTAATGTGCACAGTTCATTCAACAAAACACAAGGTTTTTTCTATATGTAACCTCAGACATGACATAGAGTCCCAAATTGTTTACAAAAATATTTAAAACAATCTGCAAGTCTGCCTAAGTGTACATAGCCTGGATCATATCAAATCATATTCTTTCCCCCATGGAGCAGAGGCCATAACGTGGCCTGAAGTTAGACTTGGCAGGCAGAGTGGATTTACTGCTCCAGCTATGTGTGATAAGCAGATAACAAGATAAAGCATTTTCTTCATTTGAGTCCTTTCAAACTAGCAAAGTGCAGAAAATCACAGGGCTAATTGAACTGGGCTCTGTGTCTGTGCAATCTTGATTTAGGGAAATAAGGAGAAATATACCTGATATTTTAGCAGCTCTATGAAGTAAACTTTTAATTACCCTTGTTTATAAACCAAAATGAGTTATAAACAAGATAGGTAACAAACTGTCTCAAAGTCCTTAAGTTGTTGTTGTT
>NW_006408520.1:31453894-31454549 GCF_000296735.1 Chrysochloris asiatica | reverse complement strand
ACCCTGAGGTTCATAGCCCGATTCGTAACCACTACGCTACCAGAGCTGGTAGACAGGGAGCAATTTCCTAAAAGTGCCTCGTCTGTATAGCAAATCTCATATGGCTTAAGGAGATGGTTCTCACTGTTGGCGCAGAGTGGACTCCTGGTTCAAAACTCTCCAAAGCTAAGAGTCACTTGAAAATTCTCACAAGAGAAGTAGCAAAATCTGGATCTGTCTGTTGAATCTTTTCTTGGGAGTCTTCAGCCTTGTGTCTCCTGCACTCACCTCTGCTTCACTTTGAGATCCCCTTTTGCTTTATTCTGGGTGCACATATTGGGGCATGGTAGACAGGAAGTACTTTCCTAAAAATGCCCCTCCTGTTTCTGTTAAGGTTAACCTCTGTATCTAAAACAAAATAATAGGCCTCAATCTGAAAGAAAAGCTCTGTAAAGTGTAATTCTAACTAGTTTCTATATGGGTACCCTCCTATGACATCTAAGGAAATGGTGTTTTACTATAATACAGCTTGGCCAGTGTACAATCTAGATGATGGGAAAAATAACCTTTGAATTGACCCTTAAAATTATTATACCATCTTACAGCTTGAAGTTGTCAAGGACTTCATTCTTCTTGGATCAACTATCAACACTTGCGGAAGCAGCAGTCAAGAGAT
>NW_006408520.1:31448728-31453794 GCF_000296735.1 Chrysochloris asiatica | reverse complement strand
AAATCTGTTCTTCAGATTATCTCTAAATTCAGGAGGGATAAATTCAAGATCATATTTTGGTTCTTGTAGATTTGTTTTCATTTTCTTCAGCTTTTATTGTAGTTGTCTAGAAATCAGGAACACTAGCTTTCCTTTTTCTTTAGAAGTATATACAAAATACTCAGAGACAAGATTAAGTCACTGATAGTGAATTATCACCAGAACACTCTACTGCTGACTTAAAAGTTGACTGTTCAAACCCACCGGCACTCCTTGAAACACTATACAGGGTTCCTATGAGTTGGAACTGACTCTATGGCACTTAACAACTACAACAGTTGTAAGGCATTTTTGTATTTTTTTACTTCTCTTAAATTTCATAAACCTGTGAGATATGTGGCAGTAGGGCATCGGCCATAGATAGTTTGAACCACATATATTCATTCAATCAGTACTTACCAGCCGAGTGACCCGAGTCATGATACTTAACTTGGTGAAGAGCTGAATTTATCATAAAACAAATGTGAGCTATTTAAATTTACCCTTTAGGAATGCTATGAGGATTAAGTGATAGTCTTTGCTAAACTTTTTTTGTATTAAATGAGATAATTATATAAATCACATGGCACATGTTCACTGTTTAATGACAATTCTTTCTAATATGACATTCAGTAGGGTAGACAATTAACCTTCAGAGGGGTTAAATGACTGCTCGAAAGCATATAATTAGTTATTCCAAGCACAGGAGATAAGAAACCACGCATTCTAACTTCTATGCCAATATACTTCAACAATATACATGAAGCACCTGTTTCTGTTTTTGTTTTTTTCCATCCAATGGCACTATACTAGATACAGCAAGTTGCTGTTATTGTTGTTAAGTGGTAGTTTCGAACCGCTGACCTTAAGGTTCGCAGCCCAATTAGTAACCACTACACTACCAGAGCTCCTTAGATACAGCAAGAGGTGAAAGGAAATCAGATTTGTACTTCTGGTCAAGGTAGAGTCACAGGGACTAGATTATGCCTCTGCTTAAAATAATCCCAAACCAAACAGAATGTTAGAAACAGTTTTCAAACATGAGACATCAGACAATGAAGAACAATAAAATCTGAGAGATAAGAAACAAACAATGGGAGAAAGATGAGGCTTCCTGCTCTCACAAAAAATGTACAGCCTTGGAAACCCTATACAGGGTTGCTATGAATCAAAATGAAATCAATGGCACTTAATAACAACAATAAGAAAAAAACAAGGTGAATCCTACGCTTAACACAGCTTACAGATTTTAGTGAGTTTCCGGTATATGGTTCATTGTTGTTAGGTGAGGTCCAGTTGATTCTAACTCATAGAGATGTATTGCACAACAGAACGAAATACTGCTGTCCTACACAATCCTGACAATCAGTACATTCGAGCCTATTGCTGCTGACAGCATGCCAATCAAGATGTTTGAAGTCTGAGAGCAGTCTGGCCATCCTGGCTGCTAAAGAGCATTCTGGTTTTACTTTTTCCAACACAGATTTGTTTATTCTTCTAGCAGTCCAGGATACTTTTAATATTCTTCTCTAACACCATAACTCAAATGCATCAATTCTTCTATGGTCTTATTCACTGTCCAACTTTCACATGCATATGAGGTTATTGAACATAACCTTGCCTTGGGTCTGCTGCACTTCAGTCCTCAAACTGATATCTTTGCTCTTGAATGCTCTAAAGAGGTAACATGCAGCAGATTTGCCTACTGCAATTTGTTATTTGATTTCTTGACAGCTGCTCCAATGAGTGTTGATTGTGGATCCAAGCAAAATGAAATCTTTGAGAACTTCAATCTTTTCTTAATCATCACAATGTTATTTATTAGTACAGAGGTGATGATTTTTGTTTTCTTCACCTTGAGATATACAACCCATAAACAGTGAGGTGAAGGTTGTGGTCATTGATCTTCAGCAGTAAGAATTTTAAGTCATCTTAGCATTCAAAACCAAGGTTGTATCATTTGCACATCATAGATTGTTAGTCTTCCTCCAATCCTGATGTCATATTCTTCTTCATATAATCCAACTTCTTAGACTAATTGCTCAGCATACAGGTTGAATATATATTAAGAAAGAATGCAACCCTGTTGCACACCTTTCCTAACTTTAAGCCATTCATGTTCCCTTGTTATATTCGAACATCTGCATCTTGGCACAATTAAGTATTCCAGACTATTCATTCTCCATAATGTTGCCCATAGCTTGTCATAAACAACACAGTCGAAAGTCTTTGTGTAGTCAATAAAGCACAAGTAAACCTCTTTCTGGTATCTTCTGCTTTCAGCCAAGATCCACCTGATGTCAGCAATGATATGCCTTGTTCCATGCCCTCATTTGAATCTAGTTTGAACCTCTGGCAGTTTTCTGTCGTTGTACATTTGCAGATGTTTTTTTAATTTTCTTTAGTAAAATTTTATGTACATGCTATATTAATAATAATGTCTGATGATTTCTGCATTCTATTGGGTCATCTCTCTTTGGAATGCTCACAAATGTGGATCTCTTCCAATCAATTGGCAAGGTAGCTATCTTCCAAATTTCTTGGCACAGATGAGTGAGTATTTTCAGTGCTTCATCCATTTTCTGAAAGATTTCAATTTGTAGTCGATCAATTCCAGGAACTTTGGTCTTTGCCAATACCTTCAGTGCACCTTGGACTTCTTCCTTCAGGATCATTGGCTCTTGATTATATTCTACCTCTTGAAGTGGTTGAATAGCGACCATTTCTTTTTGGTAGAGTGACTCTGTGTATTCCTTCCATATTATATTGATGTTTTCTGCATCATTCAATATTTTGTCCATAGAGTCCTTAAATATTCAAGTCAGGGCTTGAACTTTTTCTTCAGTTCCCTCAGCTTGGTCTTTGCACATTTCATTACAGTATTTGACTTTGTTTTCTCGAGATGCTCTTTGAAATTTTCTATTCAGCTGATTTACCTCCTCATTTCTTCAATTTGTGTTAGCATCTCTATGCTGGAGAGCAAGTTTCAGAGTCTCTTCTGACCTTTTGCTTTCTTCCTGTATGAGTTATTGATGTCATCCCACAAATCTTCTGGTCTTCGGTCATTAGTGTCAAATCTGTTCTTCAGATGATATCTAAATTCAGGTGGGATATGCTCAGGGTCATATTTTGACTCTTGGGGACTTGTTTGAATTTTCCTTCATCTTCATCCTGAACTAGCATATGAGCACTTGATGGTCTGTTCCACAGGCTGACCTGGCCTTGCTTTATCTGATGATATGGAGCTTTTCAACTGTCTCTTTCACAGATGTAGCCAATTTGATTTCTGTGTATTCCATTTGGTGAGGTCCATGTGTATAGTTGTGTTTTATGTTGTTTAAAAGTTATTTTCAATACAGAAGTTATTGGTTTTGCAATACAATTTAGTAGTTAATGCATACATTTTAATAACTGTGGTATTAGCTCATCTTCCTTGTTGTTGTTGCTATTGTTGTTGTTGAGTGTCATCGAGTCAGTCCCCACTCATAGCGACTCTGTATCAGGTTTCCAGAGTTTGTGAGCTTGAACTGCAGCTTTGCAGTTCAAACCAACTTCACAGTCCATCGCAGCAGCCAATAGCACCACACCAGGACTCCAGTCTTCCTTGTAGGCATATGGACATTGTCCTATCACAGATACTTGTGATACTTGTTGTACTTCAAGACAGATTCTGATATGTTCTTTTTGATGAATAATTCCTCTTCAATTTGTCATTCCTAGCCTGTGACTGTCAAACTTAAAAAGGCCAGTACCAGTCCATCTCAGCTCACTAATGCCTAGGATATCGATGTTTATGTATTCCATTTAATTTCTGAAAATTTCCAATTTTCCAAGCTTATTGCTTCATACATTCCAATTTATGATTATTAATGGATGTTTACAGATGTTTCTCTTCATTTTGAGTTGTGCCCCACCAACAAATGAAGGTCCTGAAGAATCTACTCCATTCGTGCCATCATGGTCAACTCTATTTTGAGGAAGCAGCTCTTGCTAAGTCATATTTTGAGTGCCTTCCAACCTAAAAGACTCATCTTCCAGCACTGTATCTGGTAATATTCTGGTGCTCTTCATCTTGTTCCAATATTCAATATTCTAGTGCTATCTGACGTTGTTCCACTGCTATTTATAAGGTTTACAGTGAATAAATATTTGGAAGTTGGCCATCTCTCCTTCTCTTCTTCTGGAAGCTAAGATGAAACCTGTCCACGATGGTGACCCTGCTGATGTTTAAAAATACTGGCGGCTCAAATTCTAGAATCATAGCAACACACAAGCCACCACAGCACAACAAACTGACAGACAAGTGGTGGTCCTTTAAGGTACCTATATATCATTCCTTTGAATTCCTTATCAGGTAGTTTAATACTATTTTTAGTGTTTTATTTTCTGACTCTGTATTTTGGTTGGTCACTTGTTTCAGCTATTGTCTTGTTTCTTCATGCAAGCTGAAATTTTCTACTGTCTCTGAGACATTGCGGTGTCAGTGTAGTTATATTTAGTTGGTGATTGTATGCTAGTGTATTCTTAGGCACTCACCACCTGTCTCCTGGTGGTTATGATAGAGATTCAATGATGGGCATTCGTTTACCTGTCATAAGGGGTTCCCAAACAAAGGGGATTGAGAAGCACTCGATGAGTCATTTTTGTAGTTGAGGAAATTCATTCTCAGATTTTTATGAGGTTTGTTTGAGATCAGAGCTAGCCAGTGGATAGGCCTTCATGAAGTAGTCTAGATCCTATGTCTTCAGAAGTGTTTGGAAAAAATTTAATCTGTTCAAGGGATGAAAAATTAGGATTACAACTCTCCATAGACCACCTGTCTAAATGGAAATGGCTAGGTAATGTAGCTATTTTAAACTTAATTAGGAGGATCATATATACACTTGTGGAGTCCAGCTATGACTCTGTAGGTTAAGCACTAGACTAGTAACTGCAAAGAGTCCTGGTGTCGTGCTGTGGGTTAATGTGCTGGACAGCAAGGTCAATTTGATTCACAAGGTCGGCAGTTCAGGTTCACCAGTGGCTCCTCGGAAAACTTATGCCAGGTC
>NW_006408520.1:31433759-31446074 GCF_000296735.1 Chrysochloris asiatica | reverse complement strand
CTATGAGTCGGTTCCGACTCGATGGCACCTGACACAACAACAGCTTGGATTATTAAACCACTGTCAGATTGTCTATTTGTTTGTAAAATCACTATGTTTTTTTCCTATATTTATGTTTAAGAAACTGAAAACAACCTGGAATTCCAAGAATATGTAAGTTACATAGTGTATATTTACTATAACACATTTATACTGCTAATATGAAAGCCAGGCAGAGGAAAAATGAATACAGATGAATATTAGGTAAAAGCAGTTCTAAGCAGGCCTGTACTTGAATATACAAAGAGATATAAATGGTTAGTTTTTGTGAAATACAGCTTTTGATTGTAACCTTGTCTTATTACAACCTTTGATACTCCAGCAGCTGCCATTAGAGAAAATTATAACTTGACCTAGAGAACCTACCTGGCCATATTCAGCCGCTGAGGAAAGCAGTTTGGAAGTGATTTCTCTATACCATACCCTTCTAGGGGCCCTATTCGGTAGAAGGCTACCCAGAACAGAGGCAAGGCAATACCCCTTCTGCAGATGCCACAGAATTGAATACAGAAGGGTGAGCTGTGGATATTACTGGGCACATACTTCTTTCTCTATCTTGGACTTGTTAAATAGGAAAAATTCAAATCCTTCTTATTGAGATGTTGTTCAGCGCAGTCGGGTCAGTTCTGACTCATGGTGATCCTGTGTGAGTTTTCCAAGGAGTGGCTGGTGGACTTGAACAACTGACCTTGTGGTTCAGACGGACTTGGTGGCCTAGCGCATTGACTCATAGTGCCACACTAAGATGACCTAACCAAAATAACAAATTTAATAACCACTATTTTTGCTCCCTATTGCAAGCTCTGTTAACAATGCTCCTGACCAGGGATGAAAAACACTGGTCTGAGATAAGGCATGGGACGAAACAGCACACATCCAGGAAGAAAAAAAAAAAAAAAAAACCTGAACAGGACACTTGCCCCCAGTAAGGCAATTCCTCTAGCTGACACAAATTAAAAACTAGATGGGCCTGCCATAACTAGTGGTGGTAATGGTTGTATGCCGTGGAGTCGGTTCCAACTCATGGTGACCCTGTGCAGTGTTTCCGAGGATGTAAATCTTTGCAGGATTGGAGGGCCTTATCTTTCTCCCACGGACCAGCTGGTGGTTTCGAATTGCTGACCTTGTGGCTCTGATGAAGGCATTAGTGATGTTGGCAGGAAAAACTGAATGTGTACCCAGAGGACTTTCATAGAACCGAGGCAGAAGGATTAGAGAGAGGGCTTAAAGAAGGAAAAGTAAATGACAATGGAATTGTTCCAGTGCTGAGAAGTTAAAAGCTAAAAGGCTTTTTTAAATAGAATGGTTCTGATCCTGTGAAAACTAGCACCTGCTCTTCTTAAATGAATCCATGAAATGACCCACTACAGGAAAGAGACCCTGACTTGGTTCATTAGGCCCTGTCACTAGAACAAGAAATTTTCCAAAAAAAAAAATCATTCAGGAGGTTAGCTCTGACTGTTACCTGCCTCAAGAATAAACCCAAAACAGGCTGTCCTACACCAATATCAAGGTAAACAACCCCCTGGAAATTAATAGGTTGATTTCATGCCCCAAGCTGGGGAATTAAATATTTGCTGGTTTTGTTTTTGTAGACACCTTTTCTGATTGGGTAGATGTTTTCCCCCACCAGAACTAAGAACTTCAGAAATAGTGAAAATCCTCTTGAAGGAGATTACGTCCAAGTTTGGACTTCCAGAGTGTCCAAAGTGACAACAGAGAAGCGAACACCTACAGATGAAATGGAGATTGTAGTCAATGTGTAGGTTCGAGAAAATGAACCATACTCTAAAGAGAACCAAATGACAAAGCTGTCAGGAAATTTATCTACATTGGGACCAGGTATTGCCTTAGCCCTGTTTCAAATTCAGGTAGCCCCCAGAAGCGGGCTTAAATTGAGCCCTTATAAAGTTGTCTACAGTAAACCTTCGCAGGCAGCTTCCCTCAACCCTCTACCTGACCTCAGCCAAGGTTTCAAGGTGCAGTGGTATGCACAACACCTCCACCACATACTTTCTATTATTTGTAAAATTGCTTTTCCCAGGTCTGCCTCCTTCCTTACAGGTAACCTGATCCCTTCCAGCCTGGAAATCATATTCTGCTCAGAACATGTAGAGATGGACCTGAAAACCAGTTAGAAAAAAGTGGACTGGACCCTGGGAAGTCCTTCTAGCCACCCCGTCAGCTGTCAAGTTAGCTGGACTCAACTTGGACACAATGGGACTCTCATAAAACATTATTCCTTTCAATGGGATGAAGAACATTTGGGCCTATTTAGCTCAGAGTGTAATAAATGTATCTGATTTGTTTTTTCTTTCAGGAGGGCATCCAGAAGCATCTGCAAAGATTACTGAGGGCTGGAACAAGAAATTATCCCAAACCCAGCAGCCGAGGTAGAAGGAGTCCCCACTTGGATTCACCACAGCAGGCTGAAGAAAGCCTCGTCTCCATGAGAAGATGAAACTGACCCTACCAACCCTCACAAGGTAACACTGAGACGTACAACCTGCCCTACTTTAGCCACAAACCGGGAGCTGGCTGGTCTACACATGGCCTATACATGAGGATATCCACTGTGGGACTCATTTGAATTAGACTTTTGGGTGTGGGAAAGGGAGAAATCTGTGTAATCTATACACCTGCACCACCAAGGTGGGCCAAAGAGTAACCATGCTACTCTTCTATGTTGTTGTTGTTGTTAAGTACCGTGGAGTCGGTTCCCACTCATAGTACCCTGCACAGGGTTTCCGAGGCTGCAAATCTTTATGGGAGCAGAAAGCTTCATCTTTCCCCTGTGGAACAGCTGGTAGTTTCGAACTGCAGACCTTGAGGTTAGCAGCCTGAATCATAACTACTATGCTACTCTTCTATAGTTGCTATAAAAGAGAGGGTACCTTCCTAGGTAACTGAATCTGTAACAAATGGAACTGAGGTGGCCCTAAACTTTCTTGTGCATCAACAGACCCAGATACTAAATGCCATCTATCAAAATAGATTAGCCCTAAGCTACTTACTGGCTGCAGAGGGAGGAAGGATAGTAAGAAGGTTAATTTTGCTAACTGCTGCATACATGTAGATGACCAGTATCTGGCAGTAGAAAACCTTAAAAATGCAGAAAGTTGCCCATGTCCCTGTGCAAACCTAGAGTGCGTGGAACCCACAGAGCCTATGGGGGAGGTAGTTCTTCACCTTTACAGGGTTCAAGACCGTCGTGGGTGGGGTCCTGTTTTATTTGGAATTTACTTAATCAGTCCATGCCTCCTCCCACTAGCAGTCAGGGCCATGAGAACTGCCATTAAAACTAATCGATCGAAAGGGGTACCAGCAATCCAAATCAATACCAAAATACCATTCCTTACATAGATGATGCCCCTGGGAAAAGGTCCCAAAGGGCACCAAAGGGGGAATGAATAGGAAAAGGTAAAAATCATTCACTGCCCTCTCCCACCCCAGAGGCAAGCTAAAATGCTAATCAGGTCCAAATAGGACCAATCCCTCTGGTTTTCCCCCTGCCCTCAAACAGGTATGCAGCCTGGCCCCTCCCCAGCTCTGACCCCATATAGGCCCATGTTGCCCTCCATTTGGGGCTCAGACTGTGGAGAAATTAGCTCCTCTGAGTCAGCCAGTTTAATAAAATCTGAAACTCTGCTTCACCTCTCTGAGTGGCCTCAGTTGCTTCAACCACGAATCTAAAACTGCTGTAACAAGCCTACAAGCCATTCCTCAGAAGCCCTATACAGGGTCACTTTGAGTTGTATCTGACTTGAAGGCACTTAACAAGAACAACAACAACATACACACATGCAAAAACCTGCAATCAAGACAAAATAAGTGGCAAATACATGTTAAGTACAACCAGAGTATACAGTATATAGAGAGAAACAGCACTTCCAGCTGGGATAGAAACTTGCAGTTTGGTAGCCTCCCAGTTAAAAGAAAAAGAGAAGAAATTTACATTTTTATTCCTTAAAATATGCATAGCTGATTTGAAACACCCCAAATTCCCAGAAGTACACATCACTATTTACTTACCAAAAACAAAATCCAGTTTTGTTAAGTTGATTCCAACTTCTAGGGAGGTCCAGAGTCCTAGCGTGGCACCATAGGATAAGCACTTTACCTCAAGGTCAGTTTGAAGAGCAAGGTCAGTGGTTCAAACTCAGCAGCCACTCCTCTGAAACTCTATACAGAGTCACTGGGAATTGGAACTGACTCGATGGCACACAACAACAGGAGTTCTAGAGTGGCAATGAAGGATACACACTGTACTGCTAACCTCAGAGTTGATGGTTCAAACCCAACTACTGCTCATTGGAAACCTATACAAAGTCACTATGACTCAGAAATGACTTGATTTAAGTTGGAACTGACTCAATGGCACTTAACAACTGGGTAGAATACAAATACCTAAAGGATTTCCAAGGCTGTAATTTTAACAGAAGTAGATTGCCACAGTTTACTTCTGCAGAGCATCTTATGGGTTTAAATGGTCAACCTTCTGGTTAGCAGCCAAGCGCTTACTCAATGTACCATGAGGACTGCTTCTATTTACTTAAGCTGGAGATATTCTACCCTAGGTATTCAAATACCACTAAAATCCTAGTAGTATATGATTCTATAATGACACAAAACTGTCCATCTCTTTTATATGAAAATTATATGACAAATTTATAAAGTGCATTTGCCAAACGTTTGCCTTTTGATGAGTACAAATCACACTCATTCATTTAATTTCCAAGGAGACCTTCATTAATTAATTTAATAGATAAACTCTGAGCAGCTTCTCAGAATTCCACAGCTTTCTTACACACCTACACATGGATATAGACAATGACAAGATGCATAATAGCTCCAAGAAAAACAGGGGACAGTCTTTATGGCAAGCATTATGTGGCATTGCTTGTGATTGGTTCTACATTAGAAACTGGATGAAATAAACTCTTAGAATTCCCACACCAAAGAAGTCCTTAGGTTATTTTTAATGAAAGAGAAACCTTGCCTATATAGTGGAGTCTCTTGCCAACATCAAACTGTACCCTTTGTTAATCAAGACTTATTTTTAGAGGGGCCAAAATCACTTTCAATTTACAGTGTTTCCCTGAGGTTTTCCACTGGACATCTTGTTCAGTTTTCTGTCATGCAGATGTTTGCTTGGTCAGCACTCAAGAAAGAAGCAGACAGATTCATTAAGAGACAGGCAGACATACAAATTCCTCTTTGGAAAAGTCGCCAAATTTTTTTCTTCAGTGCTTGCCTTTTATGATTGCTGCCATGGACATTTTGCTTCAGATTACAGCATGCCTATTTTGTTTTGAGAGCTACTGAGGGACTCTATCACCCGCCAGGCTTCCACAAGGAAAGCAACGGCAGGGCAGGGTTGACGAGCAGGGAGGGTAGGCCTTCTGGCGCCTGATACCCTGTTTCTACACTATATTCCATTCTTCCTGGCATTACCCCCTTTACTCATGAGTTGTCATTAATTCCTTCCAGCTTTAGCTCCAAGCAAATCCTACCTCCCTGAATACATTTCTAGGCTAGCTCTTAGCTTGGTTACACATGTGCAGCTACTATTGAAACCCAATATTGCACAGTAGAATGTTGGATGCTGAGTTGGCTTTCTCATCTGTGGGCAGAGAAGACAACTACCTCTCAACTAAAAGCTTGTGTTTTCTATTACAGTCTGAAGGTCTTCTCTGAATTTCTCCTAAGACCTGAAGAAGGGAAACAAGGACAGTTAAGCCCATTAACTTTCTCAAAAATCAGCACATTCTTGCCCTCAGTCAGCAGACCTCCTCTTCACAACTTCTTAAAACTCTCTATGGATGTAATCCTATTCTGTGTGGTCTCAATAAGAAGTCACACACTAAATTGTGGGCTGACAAGGAAGAGAGTAGAGTTGAAATCTAGACCACAAGGGGGTCCACTAGGCTGACTTAAGATAGAAGTGATACCCTAGGCTTCTCTGGGTAGGACAAAGTAGAATTTACCCTTAGGTCAGCAATAGGGTTTTAGCACAAAGTGGTATGTTCAGATTGAAGGAGGAAGTTTGAGTCAATGCCTATGTAAAGGGTGCCAAAGGAGGAGATATGCAATAAGAAGCAGGAAGTTTAGCAGAAACATAATTATATGAACCAAGAACAACTCAACAATGTAGAAGAGCTTACCAAGCACCTAGACACCCAAGGGCTTTTACCACACACATCCTAGAATCCTCCTCCAGGTCCAGAAGGAGCTTCTTGTAATCTGTCAGATTTGATTCTCAAGATGCAGATCTTGTATCACCACCAATGGGTACACTTGGGATAGGTGGAGTCTGAAAGCTAGTTTTGCAACATTGGCCAAATTGTAAAATCCATCAAAATCATTAAGAAATTAAGTTTGGGGCTCAAGAGGGGAGGAGAAATTAGTCAGAGATGGGCATCAAGCATTTAACTTGCTTGTCTAAATTTTTCAGTTTACAAGGAGCCATTTTTCCAGAGGGCAATTCTAGATCTGTGATTTTGAAACTTTCCTAAGTAGTCTTGGTTGGCATTTTTTCTTTGGTGTTGTTCTTGGCAAAATTTGGGCCTTTGAAAGACTTCCTGAAAAAATTATACTCACAAACTACAGACATGTTACCCTATTTATCTTGCCACGTTTCTGGTAGCAGTTGGCAAGTTATTACACTTTTAAAAGTACCAGTCCCTTTCTACCTTCTTCAGCTTCAAGAGGAATCTCCTGATGGAAACTGGCTTCCGTAGCAGCTTTCCACAGACTCTCACAACAGCAGTAAGGTAAATAATGAAACATAGATTTTCTCCAGAAGTTTGACTCCTGAGGAACATTGTGACGCTCCCTAAAGTTTTTATTCTTTTTAAAAGTTTTATGAGGTGGTAGAAAAGGGAACAGAAAATAAATATAAATGTATAGATTATATGAGGAAACTTCAAAAAGTTCCTGGAAAAACTGAACTAAAAGATAATGAGATTTTTCTATGAACTTTTTGAAGCTCCCTCATATATCATGTTCAATTTTACTGGATCATTTGTTCACATACTTTTTTATACTAAGAAAAGAACTACCCCAAAATGGAACTGTAAGAGGTGTATGTGGAATATTTGTGGATCATAATTTTCGGGGGAGGCATCTGAGCAATTGGATCTAGCATAAAATTAAAAAATAATTTGAGAGCTTTGTGTATCATAGAAGAATAATTTGGAGGCTCATGGTATTAAAAAGTCCCTTGGAGTAAGCCTGAAGATACCTCAAAGACTAATGCCGTATTCCATAAATGTCCTTCAGTACTATAGTTCTTTATGTTTTGTTTTCTTTAAAAAAATAAAAAAATAAAAAAAACACAAAGAAACTTATGAATGGGACAGGATTGTAATTTATAAGTATAAGGGAAAGGCAGACTTCTGGTATATTGTGTTGGTCCCTAAAGGATTTGAGCAGAAATGAATGAACTAGAAAACAGAAAAATAATAGAGACATTCAATAAAACCAGCAGTTGGTTCTTTGAAAAGTTCAACAGAATTTACAAACCTTTATCTGGATTGACCAAGAAAAACAAAGAGAAAATAGAAATGAACAAAATCAAGGATGATGGTTGGGGGCACCACTACCAACCCTACAGAAATGAAGTACAATAACTTCATGCCAACAAATTAGACCATTTTTATGAAAGACATAAATTGCCGAGCTGACTCAAGAAAAATAGAAAGTATCAATAGACTTATAACAAATAATTAAATTAGCAATGAAAAATCTTCCCACAAAGAAAAGTCTTGGTTGCTACAGCATCACTGATAAATTCTATCAAATACTTAAGACATATCAGCCTTCACAAACTCTCAGAAAATATAGAAAAAGAAATTATTTCCCAATTTATTGTATAAAGCCAGCATTACTTTGATAGTAAAACCAAGCAAAGATATCATAGAAAAACAAAACTACAGACTAATGAACCACATAAAAATAGATATAAAACTTATCAAACTTTAGAATCCAACAAAATGTCAAAAAGATTGTACATCCTGACCAAATGGAATTTATCCCAGAAATACCAGTTGGTTTAACATTAAAAAAATCAATTAATGTAATGTAGCAACTGCAAGGTCAGCAGTTCGAAACTACCAGCCGTTCCGTGGGAGAAAGATGAGGCTTTCTGCTCCCGTAAAGATTTACAGCCTCGGAAACCCTGTGCAGGGTTGCTATGAGTCAGAACTGACTCCACGGCATGCAGCAGCTGTAGTAGCAGCATTGTTAAGTGTCACTGAATTAGTTCTGACTCATAGAAACCCTGCATAGGGTTTCTAAGGAGCATCTGGTGAGTTTCAGCCACTGACCTTGCAGTACAAACTGACCTTGTTGTCCAGTACTTATCCTATAGTGCCACACCAGGCTCCGCGTAGCATATACATAGACTGAAGGTCAAAACCCATGATTATCTAAATGTTGTTGTTGCTAAGTGCTCTTGACTCAGTTCTGACTCATAATGACCCTGCAAACATTTTGGGGAGCAGAAAGCCCCATCTTTCTCCTGAGGAGAGGCTGGTGGGCTCGAAATTCTGCTCTCGTGATTTGCAGCCCAGCATTTATCCTACAGAGCCATCACGTCTAAATAGATGCAGAAGAAGCATTTGAAAACATCCAAAACTTTTGATGATAAAACCTCTCAATATCCTCTCAATACATTAAGCATTGGAAGAAATGTCCTAATCTGATCATGGATCTCTCCAAAAGTATCCACATCTCACAACATCATGTTGTTGCTGTTAAGTGCTGTCAAGTCATTTCCATCTCATAGAGACCCTGTATAGGGTATCTAAGGAGCAGCTGGTGAGCTTGACCACCGACCTTGTGGTTCAAACCGACCTTGTGGTCCAACACATTAATCCATAGCACCACACCAGGACATATAACATCATTATTGTTGTTATTACGTGCCTTCAAGTAGATTCTGACCCATAGCTACCCAACTAATGGTAAATGACTGAGTACTTTCTACCTAAGATCAGGCACAAGGTAAATATATTTGCTGTCATGACTTCCACTCAATATTGCACTGTAAGTTGTAGTAAGTATAATAAAGAGGAAGTACATGTATCCATATTGGAAAGGAAAATGTGGAAATGTCATTATTTGCAGATTACATGACCCATTTGTAGACAACACAAAATAATTCATTAAAAAACAAATCACTTGAAGTAATAAATAATTTTAGCAAGTTTGTAGAATGCAAGATCAGTATACAAAAATAAATTTCATTCCTATACTATCAGCAAACAATATAAAAGTGAAATTAAGAAAACAATCTCATTCATAGAAAGGATAAAATACTTTAGACTAAATTGAACAAAATCAATGTAACACTTATACCTCAAAGATCACAAAACATTGCTGAGAGAAATTTTAAAAGATTTAAATAAATGGAGACATACCATGTGTATGTCTAAGAGTTCATGTTGTTGGGATGAGAATTCCCTCAAATTAATCTATATACTCAATGTAACCCATATCAAAAGTTCATTTCATATTTTAGTAAAAATTGACAAATATCTCTTAAATTTTATATATAAGTAAAAAGAACCTACATTGTACCAGTGGGAGAAGGAGTAGAATGTTTTCTGGTTCTCATTCCAGGAAGAATGACTTGTTCAACAGTTCTAGAATCTTGATATTTCTAATCAATATCAGTCAGTTCTATAGAAATCATTGTTACTTTTAAAAGAGTATTTTGAGTAAACTGTATTAAAATATTAAAAAATAAGTCAGATTTAAAGGAAATGAAGTGACATAATTAGGTGCTTTATATTTTATTTTGACATCTTTCAACAATGAAAAACTAATTGAAAGAATTTGAAAAATTCTAAGTTGGTGGCAATAGGAAACATGATTCCTGGCCACCATATCTACCCACTGCCGTGGAAGTAATTCTAATTCAGAGTGAATAAGAGACTTATTTTTTTACATTGCGTTGTTTTAGACCATGTATCTGGCATCTTATATCTCTTGCTCTCTTCCTTGCTGAGTGCCCTACTACCACCTCAATCATTGTATTGACTAAAAACTGACCTAACAAGCCATTAACTCCTATTTGGATTGTAGGTCTGAGAACATATTTCTAACTGCTGTGAGTCTGCATGTATTTCTGCAATAATATTGTGTACGTCAGTTTAAAAATTCTTTAAATTGTGTGGTCACAGAAAATAAATATTGAGAAATGTCTATCCCTCAGTGATGGAAAAATATTCCAAGAAAAGTTTATCCTAAGTATTTGAGTTTGAATTTAAATTTTTGCACAAAGAAAATAGCAGGCTGCATTTGCAACTATATTGCATAAACAAAATGTGAGCTGTACACTTTAACTGAAGTGTGTACATTCACTTAATTCTGATCCATTTTTTACCTTGATAATTTTAGAGGAAATTAAGGTAAAAGATGATTACACTCTGGTAGTGTAGTGGTTTCGAATTGGGCTGTGAACCACAAGGTTCGAAACTACCAGCTGTTCTGTGGGAGAAAGATGAGGCTTTCTGCTCCTGTAAAGATATATATCCTCGGAAACCCTGTACAGGGTTGCTATGGGTCGGAACCGACTCAATGGCACTTAACAACAACAACAAATGCTTATGTTGATATAAAAACAGCATACCTATTAATTAATAAAGTTTCTAAATATTTTCCAAAATATTTATTAAAAAAAGAACTTACATTGACCAAAACAATTTGGGGATGCAGTGAGAACAAATCGGAGGACTTATAATACCTAACTTCAAAATCCACTTAAATCCATAGTAATCAAGTCACTGTGGTACTGACTGGGGCAAGAATAGGCATATAGATTAATGAAACAGAATTGAAAGTTTAGAAGTAAACCTTTATACGTATGTGTGGTCATTTGATTTTTGGCAAAAGTGTCAAGATAGTCAATAGGGTAAAAAACAGCCTTTAAAAAAAAAGAAAGAAAGAAATATAGGGGCAATTCGATACCTACATGCAAAAAACACGAACTTAGATCTGTACCTTACACTATATATAAAAATTAACTTAAAAATAAATTATAAAATTAAGTAAAAGACCTGTAACTATAAAACTTCTAGAAGACATAACAGGGAAATCTTTCTGGCATTGCATAAGGCAACAAAGTTTTAGATATGGCAACAAAACACAATACTCTTGTTGTTGTTGTTGTCGTTAGGTGCCATCAAGTCATTACCAACTCATTGTAACCCTATGCAAAACAGAATGAAACATTGACCAGTCCTGGGCCAACTTCACAATCATTGCTATGCCGGATCCCATCCTTGCTGCCTCTGTACCAATCCATCTCATTGGGGTCTTCCTCTTTTTCTCCAACCATCCACTTTATCAATCATGATGTCCTTCTCCAGGGACTGGTCCCTCCTGATAATATATTTGAAGTATAAGAGACAGAGCCTGGCCCATCCTGGCTTCCAAAGAGCATTCTGGCTGTACTTCTTCCAACACAGATCTGTTTGTTCTTTTGGCAGTCCATGGTGCTTTTAACATTCTCCTCCAACACCATAACTCAAATGTACCAATTATTCTAGGTCTTCCTTATACACTGTCAACTTTCACATATATATGAGGTTATTGAAAATACCATTGCTTGGGTCAGGCTTCAAAATGACATCTTTATTCTTGAACACTTTAAAGAGGTCTTTTATAGCAGATTTGCTTAATGCAATGCATCATTTGATTTCTTGACCACTGCTTCCATGACTGTTGATGATTAATCTGAGGAACATGAACTCTTTGACAACTTCAATTTTTCTCCATTTACATTGATTCTGTCTATTTGTCTAAGGTGAGGATCTTCTCTTTCTTTACACTGAGATGAAACCCATACAAAAAGTTGTGGTCCTTGATCTTCATCATTAAGTATTTTAAGCCCTCTTCACTTTCAGCCTGCAAAGTTGTGTCATCTGCACATCACAGGTTGTTAATGAGTCTTCCTTCAATCCTGATGCCACATTTTTCTTCTTATAATCCAGCTTCTCAAATTATGTGCTCAGCATACGTACTAAATAATTATGGTGAAACAATACAACCCTGGACACACCTTTCCTAATTTTAAACCATTTGATGGTCCCACGTGCTGTTTGAAAAACTGCCTCTTAGTCCATTTACAGGTTCCTCATGAGCACAATTAAGTGCTCCAGAATATTCATACTTCACAATGTTGTCCATAGCTTCTCATGAATCACACAATCAAAAGCCTTTGCATAGTCAATAAAGCACAGGTAAACATCTTTCTGGTATTCTCTGCTT
>NW_006408520.1:31426470-31432505 GCF_000296735.1 Chrysochloris asiatica | reverse complement strand
GGTGAAAGAATACAACCTTGTCGCACACCTTTCTTCATTTTAAACCATTCAGTGTTCCCATGTTCTGTTCGAACAACTGCCTCTTGGTCTAGGTAGACCAGGTAGTTGTCTTCAAAATTTCTTTCATAAATGAGTGAGTGTCTCCAGTGCTCCCTCAGTTTGTTGAAAGATTTCAATTTGTATTCCATCTATTCCTGGTACCTTATTCTTTGCCAATGACGTCAATGAACCTTGGACTTTTTCTTGCAGAATCATTGGCTCTTGATGATATGCTACCTCTTGAAATGCTTTAATATTGACTATTTCATGTTGGTTCAGTGACTCTGTGTATTCCTTCCATCTTCTCTTGATGCTTTCTGCATCATTCACTATTTTACCCATTGTTGTTGATAAGTGTCATTGAGTCATTTCCGACCCATAGCAACCCTGTATACGGTTTCCAAGGAGTGGCTGGTGAGCTTGAACTGCCAACTTGGCAGTTCAAATGACTTTGCAGTCCAATGCATTAACCCACAGAGCCACACCAGGACTCCCATTTTGCCCATAGAATTCTTCAATATCACAAGTCAAGGTTTGCATTTTTTCTTCAGTTCCCTCAGTTTGAGAAATGATGAGCTTATTCTTTTCCCTTGTGATTTTCTAACTCCAGTTTTTTTTCACATTTTGTTGTAATATTATACTTTATCTTCTTGGGCTGACCTTTGAAACTTTATGTTCAGCTCTGGTACTTCCTCACTTCTTCCCTTTGCTTTGGTATCTCTATGCTGGAGAAAAGTTTCAGAGTCTCTTTTGACATCCATTTTGGTCTTTTCTTTCTTTCTTTTCTTTGTAATGACCTTTTGCTTACCTCTTGCATGATGTTCTTGATGTCATCCCACAACTCTTCTGTCTTCAGTCTTTAGTGTCTATTGCATCAAATCTGTTCATCAGATGATCTCTAAATTCAGGTGGGAAGTATTCAATAACAACCTATGATATGCAGATTATAGGACTTTGCTTGCTGAAAGTGAAGAGGACTTAAAATACCTACTGGTGAAGATAAAAGACGACAGCCTTCAGTATGGGTTGCATCTCAATGTAAAGAAAACAAAAATTCTCATCACTGTACCAATAAACAACATCCATATCAATGGAGAAAAGATTGAAGGTGTCAAAGACTTCATTTTCCTGGGATCAACAATCAATACTCATGGAAGCAGCAGTCAAGAAATCAAATGATGTATTGCATTAGGCAAATCTGCCTAACAAGACCTCTTTAAAGTATTGAAGAGCAAAGATGTCAGTTTGAGGACTTAAATGTGCCTTATCCATGCCATAGTATTTTCAATAACCTCATATGAATGCGAAAATTGGACAGTGAATAAGAACGGCTATAGAAGAATGGATTCATTTGAGTTATAGTTTTGGAGAAAGTATTAAAAATACCTTGGATTGCCAAAAGAACAAGCCAATCTGTGTTGGAAGAAGTACAGTCAGTGTGCTTCTTGGAAGCCAGGATGGTCAAACTTTGTCTCTCATACTTCCAGCCAGTCACTGGAGAAGAATATCATGTTTGTTAAATTGGAGGGTCAGAGAAAAAGAGGTAGACCACCCCCCAATAAGATGGATTGTCACAGTGATGGCAGTGATGGGCTCAGGAGTGGCAACAATTGTGAGGTTGGTCCAGGACTGGGCAGTATTTCATTCTGTTGTGCATAGATTCGCTATGAGTTGTTTTTGACTCAATGGCACTTAACAACAACAACCACAATATTCAAGGTCATATTTTGTCTCTCATGGACTTGTTTTAATTTGCTTCAGCTTCAGCCTGAATATGTATAGGAGCAATTGATGGTCTATTCCACAATCTACCGCTGGCCTTGTTTTGGCTTATGATATGGAGCTTTTCCATTGACTTTTTCTACAGATGTAGTCAATTTGAATTCTGTGTATTCTATCTGGTGAGGTCCATGTGTATAGTCGTCTTTTATGTTGTTTAAAAAGGTATTTGCAATGAACAAATCGCTGGTCTTGCAAAATTCTATCATGTGATCTCCAGCATCATTTCTATAACCAAGATCATATTTTCCAACTACCGATTCTTCTCCTTTGTTTCCAACCTTTGCATTCCAATCATCAGTGATTATTTAGACTGAAGATGTTGGTAGAATTCTTCTATTTCATCATCACTGGCTTTAGTGGTTGCTGGGTAAATTTGAATAGTAGTTGTATTAACTGGTCTTCCTTGTAGGAGTATGGCTATTACCCTTTCACTGAAAGCATGTGCTTCATGACTGATCTTGGTATGTTCTTTTTGATGATGAATGCAACACCTTTCCTCTTCAATTTGTCATTGCTGGCATAGTAAACCATGTGGTTGTCAGATTCACAATGGCCAGTACTAGTCCATTTCATTTCACTAATGCCTAGGATATCAATGTTTATGCATTCCATTTCATTTTTGACAATTTCCAATTTTTCTAGATTCATACTTTGTACATTTCATGTTCTGATCATTAATCAATGTTTACAGCTATTTCTCTTCATTTTGAGTTTTGCCCCATCAGCAAATGAAGGTCCCGAGGTCTCTACTTCATTCTCAACATTATGGTCAACTCAACTTTGAGGAGGCAGCTCTTACTCAGTCATATTTTGAGTGTTTTCCAAGCTGAAGGGCTTATCTTCTGGCACTGTATCTGACAATATTCTGATGCTCTTCTTCATGTTTCAATATTCAAGAATTTGTTTCTGACAGTGTTCTACTGTTATTCATAAAGTTTTCAAGGACTAAATATTCAGAAGTAGTCTGTCTCTCCTTCAGAGTCTATCCTTTTCTGGAAGCTCAGATGAAAACTGCCTTCCATGGGTGACCCTGCTGCTATTGAAAATACCAGTGGCATAGCTTTCAGAATCATAGCAACAAACGAGCCACCACAGTACGACAAACTGATAGACGAGTGGTGGCTTTTATGGTAGGGATTTTGATTTCACTTGTATACAAGGATATGGTCACATAGAAAATGAACAAAAATCCAGTGTCACTCAGCTACTAGTCTATAGAGCAATTATTTGAATCTCTATTTATCTGGCAGAACCCTGTTTCTTAATAACAGCACACTGATGTCTATCTGAGACTGTCTAAGAAATTTATATTATTGTTCTGTGTAAGATGTGAAACAGACTTCCTAACCTTCAACAATTCCTTCCTTTTTTTAGATGCATTAAGTTTATTTTCCTCTTTCCTAGGTCACTCACTTTCCTGACAATTACTGTGTTTCAGTTTTTCTTTTTTTCATTGTAACCTGTGTTTCAACGTTCATTTATATCAGATAACTGCAGCAGATCTTGACATCTTGGATAAACAAAGCAGAGTACCACAGGCTATTGGGTGAAATCCTTCTTTAGTGTTTGGAAAAGCAAATTTTTCCATAACTCAAATTTTGCATTAATTGTAGGTCAGTTGAGTTAATTATATATAGCAACTATTTGTTGTGGTTGTTGTTGTTAGGTGCCATTCTGACTCATAGTGACCATATACAAAACAGAATTAAATATTACCTACTTCTGTGCCATCCTCACAATCGTAATGTTTGAGCCCATTGTTGCTGCCATTGTGTCAATCCATCTCATTGATGGTCTTCTGGTCTTCTTCTTTTATGCTGATCTCCCTTTAACAAGGCTGATATCCTTCTTCAGGGTTGGATCCCTCCCCACACATATCCAAAGAATGACAGAATTCTTACTATCCATCCTCACTTCTAGGGAGCATTCTGACTATACTCATTCCAAAACAGATTTGTTTGTTCTGGCAGATCATGGTACTTTCAATATTCTTCTCCAATGCCATAATTCAAATCTATTGATTCTTCAACAGTTGTCCTTAATCATTGTCCAACTTTCACATGCACAAGAGCAGATTGAAAAAGCTATGGCTTGGGTCAGGCACACCTTAGTCCTCAAAGTGACATCTTTGCTCTTAAACACTTTTTTTTTTAGTTTTTGTTGTGAATTATGTGATAGTTTACATGGGAGAACATTAGTTTTACATTCATCCTGTCGTATTTTGTTTCATTGCAATGATTACAATCCCCTCCATGCATAATCAAACAACCAAAAAGTACACCCCACAAGCATGCACCCCTTGCCATCAGCACATAGCCCCTCTCCCTCCCTGAGTCCAGAGTCCCAGCCACTCCATCTTTCCACATCATCGTCTCTGCCTCCATCTCTGGCATCACTGCTTCTCTGGATAGGGTCCTGAACTCCACTTTTCTCCCTTGATGGTCCATGGGACCTCCACTCCTGTACTGCAAAATCAACCACTCCCTTCCTTTTGTTACAAAACATCTACCTTTACATTTACAACTCTCACAGTCAGTCTTGATAGCAATTATTTACTATTGAACCACAAGAGTCTTATCCCCATTTCCTTTTATCAGCCCTGTCCAGACAGGCTGGAAACCACTCAGTGGAGAGTCTACCTTCCCCCGCACCCTCTAGAACTAGGCTCCCTTTTGAAAGCTTGTAAGCCAGTTACTTCTTGCCTTTATAGCCCCCCATTTTGGGTAGCCAGTGTTCAAGTTGCCCATCCCTGTCAACCCTGTGTAATGAGGGGGTGTGAATGATCCTCACTGTAAAGATTTGTTTTGTCTTTTGAGCTACTACATCCATAAGTATAAGACAAGTTCATAATATTGTAGCAGATTACTCTTTTTTTCCTCTTCTTTTTTCTTCTAGTCAAGTTCTGATCCTCCAGCCATTAAAGCCAGGTCAGGTGGGTACTATCTGCAAGTATTAGTGTTCTTGTGTATCTTCCATCACTTCATATCAGCTGGATGCTTCACTCTCCACTTTAGTCCTCTGTGGTCATGTCACTGTCTCTGGGTCCAGGAGTCCCCAGGTCTTGCCACACTGTTGGCCAACCAAGTCTCAACCCAGGTTGACAGGAATCCATTGAACGTGGTTGGACATAGCTCACAACTTCTTGCTGTTTTTCCCCCACTTCACCTTATTGGTGACCAACGTGGTCACCAGCAAGCCCACATGAGTATTCCTTTTGAGTCTCAGTCTTGGAAGGGTGTTTGCTCCGAGGGGATCCAACCACTTATGTTGATGGCTCCCAGGCAAACTACTTGCTTGTTCTGATAGTACTCAATCAGACTGCTGTTACTGGTTTTGTTTTGTTTTGTTTTTCCCTGATGGTCTTTCTTTCAAGAAGTATCTTCTGTTTTTCTACCTGCTCCAGGCTGGTCTGTTTGTCCTTTCAAGTAGAAATTTCCCCCCTCAGAAGATTCTGGATGGGGATCAAGATTCCACCTATGGTCTTATGCATTACAAAGGCTTCCATAAGGAAGCTTCCTTCATGGGAAAAGTTCTAGCCCAATTTTAGGTATTCCAATCAGTTAGGCTGAAGATGGACTTACAAGCTTTCTATGGTGATATTTCTGACTATTCCTTTCTCTCTCCCACAAGTGTCTACTTTACTATAGTAGGCAAGGGAAACCAAGATGCAAAAGACAGCCAAGCATCTTAACATTATTTCCCCTCTTCTACCCATTCAAAAAATGCCTCAATCCCTATATTTCACAGCCCTGTTGTTCCAAGGTTGTACATACATCATTATTTACCTCTGTCCCACTTGGTCCATGCAAACCTGCCTAACTGTTTTCCCATTCACCTTGTTCTTCCATTCCCCTCCCCCTTTTGTGTATTTCCCAATCCCCAAATCACCACCCCCCCAGCACCCAAACTATCCTGTGTATATTCCCTCCCCTGTGTTCACCTTCCCCTCCCTCCACTCACCCACCCCATAAATTCTGGTAATCAGCAAAGAATTTTTTCCCCCAATTTTAGTGTGAATATTTTTTCTTAATCTTTTACAATAATGGTCCTATGCAGTATTTCTCCTTTTGTGACTGACTAATTTCATTCAACATGATGTCTTCAAGGTTCATCCATGATATGTGGTGGCTTGCACCTTCCTTATTATTCTTCAAGGTAGCATAATATTCCATTGTGTGTATGTACCACAGTTTGTTTATCCATTCTTCAGTTGA
>NW_006408520.1:31417075-31425323 GCF_000296735.1 Chrysochloris asiatica | reverse complement strand
ACAATCCTTTGTCTCACCTTTCTTTGGAATGGGCACAAATATAGATCTCTTCCAACTGGTTTGTAAGGTAATTGTCTTTCAAATTTCTTGGTCTAGATAAGTGTGTGTCTCCAGTACTGAATCAATTTGTTGAAACATTTCGATTTGTATTTCATCAGTTCCTGATGTCTTCTTTATTGTCAATGCCTTTGTGCAGCTGATGTTCTTTCA
Organism: Chrysochloris asiatica; assembly: GCF_000296735.1. Classification (NCBI taxonomy): domain Eukaryota; kingdom Metazoa; phylum Chordata; class Mammalia; order Afrosoricida; family Chrysochloridae; genus Chrysochloris; species Chrysochloris asiatica. The sequence goes on along the minus strand of NW_006408520.1, from coordinate 31,425,113 downwards.
ATACCACTAGTTTTCAATCAAATGGATACCTCTTGAAATGGTTGAACATCAAACAATTCTTTTTGGTACAATGACTTTTTGTATTACTTCCATCTTTTTTGATGCTTCCTGTGTTGTTGAATATTTTGCCCATAGAACTATTCAATATTGTAAGTCAAGAACTGATTTATTTCAGTTCTTTCAGCTTGAAAAATGTTGAATGTATTCTTCCCTTGGTCTTCTAATTCCAGGTCTTTGCACATTTTATTACAATTTTACTTTGCTTTCTCAAGCTGCCCTTTGAAATGTTCTGTTCAAGTCTTTTACTTCATCATTTCTTCCAGTCATTTTAGCTTCTTTACTCTCAAGAGCAAGTTTCATTGTCTCTTCTGACATGCATTTTTGTGTTTTCTTTCTTTTCTGTCTTTTTAACAAGTTTTTGCTTTCTTCCTGTATGATTTTCTTGATGTCGTCCCACAAGTCTCCCAGTCTTTAGCCATTAGTGTCTAATGTATCAAATTTGTTCATGAGATGGTCCCTAAATTAAGGTGGGATAATTCTGTAGGATAAGCATTGGACTATAAGATCAGTTTGAACTGCAAGACCAGTGGTTCAAACCTACCAGTCACTGCTCAGAAACCCTTTACAGGACCGCTATGAGTCAGAACTGATTCAATGGCACTTAACTTAACAACATACTTATGGTCATATTTTGGTTCCTGTGGAAGTGTTTTAATTTTCTTTAGCTTCAGCTTTAACTTGCATATGAACAAGTTCCACAGCTGGCCCTTGCTTTGTTTTGGTTAATGATATTGAGTTTCTTCATCCTATCTTCCCACAGATGTTGTCAATTTGATTCCTGTGACTTTCATCTGGTGAGGTCCAGGTGTATAGCAATCTTTTATGTTGTTGAAAAAAAGGTATTTGCAATAAAGAAGTAGTTGGTTTTGCAAAATATCATGTGATCTCCACCATAATTCCCATCACCATGGCCATATTTTCCAACTATTGATCCTTCCTGTTTGTTTCTAAAATTTACATTCCAATCACTAGTAATTATCAAAGCATCTTGATTGCATGTTTGATCAATATCAGACTGAAGAAGTTTGTAGAGTTCTTCCATTTCATCATCACTGGCTTTAGTGGCTGGTGCATAAATTTGAATAATAGTGATATTAACTGATCTTCCTTGTAAGTGTTTGGATACTATCCTATCACAAACACCACTGTCCTTCAAAATAAATCTTAAATTTTTTTTTTGATAATGCATGGATGCCATTCCTCTTCAATTTTTCATTTCCAACAAATTAAACCATATGATTGTCTGGTTCAAAATGTCCATTTCATCTCATATTGCTGAGGATATCTATCTTTTTACATTCTATTTCATTATTGGTGATTTCTAATTTTCCTAGATTCATACTTCATACATTTCATGTTCTGATTATTAATGGATGTTTGTAGCTATTTATTCTTTTTTTGAGTTGTGCTCCATCAGCAAATGAAGGTCCTGAAAGTTTTGTTCCATTCATGTCATTAAGGTGAACTGTACTTTGAGGATTCAGCTCTTCCCCAGTCATATCTTGAGTGTCTTCCAACCTGAGAAGTTCATGTTCAGGCACTGTATCAGACAATGTTCTGCTGTTGTTTGTAGGGTTTTCAGTGAGTTACCATTGTGAAGTGGTTTGCCTCTCCTTTCTAATCTGACTTTAGTCTGGAAGCTCCACTGAAACCTATGAACCATGGATTTTAAATACCAGTGGGATAGCTTCCATTATTACAGCAACACATAAGCCATCACAGTACAACAAACTGACAGACAAGTGGTGGACAGCAACTATTTAGAGAAATATAAATTGATTATAAAGTGCATATTATAAAAGCCCAACTGTCTATAAATGGAATCACATAAGACTTAGCTTATTCTACAGGTTAACTTCTTAAACACTCCTCTAAATTCAAAGCAGACTTCTACAGTTTAACCAGGCTTCATAAATGAAGAATGGATTTTTTTATAAGTAGCAAAAACAGTTGAAAGACCCACTGAGAAGACCTGAAATGTATGAATTATTCAAAATGGAGGGCCTAACACTCCTTTAAAAAATTATTTGAACTCCTGTGAACCCGGCTGGAGACCTGGTTGGCCAGCAGTATGGCAAGACCTGGGGACTCGTGGGTCCAGAGTCAGTGACATAGTCACAGAGGACTAGAGTGGAACGTGAAGTGTCCAGCAGATAAGAAGAGATGGCATATGCACAAGAACACACACACTTGCAGAATATCCACTTGATTTGGCTTCAATGGCTGGATGATCAGAACTCAACTAGAAGAAGAAAGAAGAGGGGGGAAAAAAAAGAGTAATCTGATACAATTTGATGAACTTGACTTACACCTATGGATGCGGAGCTCAAAAGAGTGACTAATCTTTACAGCAAGGATCATTCCCGCCCCCTTGATACAGAGGGTAGACAGGGATGGGCAACTTGGACATTGGCTACCCAAAATGGGGGGTGGGGAGCTACAAAGGCAAGAAGCGACTGGCTTACAACCTTTCAACAGGGAGTCTAGATCCAGAAGGCATGGAGGAAGGTAGAATCTTCACTGAGTAGTATCTAATCTGTCTGGGTGGGGCTGGTAAAAGTAGATGGGGATAGCACTCATGTGGCACAATAGTGAATAACTGCTGTCAGGACTGACTGTGAGGGTTGGAAATGTAAAGGTAGACATTTTGTAGCAAAAGGAGGGGAGTGGTTTGATTTTGCAGTCCAGGAGTGGAAGTCCCTAGGAGCATCAAGGTAGAAGAACGGAGTGTGGGACCCACCCAGAAAAACAGTGACACCAGAGATGGAGCCAGAAATGATGATGTGGAGAGATGTAGTGGCTGTGGACTCTACACCCAGAGAGGGAGAGGGGCTGTGTGCTGACGACCAGGTGGCAGGCTTGCAGTGTATACCCTTTGGTTGGTTGATAATGCATGGGGGGATTACATTCATGGCAATGAAATGATATACAATAGGATGAATGTAAAACTAATCTTCTCCCATGTAAACTATCACATAATTCACAATAAAACATTAAAAATAATTATTTGATTGTAATAAAAAAGGGGGGAGTATTTAATCTTTCACTCCAGGAACAGAGGACCCTAGGACTCATCAAGAGAGAAGCCTAATAAAGTTGCCAGTTTGACAACATATTTTAAACATGTATGTAGAGCATTAAACATAGCTCTTTTTACAAACTTAAACAGAAATATATCCTCTGTTACCAAAAAAAATTGGTCTTTTGGAAGGCTTTAGAAAAGAAAAAATTGTCAAAAATAATCCAAAAGTAAGTACTGGGCAGTTTTTATTTGTTCCTATACCTACTTGAAGTTCTCTGTCAATAATGACAAGAAATTTGGAAGAGAGCTACCTGGAAAAAATATTGGAAGAGATCAATATCTGTATGCATTCCAAAGAAAGGTGATCAAAAAGGTGAGGAAATTATGGAACAATATCATTATTATTAAGTAAATATTGCTGAAGATAATTAAAATTTGTTACAGCAGAACATTGACAAGGAACTGTCAGAAATTCAAGCTGAATTCAGAATGGATAGATACCATTGGATAGATATCATTGTTGATATGTATGGATCATGGCAGAAAGCAAAGAATAACCAAAAGATGTCTACCTGTTTTTTATTGACTGTACAAAGACATTGGACCATGTGGATCATGACATTGTGAAGACTGGGTATTCCAGAGCACTTAATTGTGCTTAGGCAGAACCTGTACACAGATTAAGAGACAGTCCATTCAAATAGTACAAGAGGATACTGTGTGGTTTAAAATCAGGAAAGGTGTATGTCAAGGTCCTATCCTTTCAAAAAAAAAAAAACGTATTTAATCTGTTTGCTAAATAAATAATTTGAAAAGTTGAACTATATGAGGAATTTAGCATCAGGATTGAAGGAAGACTCATTGACTTGAAGGATTTACTGATGAGGGTCAACCTAAAGGTTACCTATCAACCTAAAGAATACAAAATTCCTCACAATTAGACCAGTAAGCAACATCAAAATGGAGAGAAAAATTGAAGCTTTCAAGGATTTCATTTTACTTGGATCCACAATCAATGTCCATGGAATCAAAAATCAAAAACTCAAGTGGGCAAATCTGCTGTAAAAGACCTCTTTAATGTGGGGGTAAAAATTAAAGATGGTATCTAAAGGACTATGGGGAGCCTGACCCAAGTTTTGGCATTTTCAATCACAACATATGCATTTGAAATATAGGCAGTGAATTAAACAGACTGAAGGAGAAATAGCACATTTGAATTGTGTAGTATTGGTAAAGAATATTAAATATAAATATACCATAGACTGCCAGAAAAATGAATAAATATGTCTGGAAGAAGTACAGCCTTCAACATTTTTAAAAGCAAAAATAGTGAGACATTGTCATGTACTTTGGACATCAAAAGATTTGTGGACAAAATGGAGCTAAAAGATAATCGAACTTTCCCATGAACTTTTTGAAGTCCTCTTGTGTATGTATAAATATTTAATCAGTTTTCTTCTTTCAGAGAGGGGAATGTTCAAATAGAACAGACGAGGCCATTTGGGGAATTAAAAGTGAGCAATGACATTGGGAACCATAGTTACAGTAGTTAGTCTGTGAATGAATTGATACAAATATAGGTTGGCAGTGACAAAAGCTGTCCATCCTGCAGGCCCAGGGCCATGCCCCTGATGCTACCACTCCTGAAGTAGGTAAGGTAGGGCTGAGGCAGCAACCAGTTTGGCTTTTTGGATATCATTCTATTCACTATTGTCTAAGCTGTGAGGACCATCAGGAAGCAGAGGTTCTGGGCACAAAGCAATGACTATATTTAGCCTGCAGGTAAAGAATTGCTAGTATCCACATTGTGAGGCCTCTTGGTGTGGCACTGTAAGGTAAGTACTGGACCAAAAGTCAGTTTGAACTGCAAGATCAGTGGCTCAAACTCACTAGTTTCTCCTCAGAGACCCTATACAGGGTCACGATGAGTTGGAACCAACTCAACAGCATTTAATTACTAAATTACTCTAGACTAGTGAACACAATTAAATATGGCCCAAAGAAAAAGGAATGGAGAATGGGTCAAATATAGGTTTCAGGACAATTGTTTTCTGTATTCTAAGTATCCAGAGGGGTCTGGTCTGTATCCCTCTTTCTAGTGCAGAAAGCCTCAAGTAATATGGCCAATGTTTCTTTGTGTTTCCTCACCATGACCTATTAAATAAATAGAAAAGTAACTGTCCACATTTACAAATAATGTCTGAGTCTTAGAGAAGGCAAGAGACCTGCTTCAAAGCATTATATGTGTTTATGATGGAGCCAAGATAGCACCCTGTCTTCTGATCTCCACGCTAATGTTCCCTCCATTAAACCATAGTAACTCTCTGAAATCAGTGTTGTAAGAGAGATTTACTACTTATTTATTTTTAAATATTGTCATGTTAGACTGGGCTCTAGTTAACGAGAAGGACCCTGTTGTACTAGCAGCATATAAAACCCAACTCTGTACAGATGGTTTTAGCATTTCCCCTCATATTCTTCCCCTATTCTTTTTCTTGGTTGGTATCCCACTGTGTGTGTCCTTGGAGACCAAGAAAGAACTGCCAATTGCCACTCTGGCTAAAGGGCTCCATGGTTTCCATTCAGAGGTAGGGGTTATAATTCTGTATTTGAAATTTGGTTTGGATTGGATTTTGGGCCACAATTCTCATATTCAAAATGAAAAAAGAAGTTCTTTCCCACAAAGATTTTTCTTTTTAAAGTTTTTTAAGTTTCAAGTAGAAAGAGGAAAGTAGTCACAAGTTCAAATTATTATAAATTGTTATTATTAATTTTGGTGATGATCATAATCATCTTTTTAAAAAGAGCTTTGTTCTAAGTAGCAGAGGTCATGACTATTATTGGACTATCATCAGGAACTGTTATTCTGGAAATGTCTAAAAATGTGAAGTGGACAGAAGAGGAGTTTGCATTTCAAGAGCATCTTTATCATATGTGTTTTGTCAAAACATCTGTGAATATTAACCTGTCTTCCACCAATGGCCTTCAGTGAGATTCTATGTACAAGAGACTCTTGGGTAAACCAAAACTGATAACTGGCTAAATGAAAGTTTAAATATTAATTGTAAATTATGTAGCACTTTACACTTTGCGAAATGCATTTCCTTTAAACATTGTAAGTAAGCTTTATTACCCCCTATTGCATAAGGAGCTCTGGTAGTGTAGTGATTACGAGTTGGGTTGCCAGCCTCAAAGTCAGCAGTTTGAAACTACCAGCGGTTCCACGGGAGAAAGATGAGGCATTCTGCTCCCGTAAAGATTTACAGCCTTGGAAACCCTGTACAGGGTCACTATGAGTCGGAACCGACTCCATGGTACTTAACAACAACAACAAAATTGCATATGAGGGAACTGAGACTCAGAAAAGCAAAGCAAGTTGCTTAGCTCTGAACAGAGCAATTATGGGGTAGAACTGATTCAAAACCACAACCTATATACACGACACCATGATGTTTCTCACAAACAATTCTTCAGAGAAAATAAAATGTCTCTTGTTAATTAAGTGTCTTTGTATGTGAATATGCGGTGTCATATGGAACTAAAGATTTGAAATGTCTAAAAGTTGGATTTGGTACAATTTGTAAGGTGAGATGCAGATATTTCCAACTGTGACACCGACACCTGGGATTGGCTTTGTTTCTGCCAGCTCATCATTCATACATATTCAAATGGGTGAAATCATTGTGTCTTATTAAATATCTGTTTCTCTAGTCTGCTTTTTATAATTAGAAATGAATCAGAAATTTGGGACCAAAAGTATCTGCTTCCTGCTTCTCTGAGGCCTGCTGTTATACTAACACAGGCAAGAGCTACACTGATTTTAGCCAATTTTCCCATTAGTGTTAATTAGAAGCTCCCTCTCCTTCATTGCCTTAGCATTTTAGTCAGGTTTTTTTTTTTTTTTTTCATAGCATAGTCTCTAGTCCACCATGATAATTCATTTACACTACCATCCCTCCCCCACTATATTGTGACCCCTTCAGGGACAGAGACTATCATTTAAACAGTACAGCATCTGGCACAAAGTATAGTCATTGAATGAATAAGTATGCCATGGGGAGATATGCCATATGAATAAACTCAGAATCACATGGAATTTTGCACTAAAATAGCCCCACATGGCAAGGATTTGTCATATTGGAGACGTGTACTAAATAGATCAATCAGCTAATTTACTTCTAGCCAAAAGAAAATGTTGTTATGAAGTTGAGAAATAATAGGACTCGTCAATTATATTTTCCTTTTCATGTCAGAGAGAGTCTTTGTATATAGACATGATGCTACCTTTCCATTAACTGGGGGACAGACACATATCCCTTTTTTTTCCAGCAGTGGGAATGTACTAGATCAAACCATTTATACGTTCATACCTTCCCCCTTCTGACCAATAGTGTGATTTACAGACTGATAAGCTTGGTATAATAGGGTAATCTAGAGTAAGCATTAACTCATTAAGGACTGGTGATATGCAGTTGATATAATTTTACTTGCTGAAAACAAAGAGGACTTTAAACATTTTAAATCTACATTTACTTAAAATACTTTGCACTGAGATGCTCTTCAGTGTAAAGAAAACAAACTCCTCATCACTGGAACAATAAAGAATATCCATATCAATGGAGAAAAGATCAAAGTTCTCAAAGACTTCATTTTGCTTTGATTCACCATCAACACTAATGGGACCAGGTGTCAAGAAATCAAATGACATATTGCATTAGGCAAATTTGCTACACAAGACCTCTTTAAAATGTTCAAGAGCAAAGATGTCAATTTGAGGACTAAAGTACACCTTACCCAAGCCATTATATATATTTTTTTCCTCTGTTAATTGTGATGTTATTTGTCAATACCGCTGATTTTTTTTTTCTTAAATGTTTTATTGTGAATTATGTGATAGTTTACATGGGAGAACATTAGTTTTACATTCATTCTATCATAAATCGTCTCATTGCCATG
>NW_006408520.1:31389715-31407770 GCF_000296735.1 Chrysochloris asiatica | reverse complement strand
AAAGATGTCAGCTGAAAGACTAAGGTGCGCCTGACCCAAGCCATTTTTCCCAAGTATTTTCGGGAACCTCATATGCATGTGAAAGCTGAACAGTTAATAAGGAAGACCATAGAAAAATTGATGCTTTTGAGTTATGGTGTTGGAGGAGAATATTGAAAGTGCCATGGGCTGCCAAAAGAACCAACAGATCTGTGCTAGACGAAGTGTAGCCAGATTGCTCCTTAGAGGCCAAGATGGCCAAACTTCGTCTCTCATACTTCAAACATATTGTCAGGAGGGCCCAGTCTCTGGTGAAGAATATCATGTTTGGTAAGGTGGAGGGTCAGAGAAAAAGAGGAAGACCCCCAATGAGATGGATTGGCAGCATCGATGGACTCAAGCATGTCAACAGTAGTGAGGTTGGCCCAGGATTGGGCAGTGTTTCATTCTGCTGTGCATAATAAGTCCGCTATGAATCAATACCAACTCGATGGCACTTAACAACAATAACAACATGGACTTCTAGAAGAACAAATAAATCTGTGTCAGAAGTAGTTCAACCAGAATGCTCCTTAGAAGTCAATTTGACCAGACTTCTTCTCTCATACTTCAGACATATTATCAGGAAGGACCAGTCTGTGGAGACTGCATAGTCTGAGACACGATGCTAGGTAAAGTGGAGGTCATAGAAAAAGAGGGAGACCCCAGTGAGATGGATTAGCACATTGGCAGAAACAAGGAACTCAAGAGTAGCAGTGATTGTGAGGATGATGGAGGACTGGGCAGTGTTTCATTCTGTTTTACATAGGATTACTATGGGTCAGAACCAACTTGATAGCCCCTAACAACAACAGGGTAGAAGAGTCTAAAGGTACTCTGGTCAAATTAGGCTCAAGAAAAGTAGAACACTTGTTACAGATTGGGAATGAAAGAAAAAGATTCTCACCATGATGACTAACAGACAGGCTAGTCTTTGGTCTCTAACTTAGCTCTCCAATAACATTAGTAAAAGAGTTGGGAGGGGGTAGGAATCAAACCTATTGGTTCCAACCCAACTTAGAATGACCCTGTTGGACAGAGTAGAACTGTCCCATAGACTTTCTAAGGCAGTAAACTTTTTGGAGGAGTCCTGGTGTGGCGCTGTGAGATAATGTGTCAGACTCCAAAGTAGTTTGAACTGCAAGGTCTGTGGTTCAAATTCACCAGCTGCTCCTTGGAAACCCTATGCAGGGTCAGCGTGGGTCAGAATCAACTCGAAGGTACATAACAACAGCAACAAACTTTTTGGAAGCAGATAGCCACATCTTTCTCCCATGGAATAGCAGGGAGGTTAGCAGCTGAACATTTAAGAAGTAGAAAACCAGTGCTTTTACTGACAAATCTTATACTGATGGCTATTAAAAACTGAAATGGGGCTCGCTTTCTAACTCCAAAGTCCATCACAAGCATTTCTATTGCATATGTTGTTTCCAAAGCATTTTCACACACATATTCCTAATTAATACTCATGGAGGACACCTTGCCTGTGAGTAAATATAAAATATTATGCAAACTCAAAGAAACTATTACTAAGCAAAAGTACTAAAGTGTGAAGTTATTGTTCTCAACATATCCTTCATCTAGGTCTATACAGTTCTGAAGATGGTGTTTCTATCCCTCCAACCCCTCTCAGAGAAATGGCAGTTTTGGCATTCTTGAGGAATTCAAAATTGTTTTCTTTCAAAATGCTCTTTAAGTTTGGAGAACAAAAAGAAGTCTAAAGAGGCAAAATCAGAGCTGTAGAGTGGATGGGGTAAGAGTTCCCAAATAAATTCTCAAAGGACAATACTTGTTACCTCTGAAGAATGAGCAAGTGCATTGTCATGATGAAATTAAGGAAAAAATACTGTTCAGTGCAACTTTCCTGTTCTTTTTCTCACCAATACAGCATTAAAAAAAAAAAAAAAGTCTTCATAGTAAGCCCCTGTGATCATCCTGTGTCCTTTGAGAAAATCCATTAAGATTACCACTTTGGAATCCCAAAAACAGACACCATTACCTTCTGAGTTGCCTTAAACTGACTGGCCAAGCAGATCACCTTGGAAATCCCTGTTTTTGATTGACTCTTTGTTTTAAAAGCACCCTAAGGAGTCCTGGTGTGGCACTGTGGGTTAATGCACTGGACTGCAAAGTTGATTTGATCCTTAAGGTCTGCGATTCAAGCTTACCAGTCACTCCTTGGAAACTCTATGCAGCGTCACTGTGGGTCAGTTAACAACACAAGGAGACAAAGACAAGTATCTAAATGATTGAACTTCTCTGTAGCATCCACTTATCACCTTTGTTTAAACACTTTTTGTTTGGAATAAAACCATGTATGTATGAATATGAAGGGGAGTCAAAAGTCTGTGGATAAATGGAATTGAGGAGGGGGTGGTAGAACCCAGGGTAGGGAGCAGACACATCATAGTTTGGGTGTGGGTGGAGGGCAATACACAAGAATGGGGAGGGGTAGAAGAACAAGCTAGATAGGGGAACACTGACACAGGTTTGTGTGGGCTAAATGGGTCAGAGGTAAATAGTGATACATGCTCAACCTTGGAACAACAGGGCTCTGTGATACAGGGATTGCGGCATATTCTGAAGAGGGGAAATAATACTAAGATGCTTGATTGTCTTATGAATACTGGATTCCCTTGCCTACTATTGAAAATAGACACTTGAGTGGGATAGAAAGGAATGTTGGGAAACATGATTACAGAAAGCTTGTAAGACAATTTTCAGCCAATAACTGATGGAATAACTAAAAGGGGTTCTAGAACTTGCCCAGGGAAATAGGCCTCTTGCAGAGCCTTTGCAGAGTATAGGACCTTAGATGGAATCCTGAGTCCCATCCAGAACCTTATGAGGTGGGACATTTCCACTAGCAAGGACAAGCAAACCAACCTGGAACAGCTAGAGCAACAGATGATAAATCTTCAAAGAGATCATCAGGAAAATTCCAGAACAAAAATGTCAGTATGACTGGCTACTACATGAATAAGCAAGCTCTTCACTGGGAAGCCATCAAGGCAAGCAATCAAGTTCCTTCAGGACAAACCCCCCTCCAAGACTGAAACTCAAAGGGAACACATGAGCAGGCATGTAAGCTTGCTGATGACCACATTGGTCTACTTGTGAGTGGAAGAGGGGGAAAGGCATCAATGAAGAAACGGACTGAGTTTAACCATGGGCCATAGACTCCCATTGACCTGGAGATGAGAGGGAAAAGAAGGGCTGGTTGGTCCAAAGTGTGGTGAGACCTGGGAACACCTAAGCCCATGGACAAGGATATAGCCACAGAGTGCTAGACCTGAGAGTGAAGCTTCCAGCTGATCTGAAGTGAGGGTATACACACAAGAACATCCAAACTTGAAAACAGTACCCATTTGATCTAGACTCGATGACTTGACAATCAGAACTGAACTAGAGGAAGATTTAAAAAAAAAAATTTTTTTTTTTGATAAAGGAAATGAGACTAAATTGCTACAATTTTATGAACTTGACTTATACTCATGGATGTAGTAGCTCAAAATACCAACAGAAAAGGAAGGAGTCTCCATATCAAGTATAAATCCTATCCCCTCTGTATATAGGGTAGATAGGGATGGGCAATTTAGACATTGGCTACCTAAAATGAGGGGTCGATAAAGGCACAAAGTGACTGGCTTACAAGTTTCCGAGAGGGAGTTTAGTTTAAGAGTGTGTGGAGGAAGAAATAGTCCCCACTGAATAGTTTTCATCCTGGTGAAGGGAGATGAGGATAGGATTCTTACAATTTGATGGTGAATAATTGTTATCATGGCTAATTGCAACTGTCAGAACTGTAAAGGTACAAGTTTTGTGACAGAAACAAGGAAATAGTTGATCTTGCATCCCAGAAGCAGAGGACCCTAGGACCATCAAGGAAGAAGAGCACAAGCGGCATGCGGCATGTGGGAACTTATCCAGAGAAGTAGCAACACCAGAGATGGAGGCAGAGATGGGGACATACAGAGAGAGGGAGCAGCTAAGGACTCTAGACTCATGGAGAGAGAAGGACTGAATGCTGGTGGTCAGGAGGCAGGCTTACACAATGGGCCCTTTGGTTGTCTGAATTACTGTATATTCCTGAGTGTTTTTGTGTACATGGCCCCACCTCACCCTCCCCGCAAATAAAGGAAAAGCAGAGGGAATAGAAGTGAATGCTGTTGAATAAAGATGCATGGAGGAGATTGTAATCATTACAATGGAACGATGGTGTAAAGCTGATGTTCTCCCATGTGAACTGTCACTCAGTTCACAATTATAATAAATAAATAAACAAACAAAAACAAAAGATCATTGACTTTTCCATGAACTTTTTGAATAACTCTTGTATTTTTTATTTACTCTCATATAAGCTTTTAGTCAGTCAGACTGATCTGGTTTAGAATCCTGGATCCAGGATATTTGCTATTTGACCTTAGACAAAGTTTAACCTCTCTGAATCCCAGTTAACTCAGTTGTTGTTGTTGTTGTTAGGTGCTATCAAGTTGGTACTGACTCATAGCGACCCTCTGTACAACAGAACAAAACACTGCCCGATCCTGGACCAAACTCACAATTGTTGCCAAGCTTGAGCCCACTGCCAATCCATCTCGCTGGGGTATTCCTGTTTTTCTCTGACCTTCCACCTTACCAAACATGATATCCTTCTCAGTATGAACAGATAATTATAGTACCCTGCTCAAGGATTGCTAAGATCAAATAACATCATGTACATGAAGTATTTGGTCATGTGCCTGGTTTATAAGGGCTTAATAAGAGTCAACTATAAGGTTAATGCACTAGACTGCAAAACCCGTGTGAACTGCAAGGTCGGCATTTCAAGCTCACAAGCTGCTCCCCGGAAACCCTATACAGGGTTGCTATGGGTCGGAGTCGACTCGACAGCACTTAACAACAACAACATAAACTATTTAAATATCATTCTTGTCATTCAAGACTTCTTCTTGCTATCACGAAGCAAAGAGAGCTATGTTGATGGGCAAACAAAAGAAACCCTCCTGAAATAAATGCTAACTCTGTACTTGGACTCAAGCATTTTGGCTCAGAGCCCTCACCAGCTCTATTTAGTCATAGTTCCCACTGACTTGACTCAGCTTCCTGCCTACGTCAGGACAAAGTCTGCATTTTCTCCTCATCATCCGACTCTTTCTTCTCTTTTACCTTCTCATCTATCTCACACTGCCTGGCTGCAGCCCCAGGCAAGACAGGACAGAGGCATTGGAGCAAGATGTTTAATGATGTCGGCCAGAAAGACAGCTTTTCTTAGAGAGACTTTTTTTGGAAAAGAAATTCCTCCTTTCAAGTACAATAACACTGACTGAAATGACTGGGCTATGCCAGTAACATCAGGGCATCGTTAAAGGAAAAGTATTGACTAAGCAATGTTTATAATTTCAGAGTTGTTTGGAGTTTATGGTATAATTTATGCCATGTGTTCTATCATTAACAGTTTTAAGGCAAACCTTTTTTTTTTTTTTTTTTTTTTTTTAATTCAACTGAGCACAAAACACCCACGTATGATACGGCGTCTCCCATGGTAAAGAAGACACACTCTTTCATTGAACTGGGAGGCTTTCTTTGGAAACCAGTATTTGTTGGTTAGCATTTCCCTTCACCTATCCATTTGTCTGGAGACAAGAAAAAACAATTTGAACAGAATTCAATTTCAGGATCTACTTGCCTAGAATTTGTATAGCAAGTTGTCGTTGCAGGAGAGCCTGCTTTGAAGCCTTACCTTGATTCATGTGTAAGAACCTGGAACATCTTCTGGAACAACCTTTTTACTGAGTGGAGCCTCAGAAATACATTTCAAAAATGTCTTCCGGGACCAGGCAGCCTTGCTTTCTTTGGAGTGAGACGGGGACCACAGCTGTGAGGAGTTGAGCTCTGACTCAAATTCACAGAGTTGCCAGAAGTACATTGTTGAGCTCACCACAACCTAGACACTTGAAAGGGTCCTTCTCTGAGGTTTGAATGTATAAAATATGGTCTATGTAGATTGTGTAAGTCACTAAGGAACAATGAACTAAAGGAACATGTAATGCAGCTTTAAAAAAATCTACCATGGAAACTCTTTGAAAGTAAAACACTACCACCACCACCCCAATCCACACAATCACACATATATGAGGGACATCAAAAAGTTTGTCGAAGCTTTCTCGTGATGCCACGGAGGCTGTCGGCTGCTTCACCATGAAGTTGAACATCTCCTTCCCAGCCACTGGCTGCCAGAAACTCATTGAAGTGGACGATGAACGCAGGCTTTGTAACTTTTTATGAGAAACAACTGGCCACAGAAGTTGCTGCTGACTCGTTGGGTGACGAATGGAAGGGTTATGTTGTCCGCATCAGTGGTGGAAACGACAAGCAGGGTTTTCCCATGAAGCAGGGCGTCTTGACCCATGGCCGTGTCCACCTGCTTCTGAGTAAGGGGCATTCCTGTTATAGACCAAGGAAAACTGGAAAAAGAAAGCACAAATCTGTCTGGGGTTGCATTGTGGATGCCAACTTGAGTGTTCTCAACTTGGTTATTATAAAAAAAAGGAGAGAAAGATATCCCAGGACTGACAGATACCTCTGTGCCTCATCGCCTGGGGCGCAAGACAGCTAGCAGAATCCGTAAACTTTTCAATCTCTCTACATAAAATGATGTCCGCCAGTGTGTTGTGAGAAAGCCACTGAACAAAAAAGGCAAGAAACCCAGGACCAAAGCACCCAAGATTCAGCGTCCTGTTACTCCATGTGTCCTGCAACACAAACGTCAGAATATTGCTCTGAAGAAACAACAGCACTGAGAAAAATAAGGAGGAGCCTGCAGAATATGCCAAGCTTTTGGCCAAGAGGATGAAGGAGGCCAAAGAAAAACGTCAGGAACAGATTGCCAAGAGACAGAGGCTATCCTCACTGAGAGCGTCTACCTGCAAGTCAGAATCCAGTCAAAATAAGAGATTTCTATGTGTGACAAATAAATACGCTCATATTAAAAAAAAAAAAAAAAAAAAGTTTGTGGAAGAATAGAATTTTAAAAAGAGTGAAATTTTACATGACGTTTTTGAAACCCTCTCATGTTTACACATTTGTGTGAGTGCATTACTCTACCCACTCGTCTCCTCCCCCACAAAATAGATCAAACCCCACTAACTCCTGTTCTGGTTTCACTGGAGAAGCATAAGCCTGATGACATCTGTGACATTGGTAACAACATGATTGGACTTACAAGGTGAAGCTGTGATGGAAGGAAGATATTTGTTCCTGATTTTTTCCCTCTTTAGGGCTTCAAATATACAACACAACATAATCTCAGTAATTAACAACCCATACATTTATATGTGCCTTCTCAGGCCTTCTCAGCTTACTGAGGAACTGCAGGTATCAGTAAATTGGGTTTGGGAATTCCATGCACAAAAATTCATATTGGGAGTAGGTGAAGTATGCAAGATAACAGGTATCTAACCACACATCCATCCTTTGAGTCATCTTCAGTGCCTCCCTTCCTTTAGGTACATAACCAGCTGGTCACAAAGTTCTATCTTCCTCCTAAGCATACTTTGAATCAACCCCTGTGGTCCTACTCAGTACCACACCCAGATCTCTTGCTGGGAGTGTTTCAGCCTCCTAGCTCATCTTTCTTTTGACCTCTTCCACTCTATTATTTAAGGAGCTCTGGTAGCGTAGTGGTTACGAATCGGGCTGCAAACCTCAAGGTCTTCAGTTTGAAACTACCAGCTGCTCCATGGGAGAAAGATGAGGCTTACTGCTCCCATAAAGATTTATAGCCTCGGAAACCCTGTTCACTATGGGTCGGAACCAACTCTACGGCACTTAACAACAACAACAATGTCCTCTGATTAGAGGATAGATCTCAAAGGTCATCCAAAAGTCTTTGATGATCTAGGAGTCTGTCTGCATTCTGACACTGGTTAGTGTCTTTCTTAATCTCAACTTCCTCATCAAAAAAGTAGAGATCACAATAGTACTGCTTTCACAGGTTTGTTGTGAGAGTTCAATGAGATAAGGTAAGTAAATCAGGAGAAATGCTAAATGAAGGCTGTTGCAATTTCCCTCAGCATATAGCCTTTGTATTCCAACTACATTAAACTTGCAGCTCCTAGAATATGTCATGTTCCATAGCCTAGTGATTTTGTACCTAAAATGCTTTTAAAATTGACTTAACGATTTATCATTATTTTATCAGGTATTTATTGGACATCTCCTGATGTGGTGCTGTGGGCTAATGCGTCAGACTGCTAAGTCATTTGAACTGCAAGGTCGGTGGATCAAGCTCACCAGCTGCTCCTTGGAAACCCTATACAGGGTCACTATGGGTCGGAATCGACTCGACAGCACTTAACAACAACAACACATCTGCAGCCTCAGCACCATCAATTTATTGAGTGCCAAAGACGTGACAATGAGGAAAATAGGATAGGTACTAGACTTTGTGAAAATTTACATTCTAGAAGGAAGGATTCAGACAATAAAATATTTTTGTAAATAATTCAATATTATAATTCTTTTAATGTTTAATACTAAATCAAACATAGTTTTGTGCTTCAAAACAATAAACCAAGATAATGAGATGGAGGTGGCAGACTGAGCTGTACATTTCTGGACATCAGGGCAGGTTTCTCTAGGACAATAACAATAAGGAGCCTGCTGTTAGATGTTCTGGAGTATGAACAAGTCTCAAGCACTGAAGTCACTGTAAACCAAGAAATAACTGGTTAAATCAGTTGACTGTCAAGTATAGATATGCATTCATGGATTATTTATCAGTATCATTGGCTAATTCATTTTAGTTCCTCTTTTTATCTTTATGTAAAATGCTCATGTTGCTATTCTCTAGATGAATTGTAAAAACTATTCCTAGTAGCATACTTTTTCAGAAATCAGTTGCATTTGGTGTTTTTATTTTTATTATCATCGATTCTTTATGCAGATGTTATAGTTTTCTAAATAGTATGTAGAAAAGAGAAGTTTATCTATTTTAAATATGATACGTTGTTGTTGTTAGTTATTGTAAAGATGACTCTGGCTCATGGCAACCTTATGTGTGTTGTTATGTGCCGTGGAGTCGGTTCCGACTCATAGTGACCCTGTACAGGGTTTCCAAAGCTGTAAATCTTTATGGGAGCAGAAAGCCTCATCTTTCTCCCTAGGAAAAGCAGGTAGTTTCGTACTGCTGACCTTGCGGTTTGCAGCCTGACTCGTAACCACTACACTACTAGAACTCCTAACCTTACATATAACAGAAGAAAATGTTGCCCAGTACTATGCTGCACTAGTGATTGTGGGTAAGTTTAAGTCCATTGTTGTTACTACTGTGTCAATATGTCTCACTTACAGCTTCCTTTGTCTTCACTGACCCTCTATCTTACAAACAACGAAGTCCTTCTTTAACAATTGGTCTTTCCCGATGTGTCCAAATTGAAATCTCATCATCCTTTCTTCTAAGGAGAATTCGCATTGTCTTGCTTCTGAGATTTCTTTGTCCTGTCTTCTAGTAATCTATATTATACATAGTATGCAATATTTTTCATCAACACCACTATTTAAATGCATCCATTCTTCTATCTTCCTTTCTAATTGTTCAGTTTTTGTGTTATATGAAGCAATAGAAAAGGCCATGGCTTTGGTCAGGCACACCTTAGTCATCAAAAGTGGCATATTTTCTTCTTAAAACTCTGACGAGGTCTTTTGTAGCAGATTTGAGCATGCAAGGTGTCATGTGATGCTACTACTATGAGCACTGATTATGGATCCAAATAAAAAGACATCCTTGACAATTTCAATTTCTTATCCATTTATCATGATATTTTCTAGTGAATCAGTTGTGAAGATTTCATTTTCTTCATATTTAGGTATAATCCATACTGAAGGCTGTAGTCTTTGACCTTCACCAGTGAGTGGTTCAGATCAAGCAAGGTTGTGTCATCTGTACATTGCAGGTTGTTAATGAGTCTCCTTTCAATTCTGATGTCACTTTTTTTTTTTAAATAGTCTAGTTTTTGTGTTATGTGTGCATGTGTAAATATGTGTGTAGAAGTGTTCAAAAGGATTCAAGATATTTGTGGAAAACTTCTATTATCTTTTTAAATTTAAATTACATCTGCTTGTTATTATCACCATACACTGGCAATTCTAAACAATGTCAGTGATAAAATACTTTTTCTTTTTTTGTTGTTGTTTTTTAAATTTTTCATTGTGAATTGAATGAAGGTAAACAGACAAGATCATCAGCTTTAGTTTCAGCCAATCATACATTTTGTTTCATCTCAATCATTACAATGTCCTCCTTGCAACAACAGTTGACTTGATTCCTTCCTGTGGCTTCTCTTTTTCACAAATGAACAAAGCAAAAATATTTGATGTACACATACAAAACAAAAAATATATATTAATTTAAATGTTTAAAGGGCACATTTTATAAGCCAGCCTCCTGCCCGTAGGCACACAGTCTTTCTAAGGTCATGGGTCCAGAATCTGCAGCTGCTCTGTTGCTCCATGCCATTGCCTCAGCTACTGTAACGACTGTTGCTACTTTTCTGGGTAGGAGTTAACGCTTTGCTCAATGTTCTTCCTGATGGTCCTAGGCTCGATAGTTTCATTTTGCAGGTTATTTGTTCAGCATATAGATAGAATAAGTAAGGTGAAAAGATACAACCTGCTGTACTTCTTTCACAATATAGATAGGAATTGATTTGCTAAGTACCATTGAGTTGGGTCAAATTCACAGCAATTCTGTATAGGGTTTTTGAGGCTTTCAGTCTTTGTGGGAGCAGAAAGTCTTATGTTTCTCATTTGAAGCAGGTGGTGGACTTGAATAACCGGTCTTGTGGCTCACAGTCCAGTTTTCATCCTATAGAACCACTAGGGCTCTATGGTGGTGGTGGTGATTATATACCGTGGAGTTGGTTCTGACTCATAGCAACCCTGAACAGGGTTTCCATCCATGGCTTTAAATCTTTACAGGAGCAGAAAGCCTCATCTTTCTCCCACAGAACAGCTGGTAGTTTTGAACTGCTGACCTTAAGGTTCACAGCCTGATTCGTAACCACTACACTACCAGAGCTCCTTTATAGATAAGAATAATAGTATAATAATCATATTTATGAACTGTTATCACTTACTGAGTTTCTACTATCAGATTATGTACTAGAAGCTTCAAAATTATTCTTTTTAAAGTAACAAAACAATCCTAGAGGATATACATTATTAGCTCCATTTTGTAAAGTTATGAATAATTTGTGCAACATCATAGGTAGTAAGTGATAGTCAATATTTAAACTCAACTTTGTACCATAAAGGATTATGTTTTAGCTAATATTGAACTCCTGTCAAATGCAGTATTGTTGTTGTTGTTAAGTGCTGTTGAGTTGGTTCTGATTAATAATGAGCCTGTGTAGGCTTTCTGAGGAGTGACTGGTGAGAATGAACTACCAACCTTGCAATTCAAACCAATATTGTAGTCTAGCACATTAACCCACAGCATGACACCAGGATTTCATGCAGTATTAAGTTACTATTAACCGGTTAATATCAAACATCTTAGTAAATATCAGTCCTCAGCATCATTAACTGAGGAGATGCAAATTAAATCACAATAAGATATCATTATAGAATTAGCACTGGACTGTGAACCACAAGGTCAGGAGTTCAAACCTTAGAAACCCTATACAGGGTCATTGAGTTGAAACAGACTCAACAGCACTTAATAACAACAACAATATATAGTCAATATGGAGTCCTGGTGTGGCGCTCATCAGAAACTCTATTCAGGATTGCTATGAGTCAGAACCAGCTCAATATAGCACTTAATAACAATGACATACAGTCACTAGAATAACTCTTATTAAGAAGACTGATAAAACCAGGTATTGGAGAGGATGTGGACTATCTGGAACTGTGATGTATTGTTAGTGGGAACATAAGATGGTGCTACTGCTTTTGAAGACAGTTTGGTAGTTTCTTACAAAGTTAAACAGGTACTGTGTGACCCAAATTGTGCTACTAGCTAAAGTAAGAAAGAGCACATACCAAGACAAAGAGTTATACATTAATATTCATAGCAGCTTAATTCATAAAGCTCAAAGCTTGAAACAATCTAACTGTCTGCCAACAGGTGAATGGATAAATTACGGTGTATTCCTATAACGGAATACTTCAAAAGAATGAACCACTGAACTACAATGATGCATGTAACAACATTGATGAATCTTAAATACATTATCCTGAGACAATAAGGCAGATATAAATGAATGTATACTGTTTGGTCACATTTACACAAAACTCTAGAACACACGAAACTAATGTGTAGGAACAGAAAGCTGACTCAGACAAAGAGAATGTGTGTTTGCAGAGATGGGAAGGAGGAAACATGGAGTTCTATTTGGAATGATAGAAATGTTCTATTATTTGATTTCGGTGATGGATGTATATATTTGTACCATCTTTTTGGTGTACTTTATTGGCTATAAATTATATTTTAATAAAGTTG
Source organism: Chrysochloris asiatica (assembly GCF_000296735.1). NCBI lineage: Eukaryota > Metazoa > Chordata > Mammalia > Afrosoricida > Chrysochloridae > Chrysochloris > Chrysochloris asiatica. The sequence goes on along the minus strand of NW_006408520.1, from coordinate 31,395,247 downwards.
ATTAAAATTACCAAATGGTTAATACCTAACAAAGATTAAATGCAAATAATTAATTACCCAAGTGAGAGTTAAATTAGTTGATCCAATTATAAACGTTTCAATCAAGTTGTAATCATGACATTAAATATGACTTTGCACTATAAGTGGGCATTTGAATGTTGCAATTTAAGCTGAATATAAACCAGTTAATTTAGGACATAATCTATCAGTTCTGAATTTCAAGGTCATTTAATGATTTCCTTCATTGTAGGAATTGTGTTAGGCCTTGGGGAAACAACAAAAACCATTTCTATAAATAAACTGGATAAGAAAAAGACAGTAACAATACAGTGTAATGTGTTTTAATAGCGCTATATGCAAAATGCTATGGGATACAAAGAAAAGGTTGTAAGATTATAACTTGGGTAATTGGGAAACTTGAAAGAGTGGTTCTGGAAGGGATGATGCATCCCACTTGAAGCATGTAAGCTTGAAATGCCTGTGGAGATGCTGATTAAGAGTTTGGATATAAAGATAAGGAGTCCCCTTGTTGCTAAAAAAGTAGATTTATGAGTTCCTATACATGTAGTAGTCAAAGTCATGAAAATAGATAAGTTTGTTAAGGGACAGAGTATAGAATGAGGAAAGAGCTGAGGACAAAACATTTGGGGCTCAGGAAGAGAACAAAAAACACTTAAATGAGTCTGGGAAGTAGAAGACAGTTCAATCAAGATAAAAAGAGTTTCAAGTTGTAAGGAGTAGCCTTGTGTCAGCAGCTGATGAGACATAAGTAGGGATGTTTTGGCAACTCATTAGGTACAAGCAAGGACACTGGTGGTGGGGAGCAGATAGTGGAAACAGTGAATACCAGAAGCTGTGAAAAGCAGATTGAGCAAGAGTCAGAGAAGACCGTGGGGCAGAGACTGAAGCCCAGAGAGATGAATGGCTGACATTTCTGTTGACTTGATTATAAAATCCAGGCATATGTACAGATTTCACCTCTATACTTGAGAACTAAGTTAACAAAACTAATGCCAGTATTAAATGAAAATTCTTAGTTTGGCAACATTACTAGAAATCCACCTCTACAGCTGCCATTTTCTCCCATAATATCATGGCTACCATTATTGAGCATCTCCATGCGCCTGGCACTGGGCTGTGCCTTCTATAGATTGGTTTCTGTGGCTTACCTGCTTCCAGGTACTGTCATTAGAATGAACTCCAGCACTGGTTAATTTCTTGGAAATGAATGAAAGAAAGGCCAAACACCCATTATGATAATTCTGTTCTTAAAAGGTACTTTGATAAAAATTATTTTTATGCAGAAACTCAGCTCTTTTTTGGTGCTGTCCACGCTTTGGCGATATCCCACATGCCATCAGTTCCCAGGGCCAAGCTGACAGCTGCACTGACTTGCCTTTTGCCAGCACTAAATTGCCACAGTGTGTTCCTTCACTCCTGAAGGTGAATGCTGTGGTAACAGCTGCTTCCCCTTTAATGTTGCCATATCCAATAGCAGACAGTGAGCATCAGTTTGGAGAGTAGAATGTGTCATTGCATTTCAGTGTCATTGCATTTCAGATTCAAATAAAAAGAGTAAATGTTCTCCTATAAAGACCCGAATTCCAATATTTATCCTTCCTGGAAGCTCTCTATTTCCAACTTTTAGATGAAAGGACATTGAGTACCACCCTGTATTTGTATACAGGCATTTGTAAGCACTGCTGTACACGTCATCACAATTCTATTTATAATTCATAATTACATACATTACTCAGTGTAATTTATATGTAGAGTTTGTTTACTTTGAAAAAAGGGAGCTAATAATTTTGACTAAATCATGTAGTTTAGAAAAATTTCCAAGAGTCAGTAATCTAGTGTATTTTTAATTTAGTATAATGCTACTTACCTTAATTTGCATTTATCTTTTCAATACAGCCAGTTAAATTTTTTTTAAAAGCTTTTATCTAGAATTGTATTCTTTGATGCAAAGACTTAATAATACCATGAAAGTTAAAAAACAAACAAACCAACAATTAAACAAAAACACTGGCCTCAACAACAGCCCAGTAAACATTTGAACCATAGGATGAAGTCATATTCTATTTAAATTCTGTACAGGGCAGATTAGGAGATAGGTCTGCTCTATCTAATTTGTATATAGAGCCATCACTAAGCAAAAAAATTAAATTATTTTAAGGTTAGGCATGTAGCAATAATTAATGCTGGTTGATAAAATAATTCCTAGAATGATTTTTTTTTGTATTGAAAAATTATATATTTAGAATTAGTCAGGCTGGACTGAGTTTAGATGATCCCAATTTTTTTTTCCAACATTCAAAGCATCATAGTTAGGAACCAGTTGAACATATGCCTTCTTTTCTCCATTAGGTCTAATCAAGATGTTGACCTTGGCTACATGAATATCCTAGAGTTTCTTCCTAACCTGTTTGATCTGGTGCTTGTTGGCCTTGACATCCACAATGAACACAAGTGTATTGTTATCTTCATCCTCTTCATGGCTGACTCAGTAGTCACAGGGAACTTAAGGATGGAATAGTGGTCAAGCTTGTTTCTCCTGGGGATGCTCTTTGGTGGATATTTGCGCTGACACTCAGAGCCTCAGTGACTTGGGCCATCAGAAGGAGGGTGATAGACGACCTTTTTTGTGCGTGGGCAGAATACGCCTTTCAGCACTGCCTTCTTGGCCTTCAACACCTTTGTTTTTGCTTCAGTTTTGAGAGGGACAAGGGCTTCCCTTTTCACTTTCAGCATCATCTTCATAAAAACATCCTAGAAGCAATTTTATAAACTAAAGTTCTGATAGGATAAAGGCATTTATTTTATAATAAAGTATGAACATTGATAATGCTAGTTTTATTTCCTTACTGTAAACAAATCTCTAGGATAATAGAGACAAAGGAAACATATGGGTAAATCAGAAGTCAATTCACAGTAACTCCAAGAAATAAAACTTGATATTTTGCATTTTCAAGGAATTTTCAGAAAATAATTCTGACTTCCAGAATGTCAAAGGTCTGAAGTAATAGATATACAGAACTAAGATACACAGATATACAATACAATAGATATACAGAACTAAGAAGCCCATAAAAATGCATCTGGTTCAAAGTAAAGAGGAGTTGTTTTTTTGGTGAGGAGGGGGACTAAGGGGGAAAACCTGATTTATATATATATGTGGGTGTGGGTGTGTTGTTGTTGTTGTTGTTGTTACTAAGTGCCATCAAGTTGATTCTGACCCATAGTGACCCTGTATAGTGTTTCCAAGGAGCAGCAGGTAAGATTGAACCACCGACCTTGCAGTTCAAATGTCTTTGCAGTCTGACGCATTAGCCCACAGCACCACACCAGGACTCTCTCTACATATATATGTATACATTCTAGCAAAATTCTACTGCTTTTTGCTAGGTCTGGATCCTGAATCTAACTTATCATTATCAAACCTATGTATGGTTCTTGGGCTTGAGCCTGTGGTCTTTTGTATTGTCTGCAGATCTTGGGAGGTATTAGCCTCTGCATCCTGTGACTGAGCAGCCTGCCATCTTACCTGCTGAACTTGAGTTTGTCAGCCCCTGTAGCTGTGCGACTCAGGAGAAGCCTCCAGCCAGATATCTGACCCCATGGGCTTGGAACTTATGAGTCATTTCCTTGAGATAAATCTCCCTGCATATACACATATATGTAAGCTCCACTGGTTTTGCTTTTCTGGAGAACCCAACCTAAGACACCCTCTATCCCAAGAAACAGAATTTCTACCATGGTCCAATCAAACTTTCCTGAGTGAAATGGACATGGTCAATACCTACTACACTCTGGGCACTGTTAGATGCACTGTCTAATCTAATTCACACAAATCAACCTTGTGAAGTATCATAACCTCTAGTTTACAAGTGAGGATTCTCAGTCTCAGAGACACTGATCAACTTGCCCAAGGTCACACAGTTAGTTAAATTAGTGGCAGGGCTTCAGTTTGAGTAAGTTCAACTCCTTTCTAAATATCATATAAACTCTAAGAAGAAACCTTCTTGATTTGATTTGATAGATATTTCTAATAACATATTTAAGCCACTGTTTTAAAAAGTAGAGATATGATAAATGAGGTTGATCATGTCTCACATCCTCTGACCCTACTTTGCTTCTTGCAATAATGCATCAAAGAGACTCAGAAAGAACATGCAGGCAATTCCTAGACATTGAATCTGAATCTATTCACTCCCCATTCCTCCAGGGGCCAAGTGGGCTCACTTCAATTTCTGTGACTACAGGCAAGAACAAAAGGTCCAGACAGAGACCATGGCTGTAATGACAATACACACTAATGGGTACCCCTGAATATACATATCTTCTCCCTATTGGTTCATTGATACTAAGGAAGATGTCTTAAAGTGACAAATAAAGAGTAAAAATAAGTTACTATTAAAAATGTACCAGTACAATAAAACATAAAAAAATATAGTAACATTAGTATTAGCCTAGACAGAATTCTAGACATGTAGTCACTAGAATGACTCCAATTAAGAGGACTGATAAAAACCAAGTGTTGGAAAGGATGCAGACTATCTGAAACTCTCATGCATTGTTAGTGGGAATGCAAGATGGTGCTACTAATTTTGAAAACAGTTTGGAAGATTTCCAGGAGAAAGAGGGATTGAATGTGCCCTTATAAAGACATGTTGAAGTTCTAATCCCTTATATTTGTGAATGTGACCATTATTGGAAAAATGGCTTTTGAAGCTACTATTAGTTAGAGTGAGTCCTAATTTTTGAGTGCTTTTCTTATAAAAGAAGAGAACAGACTCAGAGAGACACAAAGGGGAAGACAGCCATGTGAAGGTGCATCAACAAAACAAGGAATCCATGGATTCCTAAAAGGAAGACAGGATGGCCAGAGTTTATCTCTTATACTTTATACATATTATCAGGATGGACCAGTCCCTGGAGAAGGACATCATGCTTGGTAAAGTGGAGTGTCATAGAAAAAGAGGAAGACCCCCAACGAGATGGATTAGCACAGTGGCAGCAGCAAATTAAGAACACTCTAAAAAAAAAAAAATCATAGAGCAAAGTAAAAGCAAACATTATTAAGCATTATTAATATATATGAAGCCACATTTATATCTTTTAATGCTGAAATTATGACAACTTTAAATATGATAAAATGAGTAACAAAATAAACCAAAAGAATGTAGAAGACATGATTAAAAAAAAGATAAAAGATTAAAATAATGAAACATAGAAACTAACCTCCCAAAATAAGCAAAATAAAATTAAGAGCTGAAAAGACTTAACAAACCTAGTTAAGAAAAAAAGCAAAAATACATGAAATTAGCAATGAGAAAGATACCATATATACTGGATAGATGAAAAGAACTATTAAAGAATATTCTGTGTGATCATATGATAATCAATTTGAAAACCTGGAAGAAATTTATAATTTCCTATAAAAATATAAAGTACCAACATTGATCCAAGAAGCGATTAACAACAACAACAAAAACAAAACAAATAAAACAAAACCAACAACCCTGATCG
>NW_006408520.1:31384788-31388433 GCF_000296735.1 Chrysochloris asiatica | reverse complement strand
TATATGGACTATTATTATTCTAATTTTTTAAGTGAGGGCAAAAAATGTGTGACACCAATTATGCTTCCCATAATCGTCTCTACGCCACTGGGTGCACTGTCATAGCTACACAGAACTCAAATACAATACTCACAGTTATGAGCTTTATTAACAGTAGTAACATGTTACAGGATCCTGGTGTGGAGCTGTGGGATAAAACACTGGCTCACAAGGTCGCTTTGAACCATGGTTGACAGTTCAAACTCACCAGCCTTTCCTTGGAAACGCTATACAAAGTAGCTATGAGTTGGAACCAACTTCAGGACACTTACCAACAACAACAATGACAGATTACAATTTGGTATCAGAAATGCTCAGGGCACTTCTGATAAATGCCCGTAGGACACACAGCTCTGCTATAAGCCTCAGCCTGAAAGCTCTGAGCTCTAACTCCTTTGGTCAGTAATAGCTCCTCTACTTAAGTACCTGGAGGCACCCCACTCTAAAAGCAAGCTTTCTGCCCAGTGTCACTCAGCTTTACTTGCTCCATGGGCTGGGAAGTCCACTGCTCTGTCTTGTGCTCTGGGTCTTGGTTCTGCTATTGCTGCTCCTCTGCCACTTTTCTGATGTCACAGCTTTCTGTCCCTGGGTTGAGTTTTAATGCACAGGGATCTCTGGGTACAAAGAAGGCGCTCTAATCTTGGCTCCTATTCTTTGTTGGTGTGAGATCCCTGCTCTTGCTTTTGAGATGATTTGTTTTAGCCTCATGCTAGAGTTTCAAGTTTTCACAATTACACTTCACTCTGCTAACATCCACAGCTGAATTATGTGATCCTATTAGTATCTTTTCCCACCGTCTCTTACCCAGACTCAGAAGGGCAGAAATATTGTTTGGTGGGAGTTACAGACTATGACTAGAAGAGACATTAGATAATTCACTACAATCCAATGAGGAAAGAGGTTCCACACAGCATGGAAGTGACAGAGCAAGTATCTGAATCCTGATCTGAATCAAGCCTCTGAATCACTCTGTGGATTCTCCATTAAACTCACCCTGCTGACAGCCTCATCCCTACTCTCTATGTTTATACTTTACTTTTGCCTGAAACATTTAATGAAAATAGTAACATTAATGGTAACAATAATAAGCATTATTACTAAAATAATGACTGCCATCTATTGAGTGATGAATATATTCCAGAAACTGTACTAAGCATGTTATATCCATTATCTCAATAAATCCTCCTAATGACCTTAAAGAGCTGGTTATTATAAGTCCATCATTCAGCAAAATCTAATTGACTATTTGTTCCAATGGCACAGTGGAAGCGGTTTGGAGAACAGCATTTATTTGGTGAAAGATTGGGTCAAATCCATGTTCTGGATTCTGGAAGAAAAATATGTCTTAGTGGGCAGCAACATATTTTGCCAGCTTGAAATACTACCAAAGGAGAGAAAAACAAAACCCAGAACAACTCAATTTCTCAAATTATATTGTATATGTACTTTTACTTCTATAAAAAAAAAGTAAAAGAAGCTATTAAATATAGTTTAAAAGTCTTGGTGGAAGAGTATTGAAATTTTTCACAATTAGAAATATATATAAATAATTATTCATAACTAAAATTCTGCTTTAAAAAGGAGAGATGTATATCTTACTTGACCTCATCAGTTCACATAACTTCAGCATCTTTAAGTTTGGCTGTTCTTCAAGTAAAGTTGTTATTGTTAGGTGCCACAGAGTTGGTTCTGACTCATAATAACCGTATGTAGAACAGAAACATCTCCCAATTCTGTGTCAGCATCTCAATCATTGCTGTGTTGCAGTTGATTGTTGCAGTCAATGTGATGAGCCATCTCATTGAGGGTCTTTCTTTTTTCCACTGACCCTCACTTTGCCTAGCATGATATCCTTCTTTAGGGACAGGTCCCTTTTGATAACTTGTCCAAAGTACACGAGGCAAGTCATCCTCTACAAGCTACTGATACAGAAAAAGTTAGCACAACATTTTAACAATGAAATGCTCAAATATTTATCTCCTGTCTGCTGTGGGGAGCAACTGAGCCAAGGGTCTCTGACTTGGAGGTAGTTTAACCAAAGGATTGCAACTGAACAGTTGTGGTCCAGTAACTCAGGCTGCAGCCATGTCAGGCTGCCCCCTGAGGAACTTGCAAAGCCTGCCTCAGGGAACAAGGAACTTGCAAAGTCTTTCCTTGTACATAGCCATTACCTTCAGCTCAGTCTGCACAAACATGTAGCTGCTCTAATCTCTGTTTCTTTAGCTACCACAAGTTACTTTCTTCTGATAAAGTCTTGCTTACTTCATGAACAAACAACACCAGATGTTCTTGCACTCTTTTCCCTGCCCCTAGCACCTCCTTTTGATATGTGTATAAAATATACTTGCTGTACTTGGTTTGGGTCGCAGTATCTCCATCAGAGTGCTGCATCCCACCTGGCCTCAAATTTACTTAATTCATTTATGTTTTGTGTCTTCTGTTTCTTTCTAATCTCCCATCGCCCCTACTCAGGTTTAATCACTCTGCTCCAGTTGTGGAGAATAGTCGATGCTGGATGCAGCAGTCTTCTATGTTACTATGTGCCATCGAGTCACTTTTGGCTCATAGTGACGCTGTGTAGAGTTTCCAGGAAGCAATGGGTAGGTTTGAACTGTTGGCCTTGCAGTTAGTGGATAAATTGGTCCAAAGTAAAAAAATCTCTAAATAAGTACTTTATCCAGTGAACTGTTATTGTATCACAACTGTAACTTTGTTTATAGTTAATTTGAGGAAAAGACATACAATTTTACTTTCATATGCAAATAAAATAAATATGTTTTTGTGGTTATTGTTGTTAAGTGCCATCAAGTTGGCTTCAACTCACAGTAACCCTGTGTAGGGTTCCCAAGGAGCAGCTGGTGGGTTTGAACTACTGACCTTGTGGTTCACAGTCTACTGTTAATCCTATAGCGTGACACCAGGAGTCCAGAAGAAATAGACTGCTTTAAAATTACCCTTAACTTACATGGTTTAATAATATTTTAGCTAGTTTGAATTAAGAAACTAGTTCTTAAAATTCAAGAAGGAATTCTTAAAATTTATGTCTAGATACAAGTCAATTATAAAAGATAATTTTACATCAATTGAGAATATTTGAATATAGGTAATATATTATTAAAAATTTATTGAATGATGCAGAAATCATCAAGAGAAGATAGAAAGAATACAGAGTCATTGTACCAAAAGGAAATGGTTAATGTTCAACCATTTCAGGAGGTAGTATATGATCAAGAGCCAATGATACTGAAGGAGGATGTCCAAGGTGAATTCAAGGAATTGGCAAAGAATACGGCACCAGGAATTGATGGAATACAAACTGAAATCTTTCAAGAAAGTAAGGCAGCACAGGAGGCACTCACTCATCTCTACCACGAAATTTGGAAGACAACTATATGGCTGACTGATTGGAAGAGATCCATAATTGTGCCCATTCCAAAGAGAGGTGACCCAATAGAATGCGGAACTCATTGGGTAATCTCTTTGATATCCCATGCAAGTAAACTTTTGTTACTATAATCATACATTGACAGAGAACTTCCAGAGGTTCAAGCTGGATTCAGAAGAGGCCGTGGAATGAGGGATATCATTGCTGATGTCCGATGGATC